>NW_026712328.1:27947046-28547046 GCF_030504385.1 Musca domestica | reverse complement strand
TAATATTCATCGAAATTGTTTCAAATGTCGTATTTCAAATTTCGTTTCTAATAGGTACCACAGCCTGTGACAAAAAAATTGTTTATGCAGGCCTAGGTCTTCGTATAGCCCCCATATAACGCTACCTCCCATTATTCGGTATTTTGATGATTTCAGCGACTTTATTCACCGAAATTGTTTTAAATTTCGTACTTGAAGTTCCTAAGGGGTAATACAGTCTGGGACAGAAAATTGTGTGTGCAGGTCTAGGTCTTCGTATAGCCCCCATATATCGATATCTCCCTATTTTCGGTATTTTGACGATTTTTTGTATAATCTTCACCGACATTGTTTCAAATTTCGTATTTGAAGTTTCTAATAGGTACCACAGCCTGTGACAGAAAATTGTCTTCGCAGGCCGAGGTCTTCGTATAGCCCCCATTTAACGGTACCTCCCTTTATTCGGTATTTTGATGATTTAAGCGACACTATTCACCGGAATTGTTTCAAATTTCGTACTTGAAGTTCCTAAGGGGTACTACAGTTTGGGACAGAAAATTCTATGTGCAGGTTCACGTCTTCGTATAGCCCCCATATAACGGTACCTTCCGATTTGTGGTATGTTGATGATTTTATTCACCGGAATTGTTTTAAATTACGAATTTGAATTTCCTGATTGAGACTACAGTCTATGCCTATGCAAGTCTTGGTCTTTGTATAGCCAGCTTAAAAGTATATATATATATTTAAATCCCTATAAATAAGTAAATTGAGAAAATTTTACAGTTTTTAAAGATTCCTGAAGACTTTGGCAAAGACATATTGAATTTCACAATATTCAAAAATAGGAAGCTGAAGGAATGACATTTAAAACTCTTTCCTTCAAGAGAAAGCCTGTATTTATATACAATTTTATTATATTTATTTACCATTAAACTTTTGCAATTAAAAAAAAACTGAACTTCATATTTACTTCAATTAACAATCAAAAAAATATTATTAAAGTTTAATTGCAATAGTCAAAAGTATTACTAATCCTCTTTATCTCTCTATGTGTACGTTGAAATGTTGAAATGATATGGAGTCAGAAATCCTTTCCAGACCAGAGACAACACATTGCTCTACACACACACACCAAAAAATCCATCCACAAAAACAGAATTGTCATTAAAACTAAGAAAAAGGATTCCTCGTTGGTCGTTTTTTTTTTCTAGTTGGACTAATTTGTATGGAACAAAAACCAACCAACTAACCAAACGAACATTTCATGATGTGTCGTCCAGTGTCCAACTTATAATACATTTTTAGCTAGACAGATGTCTCGGTGTGTTGCATGCAACTTTTTTGTGTGGCATTTGTTGTATGCTTTTTCCTAGATTTCGTTTATGGTGTTGTTAGCGCTGTCTTTAAATTTTTACTCTTTTTTTGTTCTGCTTGAACGTTAATCTACTATTTGGTAACATGCCTGAGGGAGACGAATTTTCATTACTTTCATGCTGGCCGAAAAACATTGCTCCCATTATCGTAGCTGACAACTAAACTAGCTTCTGTAGCTGTTGTATAGCTGTCTGTTTTTGCAATTGTAGTAACTGCAATCCTTTTCTTTAGCTATTCTCCAAGAGGTCATACAAATAAAAATGCAATATTCTTACTTTAAAACGTAAAATACAATGTGTCTCAGTAAAGAGTGTGTGTGTGAGAGAGAGAGGGAGAGAGAGCATATGAAGAGACATTGTTAATCTATGCAATACAAATTTATTCTGAAGGGAAAAGGATGTTATATTTTGGAAGAATGCATTTTCCAAATGCATGTCAGTTTATAGGATAGCACGCAGAACTAATGGAAATAGTACATAATTTATTTCAACATTTTTAAATAATTATTATTTTCACTTAGCTTATCTTTCGTACTGTTCTATGCAAAAGAATTTTGACAAGTAAACAAATGAGTCGCTCTGACAAATTGAGTACCTTCTTATAGTGACACAATCAATAGGTACTCCCGATCTAGATGAGTTGTCAAAACACTTATTGTGATTGGAATCACAGTGCGAAAAATTAATAAACAATAAAACAAAACGTAATAAGCGTAAACAATTTGATTTCGAAAGTATTGCGAGGTATTATTTTCACGAAAAAAAAAAACAATGACTGACTTGAGAGTACTCCAACGCAATTGCTGTTTTCTTTCATTGTGATTTATTCAAAAATAACAGGTAGGAAAGGATTTTGAAGGAACTTGAAAAATTTCAAAAAAAAAAAAAAAAAAAAAACATAGAAAAATACCCCTTAAATGAAACCCTTTATATGGGGGCTATAAGAAGACGTGTTTCTTCATAAGATTTTTTTTTGCCTTAACCTGTAGTACCCATTACGAACTTCAAATACGAAATTTGAAAAATATCCGGTATATAATGTATCTAAAATAGTAGAAATGCCGAATATAGGGAGGAGCCGTTATGTAGAGGATATACGAAGACCTAGAACTGTATAGACAATTTTCTCTCATAGATTGTAGTACCTGTTGGGAACTTCAAATACAAAATTTTAAAAAGATCCGGTAAATGATTGCACTAAAATCATAAAAATACCGAACATATGGAGGTACCGTTATATGGGGGCTATACGAAGACATGGACCTGCATATACATTTTTTGTCATAGTCTGTACTACCCATTACGAATTTTAAATACGAAATTTGAAACAATTCAGATAAAAAATGTCGCTGAAATAGCGAATATCGAGGGGTACCATATAGACAATTATCTTCTAAGGAATAAAGTACGCATAAACAACTCCTCGAGTAGAATTTTAGACAATTCCATTGAAAAATGTGGCTAAATTCATAAAAATTCGATATTCGGTATTTTGTAGCCCATCTTCGAACTTGACCTGTCTGCAGAAAAAAGACTGATCTGTGCAAAATTTTAGCTTCCTATCATAGTTCGCTTTGACTCTAGCGTAATTACGGATGGGCGGACAGGGCTACATCTTAGTCTTAGAATTTTAAGCTAATATATATACTTTGTAAGGGAGGAATATATATATATATACTTTGCTAGGGCGGAATATCAGAATTTGTTAGCTCTAAAATTATTATTTCGATGAGTTACAAACGGAATGACGAGCTTAATATACCCTCCATACTATATACAGGGTTAGATGAAGAACTGCAACCAATTTCAGGCTGCTGTCATTTCTAAGCCACTCGTCCGACAGCTCTTATTCCAGTGACAACTCATTATATTGTTTACAAGCGTACAAAAGCATTCTGGTGAGCATTTCCCAAAAAAAAAAAAATCATTCGTGATGGAGTTCAAGCGTGATAGTGTGATTTATTTTATTTGGCTGGAAGACCACAAGTGGCTATCGTTAGAGCACTCCAGCATTTAAAAGTGAATAAATCTTTCGTGTCTACCGAGATACTGGTTGCGTATCCCGAAGTCAAGGAAGTGGACGGAAGAAAACAGCAACATCAGCAGAAATGATTCGAAAAGTAAAGAAATGACTTGATCGAAACCCGCATCGCAGTGGCCGAAAAATGGCTCGTGAGCTGAACATATCGCAATATTCCATTCGGCAAATATTGAAAAATGAGCTCGGGGTAAAGCCATTGAAGTGCAAGAACTTACACCGCAACAGAAAAAAATAGACTCAAAAGAGCTAAAGAGTTGCTGCGCTTGGCCGACAGTGTTGAATTGCCGAATTGGTTTTCTCCGATGAGAAAACATTAGTTGTCCAGCAGTTTGTAAAAAAACAAAATGATCGTGTTTAGTTGCCAAAGAGGTCAGCCGAAAATGTGCACCTTCGGTTGACCACCAGAACTCAAGCGCTGGCCATGGTGATGGTGTGGGCCGCCATAACAGCCGATGGTCTCTTTTTGCTCGTATTAATCGACCGTTGCATCAGAATTAATGTCGAATATTATCGCGAAAATATTCTGGAAGGTATATTAAAGCCTTGGACACACAAACATTTTGGCCGCAGACCTTGGACATTCCAACAGGACTCAGCACCATCGCACTCAGCACGCGCCACCCAAGAATTGTTACAGAATGAGGTTCATCCGGAAATCTCCGGATACCAATCCGTTGGACTATTGTGTCTGGAGTATTTTGGAAAGCAAGGTTGGCACTAAAAAGTACACAAGTGTCGATCACCTCAAGCAAGCGCTTCCCCGGGAATTTGCCAAATTAACGCAGAGCAACATTCGGGCAGCGTGTGACGCTTTCATTGGCCGTTTGAAGTTCATAAATCGTGACAAAGCTGACCAATTGGAACAAATCTAAACTTTTTATAAAATTTGATGCTATTTCCGACATTTTTTGCTTTCATTCAATAAAATTTAGAAAAAATGTAAAAATTAGCCATATACTTTGTTGGGTCTAAAATTATTATTTCGATGAGTTACAAACGGAATGACGAACTTAATATACCCTCCATATTATGTATGGTGAAGGCTATAGAAAAATGAATAGAATACCAGAGTTAGGAACCAAAATTTTGAAGGGTGTCATCGTTATCTATACTATTTTAATGAAGGATGGTGGTATGCTATTTGAATTATTATTCGTTCTTTTTTAATTGTTTTCATTCCTTTCAACTCATTCGGTCATACATTTCAACGTTTAATCAACTAAAATGAACGATCTTTACCGATCTAGTTCAGTAGTTCATATTAATGAATGAATCAGTTAAACGCATCCCTTGCAAGCCCGTAGCTGTAGGTGGTGTGTAGTCTAACTCTTCCAGCATGGTAGATACATCAACGCTTGGGAATATTGATAAAAATTTTAAAAATTTTTTACAAAAATAAGTGAATTTTTAAAAAATGTTCGTTTACGAAACCAATCGGAGGTCGTCATAATATTCATTTTTCAACAATTTTTACAAATTTCAATAAGTTTTCAGTCAAAATTTTCAATTCCAAAATTGTCTCAGAAGCTGTGTCGATGCGACTACCTGTATTCTTCTACCATGATTTATATTTAGCTAATTCTTTTGAGAGAGTGCAAGAACGGTTTCTCTCCTTTGTACGAATCTAGAGAAAAAAGATAACAATAAATAAACTTTGCAAAAAAAAACAACAACGTGAATAAGCGCCCAATTCATAAAATAGCTAATCGAAACAACAACAACAACAACAACAAATTAAACGTGCAAAATTTATCGCACATTTTTTCTCCAGTAAAATTAGGTAAACTCTCAACATGCAACTGTACATTTTCTCTGTGGGAATTTGTAAACTCTCAGTAACTTGCATTGCCAATTCGCTCTCTGAACGGGACCGAACAACATTTTGCAATAATTTTTATTAATTACAAATTATTGGGTTATCGTACACACTTATTGTAAACACTATTGCAAGGTAGATCTAACAGGTAACCGCATCGGCGAATTGCTACAACAAAGCAACTTTTGTGGTCCCCTCAAATGTCAAAATTGGCATCTAAGGCGAAAAACATAGATTCGCCATGACATTTAAAGGTTGCGGCAAATTTGTTTCAACCAATCAGAAACGAGGTGTTTGTTTACATTTTATTTTGTGTGCCTCTCGTCGTAAACGAACGTCGTTTTTATTGTAAAACAAATAAGAGTAAAATAGGTATTAATTGTAGTATTGCGATATTTTTTAAACCAAGAAACTTATAATGACTATATTTTACTGGTTTAAGCCGAAAGTTTTCCGGAACTGCAAATGACAAGAGTGGAATTCTTGCACTACTTCCCGTGATGTGCTTTGGGAATCTTAGATGTTGAGGTTAACTTAATTCTTAGAGTTGCACTCCATTTTAACCTCCTTCCTTCATTTTCTTTACTGGTTTCACTCTTAACTTGCTCTTAAATTATTTGAAATATTATAAAAAGGTACTTTTAGGGAAAACAACATAAACAAATTTGTTGTTGAATTCATTTAGGGCGAATTCTTCATTACAACAATTTGTTTTGACATTTAATGGTGCCGTCAGCTGCGCTGATGCGATTACCTAGTACATCTACCTTGCACTATTGCAATCAATATGCTTATTTTCCATCATACCACTTGAGTTCACCCTTTCGCTATTTGATTCATTATTCACTTAAACTATTCTAGTTCTTTTTTTCGTATCATTCACTTCATATTCATTTGTCCCCCTAGCCTTAAGGCTAGATGACTGGCTGTCCGCTTTACTTTTGCGATCTTTAAGTGTGTCTGCCGTTTATTTGGCCAAAGACCAAGGCATTACTGCTGAGATTTTGTGCTGCTTCGTTGGCTGCTTTTTATAGATTTAGACTGGACTTTCTCATGTCACACATTTATCATTGGAGAGGATGATTGCTGGCCATTGCTGTCGCTGGTGAAGTAATGTCTTTGATTGCCATTAATTCAATTATTCTCGGTTTTGCTTACTTTTCTTTTTTGCTTGTTTGCTTCGTGAAAGAGGGAAGAACATTACATTTTAATTACAAACATTTTCACATTCATTTTGTTGTTGTTCTTCTTCTTCTTATAAACAAAGCCATCTCTGTTAAATTGCAATGCTGGGTTTTCCCTTATAGATCATGAATTATAATTGGTTGGTTTGTTTTCTTGCGAGTTTTCCTCTTTTTATTTTTTGTTCCGTAATGTTTACACATGTAATTATGGTGGAAATTATGGGTTCCACAAAGGAGGTGGAAGTGTAAATTTGACCTAGCATTTGTTTTTTAAACAAATTAAGAATTTTTCCGATTTTGGCTCGGGAATACGTGGTTGGTTTGCTTCCCAACATAAAGTCAACAAAAAACGTAGCTTTTAATTAAAATAATGACAATAATGTTTCTAATTACGATATTTGTTTTAAACAAATTGTAATAATGCGGGCCTCTATGAATTGTATTTTGACTAATTTTTTTTTTAAACAGGGGAAAAATTAATTTTTGTCTTTGTGGGAGTGAGGGAGGGGTTCTTTTTATCATGAGAATCGATTTTTTTTTGTTCGAAAATTATTTATGGATTTTAAAATGTATCTCGTTCATGTTATGCCCTCAGGTTATTAGTCTCATTTTCGAAAAATACATGAATCATGTTCGGAAATAAGAAAACAATCTACATGCAATTGTACAAATTACCAACAGTAATTTGTATTCTATAATCTACAAGTTGTAATCTAAAGCAATTTTCAAATTGAAAACAAATAAAATATGTAAAGTAATCGGCATGCTCATAAATTCCATTACAAAATATATATTTGAATAGAAAAGCAATTTTTTTCAATCGTTCGGCGTGGATAACGTGTCAAATTACATCATCAAAAAATTTCCGACGAAGGCCTTGGAGTATATGACAATATTATTTAATAACTGTATAAACAACGGTTATTTTCCAAAAGCTTGGAAGATAGCAAAACTTGTTCCTATAAGAAAAAAAACTGGAGACAGTGATATTAATAACTTAAGACCGATTTCACTTCTTTCAAATCTTGGAAAATTGTTCGAAAAAATTATTAAGGAAAAAATGGATGCTGAGTTGAGTGGTCCTTATATTTCTCAATATCAATTTGGTTTTAAGAAGGGAAATTCAACAGTTCATGCTCTTCTGAAATTCCACAACGACATTATCCAGAATCTTAGGGAAAAACGATGCACTGTGGTGGTGTCACTTGACGTCGAAAAAGCCTTTGACAAAGTCTATCACAATGGTATTTTATTCAAAATGATTGAGATTGGTTTTCAACCAACAACAGTGAAACTTTTTAAAAGCTTTTTCGACGAAAGAAAATTCTTTGCTCAAATTGATAACGTCCTGTCATCCTTTTGTGATGTAACCTGCGGCGTGCCGCAAGGATCCATATTAGCACCTCATTTATATAATATATCCATATACGACTTTCCCCATGTATTTGATGGATCCAAGGGTTTACTTTATGCCGATGACTCTCTTCTCTACGCTCACGATGAGTCCCCGTCAGTTGCTCTTCAACATGTCTCGTCGCATCTTAACCGAGTGAAATTTTTTTATTCGCAATGGGGCATTAAAATTAATGCCACAAAGAGTAAAGCAATTTGCATTAGAAATGCTTCCGGAAAATGCAAATATACTGTAGTGCCGGAAAGTAAACAGTTAGAGCTGCATTTGGATGGTGATGAAATTGAGTTCACTGATAACCTTAAATACTTAGGAGTTAATTTCAACCACCTTCTAAAATTCAACAGACATGCTGATTACAATTTAGAAAGAGCGAATCGCATTAAAGGTGCATTTTCAAATTTATTTAACAACAAATTTTTATCAGTTAAAACTAAATTATTCCTCTACAAAGTTAGCATACGTCCTGTCCTTCTGTATGCCTTTACTATTTGGTTCAACATTTCTCCAACCACGATGAAAAAATTAGAAGTTTTTGAGCGGAACATTATTCGGAAATGCTTAGGTCGAAATTTTCAGTCACATACTAAGCGATATTCAAATGAATTCATTTATTATGAGAGCAAAATTACACGACTTTCAACATATGCACTTGATTTGATGAAGCGATTCGTAGAAAGACTTGTAGATTTCAATGGGTCTATTTTTCAGGAAATTTTAAACAGCGAACGTGAATTTAATTGGACGAATACGAATTATCTTTCCGCCTTAGGAATAATTCAAGGAGGGTCAAATTCATCTGGCCAAAACTTTTATTCTTACTCTACACCTGGAACACATAGGGGGTAGTTTTTTTTTTTTTTTTTTTTTATATAGTTTAAGTATTCATAATTTTAGTTTAATTGCTTTGTTTCGTTTTTTTTTTTTTTTTTTTTTCTGTAGTTGTAAGTCCTAGTTGTAAGTACACATCCAAATATAGATAAAACTCTATTCGCTACAGCAAGTGTCGGGAGCAAACACTATTTATCTTATTTATTGATTATTTGTTAAATACAATTACATATCTAAAGAATGTTTAAGCATGTAGCATACCCATTTTATATAATGATATTAGAATAATACATGATAGTTTTAAGTGTCCCTGATATTTATTGTTAATACCTTGTCTTTAATGAAATGAATGAAGTCTCAATAAATAAATAATAGCAATTTTTTTCAAAGCGAGGGATGTTCTGAAAATTTGTGGAAAGAGTATATTCAATTCTATGTTTAAAATAACTTTGAAGGTAAAGAAATATTTTTCTTACGGAAGTTTTTAAGAGACCTTTAAATCGAAGGCTTTCGTCTTTTATAGATTGAAGTGGGGTCTCCTCCATGAAAGACCCTCAAGAGGTCTAGTATTATTCGACGACTCAAAGGCTATTCATGAATAGAGGAACTTCATGAAGCTATCTATGGATTGAAGTCAATCAAGAGAACATGAACAGAAGCCCTTGGAGCTGTTTTCTGTAGAAGGATGATCTTTAATAGGTCTTCCGTAGCAGAAAGACACCAAGAGGCCTTCAATAGATAGAAACTCTGCTACAACGCCATTAAGTAATTTTCTAGACTTTCAATAGTTCTTTAATTGATTTTCTAGATTTTTAAGAGGTCTTTTCTCGTTAAAATACTTCTTCTATGGCAAAAACCCCTTTAATAGGCTTCCAAAAGACTTCCTTGAATGTTTTGTGTACAGCCAGAGCCCCTTAAAAATTTAAATTGGTTTTTGGAAGATCTTCTATAATAAGAAGACCTTTAAAGGTTTTCTATGGATACAAGACCTTCTATGGGTAAAAACCCCTCAGAGGCCTTTAATACAGGGTGAGATAAAGAAACTGCAACAAAGTCAAACGCCATAATTTTTACATTTTTTTTTTAATTTTTTTGAATGAAAGCAAAACAAATGTCGAAAATAGCATCAAATTTTAGAATATGTTTAGAATTTAGAATTTAGAATATGTTTATTGGTCACCTTTGGCACGAATTATGGCCTTCAAACGACCAATGAAACCGTCACATGCTGCCCGAATGTTGCTCTGCGGTATTTTGGCCCATTTCCGGCGAAGCGCTTGCTTGAGGTCATCGACACTTTGGTATTTTTTAGTGCCAAGAGACCTTTTTGAAAATTAAAATAGTTTTTTTTTTGTGGAGATCTTCTATGATATGAGAACCTTCTATGGGTAGAAAACCCTCAAGAAGCTCTTAATGTGTGTAATATGCGTAGAAGATCTTTAAGAAGTCTCCTTCAAAAATTCGTCTATGGAGAGAAAATCTTCAAAGGGGTTTCTAAAAAAGAATTCGGCAAAAAAATCCTTTTGGAACTATTCTATGAATAAAATACCTCCAATAAGTCTTCGAATGTTAAATGACCTTCCCACGATATATTTAATGTCTAGAATACCTTTCAAGAAGTGATCTGTGGATAAAAGATCCCCCGGTGGCTGTCCATTATTAGAAGGCCTTCAATAGCTGTAATGTGTACAGAAGACCTTCAAAAGCTCATCTATAGGCTCAGACTTTCTGTTTTTTTATGATAGAATATCTTTAAGAGGTCTTTTGTGGATAATATGTATATATGACAGGGTTTTTTTCTGGGTAGAAGATTTTTAGGTGTTTTATATGCAAGACACTCAAGAGAACTTTTAAGGACGAATGGTCTTGAATTTCTTCTATGGATGAGTCTATTAATTATATCGTGCGACACAAACAATAATTATAGGAAAACTCCAGTAAATTAGAAAAGTAGACCTAAAAATATCAGAATATGGAGTACCGGCTTCTTAAAAGTTTAAATTGGAAGGTGGCTGAAACAGGACTAGCAATTTTCCCCCTTTTTCTGTGTTTAAAAATATTTATGTTAATATTCCTTGGACTCCATCGATTATAAATATATAGTGTCTTCGGCTACATTCCTAGTAAAAATCCGGTGATTTCTTTAAATCAAATAAACACTCAGGTTTCAAAACTTACTTAACACCATATCACAGATTTGTTCACTTTCACTGGGGAGCAACACTTGCGCGCGAGTAGAATTGCTCAAAGAGTGGGCGTATTTTACGGAGTCTACTCTTCTCTCTTTTGTTATGTGCGGGAGAACTCCCGAGTCTCTTCAGTTTGAAAAATTAGAGTGGGAGCAGAAGCGCCCAAAATAGAGCAAGAGTTTGTCCTAAGAGTGTAAATGAGTGAAAAATAATTTGTTTTCTGATTTCTGTGTGTAATATAAAATATATGCTGTTGGAGAGCGTGGGGGAGAGAGGGGGATTGATTGTGTACAGAAAAAAATACACATACATATATAGAAATAGAAATAAAAGAACTTTATGGCAAAAACTAAAAGATTGATCTGCAGAAGTATAAACTGATCGAATTTAAACGATTTTTGCTCCCACTCAAAAATTATTTATCTGCTCCCAGGAAAGACCTCTCTCGAATTCGAGTTGGCCTCACTCATTCTATGAATTCGAGCGAGTTTTTCAGATCGTTAAAAACAAAAAAAAAATACATGTTTTAGGGTTAGAATCGCACTCCATCTGAGTTTATGAAAAATCCTTCCATAAAACATCATTTTAGGGGAGTGACACCAAAGACAAAAATATTCTACATAAAATTACAATATAATGCTAGGAACACAATTGGAGCGAACGATGAATTTCGCCCTACGCGGCGACAAAATGAGCCGCGAAAATTCGTCGTATGGAACACAATACTGACGAAATTATAAAACAGCTGATGAAGTTGTTTACTTTTTGCTCATTTGTTGACTACAATGAAAATTATACAAGAACTCATAATTCTTTATAATTTCAGTTATGTCCATCTTCTCTATTATAAATTCACTGATATCCATCTTCACTCAGGCGCAAGTGCACAAATAAATAAACAAATTATTTATGTTTTTTTATACGAATAACAGATAGTAGAGTGACCATAACAAATTTTTAAGTATAAAGTAACTTTATTTACTAAAACACATAAAATTCGTACAAGTATGGCCACCTTGTACTGTTTTGTCGCCGTTCGCCGGCGTATGAAATAGAAATAAAGCTAATTGAGTTCGCGGCGACCGACGAAATTTTCGCCGGCGCCGTGATTGTGTGCACTTCCATATACACATATGGTTTTTATTTTTGACGACGAACATACGCCGCGAAAAAATTCGTCGTTCGCTCCAATTGTGTTCCTAGCATAAGTCGAAAAAGATACAAAATCTATATTGATATTATATAAAAGCAAAATATCTTTATCAAATTTATCGATAAAAACACACAAAAAAATATTTCCTAATTTATTATAGATAAAACTTTTCAATCTTTTCAATTCAATAAAAAAATATAATTTCTAGAACAACTCTCATTTTTTATTTTCAATTCTCCTTTGTAAACCTCACTGCCAAAGTACTGGCATTACTAGTAAATCAAACAGTCATAATTAATACCGGCAAGACAGACTATCAATTTTGTAATTTCCATGCAAAAAAAACGTGACTCACTTATGGCTGCAAAGCTCGTCGTAAGCAAAAACAGATATAAACGACAACTTGTTTCAATTTATTAAAAACAAAAAAAAATATACTTAATTGACTGTGGAGCAAAAATGTATAACCCCCACCCAAGATAACCCTCTCTGGCTGAGGCCTCTCTCTCTCTTGGCTTTACCTTCATTAAAAACATTGATTCATTCATTTATTTATTTATCTGCTTTTTTTACTTAGTATGAACATAAAATTTAATTTTTTTGTATTTTTTCTCTTCTCTCTTTTTTTCTTCCTCCAATTTCCCAACCATGGCTTGGTGTGTGTTTTTATCAATGGAATGGCATGGTATGAACAGCGGAAAGCGACCTTTTAACATTCGCACAACGTAAACAACACTACGAAAGTGACAAGTCATATCGCAAGGAACTCTTTACCAGCGACACTCGACCGCACAGTGTACGTGTCCTGTATGATGAGGCCGGCAAAATCACACCACCTCCCACACCGGCCACCGGCCTGTCGGCAGCATCGACGGCCGTTGGTTCACCCACAACGGCGGCATTTGATATTTTAACTGCCGATGGCAATGAGGCGACACTACTGCTGGCCGACGGAGGAGCATTGGCGACGAATGGTGTTGGTGGTGCAAATCTCATGACTGCTGGCAGTGATGATGATTTGTTGTGTCCGTTTGGTAATTCCAATCGTAAGATGCGTAAACGTATTGATGCTGAAATTGAAATAAGATTGGTAAGTTGGAAAAAAATAAAAATTAAAAACATTTATGGGAAACATTTTTGAAATAATGTCCAAAGCATAAAACGTGTTGGTGGCGTTAGGATAACGGAATTTTTTCGAGTTTATGTGTGCGATGTGTACAATGATATAGACTCCTTTTTGGTGCCAGGAAAAAGAAAAACTGGTGGTTAACGGTCTATGCATGAATGGTTTCAATGGCCTGTTTGCCACCAGACGGAAAATGATTTTTATGTTAACAAGTCTTTTTTCGACTTTGGTTAACAACTACACCTATAAAAATATCACTGAGAAAGAATAATAATTTAATTACTTTAAAATATGTTTATACCCTCGGTTATATGGCTAGAGAGGCCAAAACGTGCCTCATCGAAATAAAGATTTTAAAATATAGGTCTCTTTGGAACAAATCCGTTCAGAACATTTGAAGTCGATCTCGCGATGCCCGTCCGTCCGTCTGTCTGGCTGGAGCGCACGATATTATCCAATTTTGTCCGAAGTTAGTAGATCGTAATATTATTATCATCAAACTAAGATCGTGTTCGGAGATGGGCAATAGCGGTCCACTCCTTCTTGTACCTCCCCCACAAAAGGTCGAAATATTGTATCCGATTTGGTCCTAACTTTATACATCGTAATATTATTATCAAACTAAGATCGTGTTCGGAGATGGGAAATATAGATCCACTCCTTCTTGTACCTCCCCCACAAAAGTTGGAAATTTTCAAAGAAATTAATTTACCTCGTAGAAAGAGAAAGGATAATAAGAATTTGTGCAAACTTTGCAAATCCTATGATTTGCATCAGTGCTGGATTAGGTGGGAAAATGAACAATATCGGGACACTCCATCAAGTACCGCCCACACTATAGGTCAAAATTTGGGATAATTATAGCTCTTATAAAATGTGAAGTAAGAGACCTATTGTCTTCAAATTACACACATCACAATATTTTTATTAAACCAAGGTCTGGTGTGAAGATGGAATATATCGGTCCACTCCTTCCGGTACCTTCCCCACAAAGGGTCAAGGTTTTAAATAACCATGAAGCTCACAAAACGCGAAATTAACATCCGATTTCATTCAGTTTCGGCACATCTCAATATTTCAATCAGCACAAGATTTGTTGTAAATATGGAAGAGATCGAACCATTCCTTCTGGTACCTCCCCCACAAAGGGTCAAAGTTTTGAATAAACAAAACAATTATAAAATTCGAAATAAGCATCCGGTTCTCTTCACATTTCACACATCTTATTATTTCTACTGACAAAAGATCTGCTATGAAAATGGGATATATCGGTTCATTCCTTCTCGTACCTCCCCCACAAAGGGTCAAAATTTTGAATAGCCATGAAGTTCATAAAACGCGTAATTAACATCCGATTCCATTTAGGTTTGGCACATCACAATATTTTTATCAGTATAAAATCTGTTATAAAGATGGTAGAGATCGAACAAATTCCTTCTGGTACTTCCCCCAGAAAGGGTCAAAGTTTTGAATAAACCAAACAATTATAAAATCCGAAATAAGCATCCGCTTCTCTTCACATTTCACACATCCCATTATTTATACTAACACAAGATCTGTTGTGAACATGGGATATATCGGTCCACTCCTTCTGGTGCCGCCCCCACAAAGGGTCAACATTTTGAATAGCCATGAAGCTCATAAAACGCGAAATTCACATCCAATTCCTTTCAGGCTTGGGACTTCTCAATATTCCTATCAGTACAAGATCTGTTATAAAGATGGTAGAGATCGGACTATATCTTCTGGTACCTCCCCCACAAAGGTTCAAAGTTTTGAATAAACAAAACGATTATAAAATCCGAAATAAGCATCCGGTTCTCTTAATATTACACACTTCTCATTATTTCTACCAACACAAGATCTACTATGAAGATGGGATATATCGGTCCACTCCTTCTGGTACATCAATATTTTGAATATCCATGATTGGACAATATTGGCCCATATTTATACTTTTTAACTTGTTGTGCCCTAAATGGCTAATATCAGCCCAAATGGACTGAATTTTGGCAATTCCGACTGAATTCATCCTAAAAACAAGTACTTCAAATTTGGTGAAAATCGCTTCAGATATAGCTATAGCTCCCATATATATGTTTCATCCGATTTGGTGTTAAAGTACCTCAAATGCGTAATATGTACTCCACAACCATGATATTTGATACCGGACATCATATACTGCTCGAAAATGCCCTACCAGATTTTATCGAGATCGGCGCCACCCGACTTTCGACCTTTAGAACCGTTACTGGTTTTCATTTCTTTTAATGCCAAGTCGAAGGCCAAGTCTCTCACAAATTATGTTTCTCTGATCAAAATATTATTTCTCAGTGTAATGGCCCGAAATTTAAACAACATTCTGAAAGTATGTCTCCTTGTCAATTCGTTTTCGCAACATATTTAGCATTCTCTCTTACTTATGACTCAATTTAAAAGAAGTATTACATATTTTCTCTCAGTGTATTGGTCCCACCAAAAAGACCTCTACACCTCTTTTGGCCAATGTCTCTCTGTATTCATACATATATCTAAGAGGGTGCCAATTCGGCATGTTTTGCCTGTCTCCTCGGCTGGGTGTTGTAATCATGCAAACTTTGTGGCACTTCAGTGTCTCTATCTCTCTGCGGTCATTTATACACAAGTGTGTCAGTGTAAATGCACGCTTTTTTAACCGTCTCGATTGAAAAACAGGTATCTCGACCATAAGCAAGCAAAATTACTTTTTTGAGGGGGGGCTGGACTTTAATTGCCAAAGGAAATTATTTTTCGTTATTTTGGTTGATTTTGTTTGTCTGTTGGCGGAACTTCAAACGTCATGCCAGTGGCCAGGCAGGGGGTATTTATTTGATTTGACCGGCAAATACACCAAAACTTATCCACATCAAGTGATTCTCGCATGGCGGAGTTCCGCTGGCTGCAAAACAGATTAAAAAGGACATGGTGTGAATAAGGACTCCACATAAGCTCCGCAGCAAATTTGTACCTACAAAAAATTTAATGAGAAATATTATTGCCAATTAAGAATGAAATTAATTTTTCTGTCCAATTAAATGTTGGTTTATTTTATTTTTTCGACTCTGTAACGTTGTAACCATAAAAACAGAATTCTGAAAACAGTTTCAAACAGTCATAGTTTCTTAAATATTTACCTCACCTATTAACCCGAGGCAAGTCCTTTAAATCGAAACACAATTACATACATAGTCTACACAAAAAATGAACTCTCACTCTATCCAACAAAGTGCATTTCAACTGTTTCACTCTCTTTCTCCACCATAAGTACTCCGATGATGATTGTATACACTTTCCATAGTCTTTTAGCTCCATCACTTGGTCTTTTTTTGTTTTCTAAGAACAAAAAAACAAAAAAAAACAACAACTTTCTAGCCAGGAAGAACGTTAGAGAACGAACTAAAAATCCCATTTACCACCTCAAGTGTCAGCCATTAGGTATGCAACAGTTTTTGTTTTTAATGGAACCCAATGATACACACTTTTACAAAAACACTCACAAATACCATCAGAGAAACTGAAAGGTGGCAAGAAAGGCGGAGAGGAGGGGACACAATGTAGGTGTGTGTGTGTGTGTGTGTGTGTGTAAAAAAGTAATACTCTTACCTAAGATTACAACAGAGTAATAACTTCCACTTAAGCGTATACTTTAAATGTTACATCCCCCAAAAGTATGCTTTAAGTTTTTGAAAGTGTTTTATAAGTTTCTTATCATTTCATTTCCAAGCTGTTCCACAAAAAATTGTGTGGTAATTATATGTTTGTAAATGAAAATAAATTTTCATTTTGAGGCAAATATTTGCTGTAATGGTGTAATTTGGCATTTATGGAAGATCCAAATGAGTAGAGAATCAGAAGAAATAAAAAGAGATTTTTTACATATATGGACCCAGGGGAGATAACTTATCAATAGAAGACTTGGAAGAGTTCGTTTCTATATAGAGGTTATAGAGTTTCGTAAAGGACTTCCTAAAGGGTGAATTCTATATACAAGATACCCAAATTTATTCGAATTTACTCGCTAGTCTCCCGAGCAGGAATGCTCGAACGAGTTTTAAAAGAAATTAACTCTCCATTCATTGTTTTATATGTACGGACTGGCAAAATGAGTACGAAGAAACCCACAAGAAAACTCGGCAGGTGTAGAATCAGTTCGATTTCCAGCGAATTATACTCCCACTCAAATACGAGCAAAACATACTCGCACTTATTCGAGCAGCGTAGGAAAAAAGAGTTTACTCCATTTCTATTTTTGTTACTCGCAGGAGTACTCCCGCTCGCATTCTGTGTTCTATCCATGGTAGGCCTTTTCCGTATTCCGTGAATGACTTTTATATAAATAAAATCTGCATGTTTTCAAAATATTAATACCTCTTCTATAGAGACTGATTTTAGATCCTCTCTCTTTAGAATATTTGTTTTAGTTTTTCTTAAAAAAAAAAAAAACAACTTTAAGAGGACTTATAGAAAACCATTATTAGAAGACACCTACAGATATTCCGCAAATATATGACATTCTGGCGGTCCTCTGCTCCTAGAAAGCTTTTATGAAGACTTTTGAGTAGGGAAGACTTCGAGTAGGTCTTCTGTTTTTGACATCGGTCAGAGATTTTTTTATCCATAAAACATCTACAAAGGATCTCTAGAGGGTCCAACGGGCCTTCTTTATAAAATATCAGTCTTCAGTTTTTGTAAGACATTTTGGAGGAGTTGATGACCTATTGAAGGATTTCCTTTTACAAAATAGGGCTCCTTATCTATGGAAGTCGTCAAAGTGGTCCTCTACAGAAAAATTCTAAGTGATAGTTTGTTTCTGTAAGACGTTTGGCAGGTCTTGTGTCTTTAAAAAGCGTTTACAGAAGTGGCTTGGAGAAGAAACATTTTCAAGAGGTTCTTCTTAATAGAGGTCTTCTTTCTATAAAAAAAACATTTAAGAAATCTTCTGTCAATGGTAGACCTATTGGAATGCTTTTGTGTACAGAAACTCTAACTCTGGAGGTTTGTAAAAAATTCCGATTAAAGAAGATTTTTAAAAACTCTTCCTTCTACAGAAAACCGCTATGAGGCTTTCCATTATAGGAAATACCTACTAAGATCTTTGCCTATCAAAGAACTATAGACGGCCTTCAGTCTGTAGAAGACAACCATCCTTTTGACTATAGAGAACCACCAGGGCACGTTCTACAGAAAACCTTGCCAGCGTCTTCGTTCTATGGAAGACCTTTATGATATATTTTCTAGAAGACTCCTAGAAGGCTTTAACATCATCAAGGTAGGTTTCATTCTGAAGAAAAACTCTAGGATGACCTCTATAATATATTCAGCGTATAGAAGACTTATAGAAGAAGTCTTGTTCACGCCTTGAAGGACATTTATTTAAAAAAATAAAGCTTCTACAGTTACAAAAAAACTCACTACACAAAACTCCAAATCCTCTAACCAGTGCTTCTTTTTTTAGAACAGGATGAGTGAAATTTAAAGAGAATCGGATTCTTATTGCGCTTTTGGCCTTTGTGGGGGAAGTGGGCCGATATGTACCACCTTTAGAGCAGATCTTGTGTTATTAGGAATAATGGAATATTTGAAGTTTTGATTGAATCAGATCTTATTTCGCATTTTTGAGAGATATTATAATTCGAAATGTTGAGCCGTTGAGGTATGAGGGAGGTACCAGAAGGAGTGGACCGATAGCCCTTTTGTCTCAGACTAAGACCATGTGGTCGAGCACCGAGATCTTCTGCCTACTACAAAATAGTTTAAAGTTACTCTTTCAACTACCAAAAAACCACTGCATAGTTTTAGGCTGTCATTATTTTACAAAAAAACAGCTGCTTTTGGCAGCTAAATATTTGAAGCAATTTAATTCATAACCAAAAAAACTTTTTCCCAAAGCATTGTCCAACTGCAACCTAGCCAAGGTTGTGCGCCATTCCAGTTTCTAATGAAATATATGATAGATGGGCGTTGGTGTAAAACAAAGCAAAAAACGCAATGGTAGCAAAAACTAGATGTCGCCTGATCATGGCAGAATTCAGGCAAACCATCCATATGCAGGTTAAGTTGCAACAACTTGGTTGTATGCGAAACTATGCTTGCAGCCAAAATGCCAACAACGACAACAAATTATGACTAGATACATTTGCGTTTTGGCCTAGGTTTAGTTCATTGAGGCTATACAATGCGTTGTCTGGCAATGCTGCATTGGATGGAGTTCGGCATGGCGTAGTTGCTGCATATGCCAAGCATACATTGAGGACCACACAGTAATTCTATGAAAGTTAAGGCAGGTCTAAAAACTCCATGTAATTGTGAGTAAACAGAAAAAAACATAGGGTTATGAAATATGTACCAAATTTACTACATTCCATTGAATGTTTGGTTTACTCGGAAACCTTTGCCGCGGAACCCAATAGGATTCCTAAAAATGTATTCCTGTATACACATGTACTTGTTGTAAGTTTTCATATTTATGATTCTCAAGATTAGTAAAGCAAATGTGGCTCGTTTATGTTATGCCATCGTGGCATCATCGTAGATAGCCAAAAGCAAAAATAGCTGCAGCAGCAGCAGCATCATCATCAAGAGTAACATCATCCCAAACACATATACACATACTCCATATCCATAATTTGTTCACAACTGCCTTCTCATTTTTTCCGTATTTTCTTTACTTTGTAAGAACTACTATGCTGTTTGCTCTATTCCCGACTATCATATCGCCACAGCAATGGCCAGGGAGCAACTACGCGCCACGTACACATCTCTGTGTGGATACTTGACCGTTTGCCTACACTACCTTTGGGTGGGACAAACTAATGGCATAAATTAAAATCGGCCTGAACAAGTATTCCGTATTTATTTATTATTTTGTATTGCTTTGCTGACATTGTTGTTAGGCAAGAAGGTCTTGTGTGCCGCTCCAATTAAGCGTAACTCAAGATGCCTCTGCGTTTGTAACAACATAATTTCTCATCTTGAAAATTTAAATTCAAGTAGTTATGCATATTAAAATGTTAATTATTAAACATTTAAGAGACGTTAAGTTGGGGAAACTATTGCAACATAAAGCATATGTTGAAGGGTGATATAATTTTATAAAGTAGGGTATAGTTTTAGGGGGTTAGGGAAGCAGGAATTCAGGTTAAATTAAAATTTAACATCCGATTTATGCTAAGGAACTATGAATCTTGACTGTTCTGACCCGGATTTACTAAAAAATAATATTTTTGAGATTAAATGTCTCATTTAATTTCTGCGTAATAATGGGTAATTAAATAATTAAATAACAAAAAAATCGTTTATATTATTACAAATCATAAGTTGAAATAGAATAATGTGATCAAATAAGGTATACTTTTAGGGGGGGTAGTAGTAATTCATATGATATTAAATAATGTGCAGGGTGAGATAAAAAAAACTGCAACCAATTTCAGACTGTTGTCATTTCTAAGCCACCCGTCCGACAGCTGTTAAAATTATTCCAGTGACAGCTCATTATATTGTTTACAAGCGAAAAAAAAACATTTTGGTGAGAATATTCCAGAAAAAAAGTTATTCGGAATTCAAGCGTGATAGTGTGATTTCTTTATAATTGGCTGCAAAAACCACAAGTGGCTATCGTTAGAGCACTCCAGCATTTAAATGTGAATAAATCTTTTGTGTCTCGTACCATCGCTCGTTACCGTGATACTGGTAGCGTAGCCCGACGTCAAGGAAGTGGACGGAAGAAAACAGCAACATCATCACATATGATTCGAAAAATAAAGAAGCGACTTGATCGAAATCCGCGTCGCAGTGGCCGAAAAAATGGCTCGTGAGCTGAACATTTCGCAATATTCCATTCGGCAAATATGAGCTCCGAGTAAAGCCATTGAAACTCCAAAAAGTGCAAGATCTTATACAGCAACAGAAAGAAAATAGACCCGGAAGAGCTAAAGAGTTGCATCGCTTGGCCGAAAGCGGCGAACTGCCGAATTTCGTTTTCTCCCATGAGAAAACATTCGTTGTCCAGCAGTTTGTAAACAAACAAAATGATCGTGTTTACTTGCCAAAGAGGTCAGCTGAAAATGTGCACCTTCGGTTGGCCACCAGAACCCAACTGCCGGCCATGGTGATGGTATGGGCCGCCATAACAGCCGATGGTCGCTCTCTGGTAGTATTAATCGACCGCGGCATCAGAATAAATGCCGAATATTTTCGCGATAATATTCTTGGCATTCCAACAGGACTCAACACCATCGCACTCAGCACACGCCACCCAAGAATGGTTACAAACTGAGGTTCCTCGCTTCATTTCCAGCGCACAATGTCCAGCAAAATCTAAGGGATATCAATCCATTGGACTATTGTGTCTGGATAATTTTGGAAAGCAAGGTTGGCACTAAAAAATACCAAAGTGTCGATCACCTCAAGCAAACACTTCGCCGGGAATGGGCCGAGATACCGCAGAATAACATTTGGGCAGCGTATGACAGTTTCATTGGCCGTTTGAAGGCCATAATTCGTGCCAAAGGTGACCAATTCGAACAAATCTAAACTTATTCTAAAATTTGATGGTATTTCCGACATTTGTTGCTTTCATTCAATAAAACTTAAAAAAATGTCAAAATTATGGCGTTGGACTTCGTTGTAGTTTTTTTTATCTCAACCTGTACTTTGCATCTTATGGGAGATATAATAATTCAAAATTTTGACCCGTTGTGTGTTAGGTACTAGAAGGTGTGGTCCGATATATTTCATCTTTACACCAGATCTTGTGTTAATAAAAATATTTGGAGATGTGAAATTGGAGGAGCATTAGCTAATTATTTCCCATTTCATGAGATATAGAATTAATAAAAATTTTGTCCCGTTGCATGGGAGGTACCTTAGGAAGTGAACCTATATATTTTACCTCCATACCAGATATAATGTTGGTAAATAGATTAGGATGTGGGAAACATGAAAACAAACGGCCCATCATTTCCGACCTTATAAGAGTTAAAATTATTCAACATTTTGAACCTTTGTGGGGCAGGTACTTCATGGAGTGTGCCGATATTGCCCATTTTCTCATATAAACTATCTTATATCACATTTTATAATTATTTAAAATTTTGACCCTTTGTGGGGAGGTACTTCATGGAGTGGACCGCACCTGACCTAGCACTGATGCAAGTATAAGCAAAATCGGATTATCGTTTCTCCTTCTGAACAATAAAATATTTTTTTGACAATGTCGACCTTTTGTGGTGGAGGTAACAGCAGTAGTGGACCGATATTACTCATCTCCGAACTCGGTCTAAAGTTTGGAGTTTGGACTCGGATACTCCCTTGGAGAGTTATCGTGCGCATCAGCCTGCCAGACAGACGGATGTCCTGAAACGAATTTGATCCAAAAAGACCTAGGATCTAAACATGCTATTTCGATGAGGCGTATATATTAAATAAAAAATGCCCGACCACAGCACTTCTCATAATTTACTAAGAATTAAGTTAGTTAAATTGTTATTTGATTCATGTTATAATTTATATTTTTTATTTCAAAACTTTTTTTTCCAAAATTAATACTAAAATTATTATTATTTTGGAATTTGAGATGTCGGTACTATATAAATCTATAAATCGCCAACGTTTTACTTTTAGCTGGCCAAGGGAGCCAATGTTTGATTTATGATACTTTACCTACATTTTCTTCCCTTTTGCGGAACTTTTGATTTCTGTCTGGGTTTCATTTCAAAGGAAATGTTTATGCAACATTTATACGATTTTGAAATAATGGAGTTTAGAGTGCGTTACACACTTTCTCATCAAGTGCCAGCCTATAAGTATGCAACACTTTCTTGCACTTTTAAAATGTCTTCCATAGAAATCTATGTAAAGGATAACAAAGAAAACGATGGACCACTTTGATAAATATATGTCAAATTGAAGAAAAGAAATGAAATACTTTTATATTTTTTCCATGCAGACTAAACATAACTCAAGCGTTGCTTGTGTTATACAAAGAATAATACATACTCTTAGGAGGCATATTTTTTATATTACAAGAGAAATTTAAAAATTTAAATAATATTGCAAAACTTAATTTCTTAAATTTAAAAAAAAAATAGATTTCTCCCTCTAAACAAATAATGCATTTTTTTATAAGACATGCTGCATACTTTCAGGAGTCCAATAATAAAAATCAAAATATTTGTTTTCCTATCTTATATTTATGTTAATTCTCAATAGAGCCACATCCCATCCAAGTAAAATTTAAAATAAACATCTCAATTTTCAATCTCAACTCCTTTCCACACCCAGTCTCCTGCCTTTAAATTGCTTCATTTGCTCCATTTGCTTTTGTTAAAATAAAGTAAACATCATTTAATTTTATTTTATTTATACACATACATTTTTCGATAACAAAGGATAGTCGTCATTAAAACTAAATGCCATAATTAAAACATAGAATTTATACACTATAATGTCAATAATGAAGTAAAGCTTCTTAACAGCGCCTCCAAATGGAGCTGATGTGTGCCAGACAAGTTTGTCTGCCACAAAAATAAAAGCTGCTTTGCCAGAGTCTTTCGCCGGTTTACCCAGAAACCAACCAACAACACAGCATTGACATTCAATAAAATTCTTGCCATACAGTTAACAGTTATTGACTTTAACAAGAAATTGTCGTCTATTGTCGCCATTGTCGGGTGGTGGGTATCTTCATTGTCATCTCTTCTCTCCCCCCCCCCCCCCCCCCCTTTGCTCCACAAAAAAGCAAATTGTGTGTGTGGAGCTATGTGAAATAGTAAAAAATGAGAAAAAAAACCTTGCAACATCTTTTTAACACACCAGTTGTACGGATCCTGTTTTGTATGGCCCAACAACGAATGGCAAGATGCTACATATTTTCCCATTTGCTTTAATAGTGATATCCGTAAATCGATTTTTTTTCCTTGCAGTTTAGGAATGTTGTTTGCTTGTTGTCCATTTTTTTTTGGCTTGGCTCCTTTTAAAGAGTTTTTTTTTAGAAACTGCTTCGTAGCTGGTGTTTGCTATATTTGGAGAACCATAACATATCTTATGTGTGACTGGTGCAATATTTTCTTTGCCATTCTTGAGAATACGAACAACAAACTGAGATATAAACGGTGTTGGCTTTGAAGTGTTTTCAGTGTAGAGAGTGGATTTGAATTGAAATGGAGAATACGGGAAAGAAAATTTTGAAGCACTATTTTGTGAAGTTTCGAGTTTAAAGGACCCCAACAGCAGGCTTTTATATTTCAGAAGATGGAAGTACCTAAAAGTAGGCTATACATTTTTAAAATTTGAAATGAGAAAATATTTTCCTAATTCCAGTTTTTCTAATTTTTGTTCGCCCCTCGGCAGGGATAAAACCTCTCTGTTTGCATTTCTAAAAAACATCCCTGGTAACCTCCTCTAGGAATTTTTAGCGAACGGGCTAGATCGTTGGTCTCAATAAGTAATTTTTTTCGCAGAATTAGAACGTCGTAGCATGAATGTTCTCCTAGGCACTCACAAGATTTTCTTTAAATTTAAAAGTAACGTTATGTCATATAAAGTATACAGGGTGAGATAAAAAAACTGCAACAAAGTCAAACGCCATAAATTTTACATTTTTTTTTTAATTTTATTAAATGAAAGGAAAACAAGTGTCGGAAATATCAAATTTTAGAATAAGTTTAGATTTGTTCGAATTGGCCACATTTGGCATGAATTATGGCCTTCAAATGGCCTATGAAACCGTCACACGCTGCCCGAATGTTGCTCTGCGGTATTTTGGCCCATTCCCGGCGATGCGCTTGAGGTGATCAAAACTTTGGTATTTTTTAGTGTCAACCTTGCTTTCCAAAATACTCCAGACACAATAGTCTAACGGATAGGTATCCGGAAAATTGTGGGTCATTGTGGGCTGGAAATTAATGAGGAACCTCATTTTGTAACCATACTTGGGTGGCGCGTGCTAAATCCTGTTGGAATGTCCAGGGTCTGCGGCCAAAATGTTTTCGTGCTCAAGGCCTCCAGAATATTTTCCCGATAATATTCGGCACTTATTCTGATGCCTCGATCGATGAATACGAGCGGAGAGCGACCATCGGCTGTTATGGCGGCCCATATCATCACCATGGCTGGCGCTTGAGTATATTGCGATATATTCATTTCACTAGCCATTTTTCGGCCACTGCAACGCGGGTTTCGATCAAGTCGCTTGTTTACGTTTCGAACCATTTCTGCTGATGTTGCTGTTTTTTTTTCGTCCACTTCCTTGACGTCGGGATACGCTACCAGTATCAGGGTAACGAGCTATGGTACGAGACACAAAAGATTTATTCACATTTAATTGGAGTGCTCTAACGATAGCCACTTGTGGTTTTCCAGCCAAATATAAAGAAATCACACTATCACGCTTGAATTCCATCACGAATAACTTTTTTTTTGGAAAATTCTCACCAAAATGCTTAAACAATATAATGAGCTGTCACTGGAATAATTTTAACAGCTGTCGGACGAGTGGCTTAGAAATGACAGCAGTCTGAAATTGTTTGCAGTGTTTTCATCTCAACCTGTATATCTTCGTCCAATTTGCCTTTTAGTCCGCAGTTGTAATTTGCATTCTGCAGCCGTAACAACGAGATTTGGGGTAATATATCAAATAAAGCCCAGAAATACCTTTCCCAAATTTTATCGAGATTGTTTCAGATTTTTGGGATGGAATTTGGCACTTACGACCAAATTGAGCCTAACAACAATATGTTAAATTTTGTGAAAATCGGTTCATATATAGCTATAGCTCCCATATATATATATATTCATCCGATTTGTTAAATTTATTATTTTTTAATTTGTTATATAAAGCTCTACTTCACATGCAATAGGGTGTAGAGTATAATAAAGTCGGCTCCCTCCGACTTTTAGGCTTTCTTTACTGGTTTTATTTGAACAAATTTTGGAGAGCGTCTAAAAGTATGCTTTAAAAATGCTAAAAATAAATAAGAAAAAAATCAATTTACATATGATTCTAACGTCATGTGTGATCTGGACTTAACTTGGACATTTAATTTATAATGAACATTTTAAATAAATCATTTTAAATTTTTTTCAAAATATCTTCGACATTTCCACAAAAATTAAAAAAAAATATGTCAGATCTATGGCCTAATCCGTCCAATAATATTTTGATAACAAATATAACACCCGGAACAAAAAATAAAAATCTATTTTCTAATGAAATTTTCATAAAATTAATGAAGGGTATTTTATTTTATAAATGGCCTAAAAGTATGCATCAGACATTTATTTTTTCCACTTCATTTCAATTTATGGCGCCCAAACTTGATTTTATTTTCCAAACATCCTTTGGAGCCATTGCATATGACATTGCCAATAAAAAAATATGTTTACCATTTCCCTGCATAATCTCTTTTCATGTTTTTTCTGAGCCAAAATTCATTCGCTGGCATAATATTTGTACATTAAAAATGAATTTGTACTCACCATAAATGCCCATATATCCCGCCTCTATTGTCAATAGTATTCTTGCCCAAGAGGAAAAACACTTAAATTTGTTTGCTACATATGCACATGTAATGTTGTATCCTTGTTATTGCATCGTATTTCACATTGAACAAATTATATAATTTACATTTTATAACAAACCAAAAAAAAAAACATTGCATTTAACAGCCCCAAAGTATGCTCTGTGCATAATGCAGCCTAAAAGAGTGGCTATAAAGATAAATAGTGATTGTATTCAGTTGAGATTTTACTTTTATATACACACAATCTCACCCACACAGGTATATTCATACCTGTTTTGTTTTTTTATAAAGAATTTATCTGTATATTTATCAGCCGGACTATTGTGTCAGAAAAAACAGGAGTTTTATTTCCCAAATGTAAACGTGCAATACGTTAATGCCATACAAGTGGGGAGCAGAAGCATTGTGCTTCCACAACCCAGTCACCGACACAAAACTTCTCATTAAAACCCAAACTTTATTGGGTTTGATAAACTTTAAATGAGCAGACAGACCAAACACATGGTTACATGGCATGGATGCCAGTTGGCTTGCATGGCAAGGGAAGTTTTCTGATCATTATGCTTATTTCCAAGCGAGCCTGTCTCCAGATGTGTTATATAAGACACTTAAAATTATTGAATATGAACGCAATGACAATAAACATCATTCGCTTACTTCCACGTAAATAAAAATTATAAAGGGGGAAAAAGCGGAAGATAAAACTAATGAGGTTTAATGGCGTTCTATTAATTGAAATATTTTCCATACTAATTTTT
This sequence comes from Musca domestica, assembly GCF_030504385.1. Taxonomy (NCBI): domain Eukaryota; kingdom Metazoa; phylum Arthropoda; class Insecta; order Diptera; family Muscidae; genus Musca; species Musca domestica. The sequence continues at coordinate 28,519,644 of NW_026712328.1, read as the reverse complement.
ATCGAGGGGTATTAATAAAGTTATTGAAAGATATGTGTGATATGTGGACGATGAAAAGGTAACAATATTAAAAATCTACATTTGCAACATTCTCCAAAATCTCTCATTTATAGCCTTCAAAAATAATCTAAAAAATACACTTTTGTATCCTGCAAACAATATTCTCAAAATTCCACGTTATAGCCTTTAAAAATATTCGTAAGTAACACTGTGCAACAAAATTCAATTTTTTGAATAATTACGGGGAAAGATCAGTAGATGACGAAAATTAAGTATTGGATACTCGGATTGGATACGTGTTAAATTAAAAGTACAAAAAGCGAAGGTATAATTTTTCTTTTAGTTCATAAATTTTGAATGTAATTTTCATAAAAACAATTCTAAAATGATGTTTGGTTTATTCCGAGATTTATAGTGAAATTTTGTGTAAAATATTTCTTCTTTTAACATCTTTCGCCTAACACGAATTTTTATGTTACTTTCTGGCGTTAACTCGATAAAATTCCAAGGAAAAATTTATAAAAAAATAAGGATTTTTTTGGAATATTGCTGCAAATATTTTTTTGATATATAATTGAAATAAATATTTCTTTTCTTTGTTAATTTTTCAATATTTGCCAAATGGAATACTGCGATATGTTCAGCTCACGAGCCTTTTTTCGGCCACTGCGACGCAGGTTTCGATCAAGTCGCTTCTTTTCTTTTCGAACCATTTCTGCTGATGTTGCTGTTTTCTTCCGTCCACTTCCTTGACGTGCTGGAGTGCTCTAACAATAGCCACTTGTGGTTTTTCAGCTAAATATAAAGAAATCAAACTATCACGCTTGAATTCCATCACGAATATCTTATTTTCTGGAAAATTCTCACCAAAATGCTTTTGGGCGCTTGTAAACAAAATAATGAGCTGTCACTGGAATAATTTTAACAGCTATCGGACGAGTGGCTTAGAAATGACAGCAGTCTGAAGTTGGTTGCCGATTTTTCGAATCCGCTTTCATAATCTTTTAAAAAGTATTTTCTTAAATTCTCAATCGTTCAATTTTTTAAATAAAATCAGCATTTTCAAAAAATATTCGGAAAAATCCACGATTATGGGTCTTATAGTCCTTCAAAAAATATTGTTAAAAGATCTGCGACTGTCGGTCTGAAAGTTCCGCAGAAAATATTCTTAAATACACTTTCATGGATCTAATAGTCCTTCTAAAAAATCTCAAATTATAACTCATCAAAAATCCACTTTTATAGCATTGAAAGTCCTATAAAAATATTCTCACACAAATCTTTATAAACTTTAAAAAATGTTCTTAAAATCCATGTTTGAGGTCTTAATTGTCCTTCATACTATATTCCTTGAAAAATCTGTATCTATGACCTTGATAGTTCATCAACTCATATTCATAAAAAACTCCACAATCTAAAAATCTTAATCTTTTCAAAAAATATTCTGAAAAATTCGCGAGCATGGGTCCTATTGTCCTTTAAAGGCATTTAAAAAAAAAAATACAAAATTATTGGTCCTATAGCTCTACAAACAATATTCTTAAGCAATCCACGATTATGAACCTTTAATTTTTTTAATCCGGGATTATGGATCCTAAAGTTCTTAATAAAGTACATATTCTTAAAAATCTACGAATATGGGTCTCATAGTCCTTTAAAAAAATATTCTTAAAAAATCTATAATTATTGGCTTCACAATTTTCCAAAAATTATTCTTAAAAATTCCACAATTATAGGTCCTCAATCTTTTTTTAATCCGGGATTATGGATCCTAAAGTTCTTCACAAAATATTCTTAAAAAACCGCGAATATGGGTCTTATAGACCTTTAAAAATATTTTTTTAAAAATCATAATTTTTGAAATATCGACGATTATGGTTCTTCAATTTTTTTTTTTTTATTTTTAAAAAATTCAGGATAATGGATCTTAATGTTCTTCATAAAATACCCTTAAAAATCCACAATCATATGTCTTATAGTCCTTAAAAAAATATTCTCGAAAATCCAAAATAATGGCCTTGATAGTCCTTAAGAACTATTCGTATCAACGGCTATTTATCTTATAGTTCTTTAACAATATTCTTAAAAACCCACAATTAAAGTTATTAAAATTCTTCAAATAATATTCTTCTAAGCCCAAGGTTATGTATTTAATAGATTTAAAAAAAAAATATTCTTCTTTATTTCTTATCCTTCAAAATAAATATTTAATTTAAATTAAATTTAATCCTAAATGTATGCTTTAATGTTTTATAAATTTATACATTTAATTTTATTTCTTGAAATCCATCACTTAAATGTATTCTCAGTCACATAAATTCATTTTCACAGAAGTTACAATAACGGCTTTTATAGCCCCTTATTTTTTTTTATTTCTCTTCGTTTTATTATTCAAAATAAATATTGAATTTTCATTTACCGTAATCCAAAATGTATGCTTTAAGATTTTATAAATTTTAATTTGCATCCCAAATGTAGACATTTAATTTTATTGATTGATAACAACAAACATATTTGCCAAATTAGTTGGGTGTGACAATGTTCGTATGACAAACTAAATTTAGAAACATCTACACACACACATATATGTGTATGTATTTCCATACATCATGGCCACATATGTTAAGGCTTAAATCACACACAAAAGCTCCTTATCAATTTGAAAATATTTTTGTGTTGTCGTCTAACTTTTATCATATTTTATAAAACTTGTTTTGCCTAAAGGTATGCTATGAATTTCCATCTGCAATCATATTAAACTAGACAAACAATAATAATTGTCAGAGTTATTACAATGTTGCTTTCAAAAAAAAATGAGTAAAAAAGGTGTGCCCAAAATTAAATCCTGATATCTGAAGAATTTCATCGTCATTCCATCTCACAGGATAAAAAGTAATATTTATATTTTAATAAAAAATATCCCTCGAAATCTTTTTTTTGATATTAAAGATGACTCCTTTGCGCCAAAACTCACAATTTATTAGTTATTACATCTGTACTGGCAGGATAACTAAGAAACGTTAATTAAAATCCAAATCGTTTTAATGTGTATATGTATTTTCGCCTGAATATATGCAATAAGCTTTCAACTCTTATAGCATAATAATAAATATGCAAAATTTTTTTTCAAATTCCCTAAAAGTATGCTTCCAATATTATTTTAATGTCAATGCTCTTTGCACACAAAGCTACCAATGCGTCTCGGCTACTTTCTGGCACAAGTCTGGGCGACATTTTGGCCCGTGGCCAACAGCTACAATAAATGACCATGATTTTATATAAAATCGATTTTTCTTACATTTCTCTCTCTCTATCTCTCTCTCTCTTTACCTTGCACCAACAAACTAACAAATCACACGTTTTAATACTTTGCTTTTCCAAAGCGAACAATTTTGCGTGAGTAAAGCCATTTTGAAGTTTTATGTCTTTGGCCTTTGAAGAAAAAAGAAAATTGAAATTAAAAATAGCATGCCTAAAAATACCAACATTGTGTTGTAACTCGTGCTAGGACATTTATTTTGAAAACACTATGACATAACGTTTTTTTTTTTTTTTTTGATTTGTTTGTAATATTTTTCTTCTTTTTGTTACAGCCTGCCGCCATTGAAGATCTACGCAAATGGACCTCCAGCGAGGCATTGGGTGATGTTACCGTTACACCGGATTGTATGCACCATGTGGATACATCGATTTCAACATCTGTTGTCATTGGTGACAATGGTGTCCTAACACCGGCCCTATCTCCGTCCGTGCTATCAGCTGATGCTGTAGACGCATTATATTCCATTGATCACAATAATACATTAATCGATAACAGTCATATTCCTAATGATATCAATAACGATGTGCCTTTAAATCATCGACTGCCCTCGCCCGAGGAACAATGTAAAATTATAGCATTAAGGTGAGTGAATTTCGAAATAAACACAAATTTATGTAGTATACTTTTAGGATATAAATAACGAAAACTGGAGTTTTTTTAAATTTACGTGATTATAAATCTGATATTATTGAAAGATCCGTTAAATGATTTTTTTGGAAATCTCCAAATATATTTCAAAAGAAATTTTCAAAAAATCGAAAGAAAACCTTTTTTAAACTTAAAATAAAATTTTAAATTATAGAACAGTGTTGGCTTGTTTGTTCGGGATACCGTAGTATTTTGTTGTTGCAAAATTGTCAGGCTTAATCCCTTTATTGTTGTTTTTATAAAAACAAAGTTTGTTTATTAGTGCGGAACGATGGTAATGTTTACCAGGGGCTAAGGCAGTGAATACCTAGGTTTCGGAAAGAGCCCCCAATTTTCATCAGTTCCCTTGTTTTTTGTCTGGGATATTCTCTCTAGAAGTTATTTTAAAAATAACTTATGTGACAAAAAACTTGTTTTAGCCAAGCGACGAGATCGTAAGCTCAATAGAAGACGAACCAAAGAATTGCATAAAACTAAAATTCTTTTGAAAAATCTTCTAAATCTTACAACCGCACTTACAAACATTTTCATCTTTCTCCACTTGTTATGCTTTCGTTTTACATGAACGAAGTAGCATAACCATTTAAGTTAGTTTCGTCTGTTACAACAAAAAGAATTTCAGTTATTATTGTAATTTTATTATATTATTATAATTTAATATGTATCGCAACATATTAAAAAATCCTAAAAGTTCTTCAGAAAATATGCCCGAAAATCCCAAAAAATTCTATTTTAAAATTTATTAAAAAAATTAAGGGATCTTCTAACAACATTTTTTACGAAAATCTATAACATTTTCCTAAAAAATTGAAATTTTTTAATATAATTTTTTTAGCGTGCAAGTGTGTACAGGTAAAGACTGCAACAAGGTCAAACGCTATAATTTTAGCATTTTTTTTTTCAAATTGTATTGAATGAAAACAAAAAATTTCGGAAATAGCATCAAATTTTAGAATAAGTTTTGATTTGTTCGAATTGGTTCACCTTTGGCATGAATTATGGCCTTCAAACTGCCAGAATATTGCTCTGCGGTATTTTGGCCCATTCCCGGCGAAGCGCTTGCTTGAGGTGACCGACACTTTGATATTGGTATCCGGAGATTTTGGTGGCCATTGTGCGCTGGAAATGAAGCGAGGAACCTCATTTTGTAACCATTCTTGGGTGCAGCGTGCTGAGCGCGATGGTGCTGTGTCCTGTTGGAATGTCCAATGTCTGCGGCCAAAATGTTTGCGTGCCCAATGCTATAATACACCCTCTAGAATATTTTCGCGATAATATTCGGCATTTATTCTGATGCCACGGAGAGCGACCATCGGCTGTTATGGCGGCCCACACCATGGCCGGCGCTTGAGTTCTGGTAGCCAACCGAAGGTGACATTTTCAGCTGACCTCTTTGGCAAGTAAACACGATCTTTTTTTGTTTACAAACTGCTGGACAACGAATGTTTTCTCATCGGAGAAAAACAAATTCGACAGTTCAACACTTTCGGCCAAGCGAAGCAACTCTATAGCTCTTTTGAGTCTATTTTCTTTTTGTTGCGGAGTAAGTTCTTGCACTGTTTGGAATTTCAATGGCTTTACCCCGAGCTCATTTTTCAATATTTGCCGAATGGAATATTGCGATATGTTCAGCTCACGAGCCATTTTTCGGTCACTGCACCACAGGTTTCGATCAAGTCGCTTCTTTACTTTTCGAACCATTTCTGCTGATGTTGCTGTTTTCTTCCGTCCACTTCCTTGACGTCGGGCTACACCATCAGTATCACGATAACGGGCGATGGTACAAAACACAAAAGATTTATTAACTTTTAAATGCTGCAGTGCTCCAACGATAACCACTTGTGGTTTTCCAGGCAAATATAAAGAAATCACACTATCACGCTTGAATTCCATCGCGAATAACTTTTTTTCTGGAAAATTCTCACCAAAATGTTTTTGTACGCTTGTAAACAATATGATGGGCTGTCACTGGAATAATTTTAATATCTGTCGGACAAGTGGCTTAAAAATGACAGCAATCTGAAGTTGGTTGCAGTGTTTTCATCTCACCCTGTAGATCTGAGATCTAACAAAATGTTACCAATAAAAAAGATCTGGTACACCTACAAAAGTTAGAACCCATGGCCGAAGCTCTCCTAGTGCTTCCAAAGTTATTCCTTGAAAACCCTGCTTCTTTTTAAAAATCCATAATCACAGCTCTGCATGTTTTTTATGCATGGAGCATACATTTAGGTCTTTTTTACAAGTTTACTTTAAGGATTGTTGTGTAATTTTATTAAATATTTTAAAAATCATATTCATGAGACTAATTTTGTAATAATTTTCTCAGAAAGAATCTGATCCGAATATTTATTGTTCACATGTTCCTCGTTTTTTATACGTTTTGGTCACAGAAAAGTTTCGATTCGATATGTCCTAATATTATCATTTGGACTTTTGAAGTCAAGTACGTTCTTGGAAAGCAAAGCGGTCCTAGAATTATTGAATTAACTCTTTTAAGAATCTAGAATTCCAAATTAACGGAGTCAATACTTTTTCATATTTCAAAATCTAGAGATTTACTTAATATCATGTTAATATAGCATACTTTCAGGGTCAGTTAATATTAATCTTAATATGTACCTACCATGTCCCCATTTTTAAACGTGGCAAAAATTTATTTAAGAAAAATTAACATTTGAATACCTCATCTGGAAAAATGTTGGTGCATACCTTAAGGCGCTAAAAGACTCTCAAACTTTAGAAAACATCTGACATAATGTGATTTTCTCCTTGCTTTACTTCATATTATCACCAAACAAAAGTTTTTTAATAAACTAAAATCATTCACTACTCCACTTTCATTAACAAAACAGCAGCAATTATAAAACTCTACCGTTTTCATGGAAACCATTTTGTCATTGTGCAATTTATGTTGTCATTGACTGGTGGGTTTATTGTTGAAGTGAGGCATTCATTCATTGTCAAGTTAAACGTTTTTCAAAATTTCAACATATAAATCATCAACCATCTCTGTCAGCACACACAGCGTTTACACACACAAAAACCGACCACCGCAACTCCCATGCCGTTTAAGGTTAAGGTGCTACCTCAACATGCATGCATGCCATAACTGCAGAACCGTAGCACACAAATTAACATGGTCGAGTACCTGGTAAATAAATAACAATTTTAAATTCAAATTAAATTAGCATAAAAGTCAAGCATAGTGTTGTTGTTGTTGTTGTTGCTTGGCCAGCCACTCATCCGTATTGCTTTCCTAGCATTTTTTTGTTGTTTTGTTGTTTCTCCCCAACAGACTCTGGGCAATTGTTTCTGGATTTTTTTTCCAGTTTATAAAATAAATAAATTGAAGGGCTTGTATGCAAATTAGTTTGGTAGTGATTGCTGCCATCATATCATAACAACAAACTAAAAATGTCATTGTCATACCTGTGCCAGCTGTGATGGCAAGGCGACATAGAGATGTGATGAAAATGGATGGGGAATAGTCGAAATTGAAATATGTCAATTTATAAAATGTTATGTTATTGCCGTTTTTTCTCTTGTTAACGATGATCATTTCAAGCATCATATGATTTATTTAGGGATGGGAGTTTAAATGGCATGACATTATTGTGAGGGTCAGTTAAATTATAGGAAATTGAAGGAATATTTTATTGAATATGGGTTAAAGGTAGTTAAATATAGTTTTATCTGTCCGCGTCCATTATTGATTTGAATTAGGTTTTTTTTTTCGAAGCCATTAAAATCGGTTAAAATTCGGTTGACTACAAAATCTATAAAAAAAACAAACTTAGGTTCATGGTAGAAGAATATAGGTAGACGCGTCGACACAGCTGCTGGGGCAATGAACTGTCAAACCAATTTTGGAATTGAAAATGTTGAATGAAAAATTATTTAAATTTGTAAAAATTTTTGAAAAACGCGAAATATAGTAGCCTCCGAATGACGTAGTATAAGAAAACATATAAAAATCTACTTATATTTGAAAAAAACATTTACATTTTTTTGACATTTCAATGCTCCCAAGAGTTGATGCATCTACTTTTATAACGATGACTAAGTTTTCAACATAATAGAACTAATACCATAGTCAGCTGCGGCAAATGGAGTGCCCATTTATTGAGCCGTGGTAGGAAGGAACGATTATGACATGATCGACTCTTTTGTCATTGGAATCACACTTGGTAGAAAAATTTGTCAAAAATTTTAAAATGTTTTTTTTTTTGAAATATAAGTGAATTTTTATACATACGATGTTAAGCGGAGGTTATTATAATAGATTTTACAAATTTGAATAATTTTTCATTAAAAAATTTCAATTGCAAAATAGTTTTGACATTTCATTTTTCCCAGCAGCCGTGTCGATGCGGCTACATATATTTTTCTACCATGGAATTACAGTATGAGTATTGACGAAACTAGTTCTGCTACTCTTCTCAGTGAAACGTTCAATTGAACTATATCGTTCGTAAACAATGGAATTGACACCGATCTCATTAAAACCACTTAATAGGTAGATAATTATCATGGTAAAGGACTCCAATGAAAAGCGCCTAATTGTCAAGGCAGAATGAACGCGTCACACGAGTTTTAATGTTTCGTGTGTTAATTAATGTGTGGCCCATGTGCAATTAGTGGAATGTGTAATTCATGTGTAATTTGTTATTTAACTATTGATCATTCTTTTTTTTAATCCTTCCCATCTCGAATAATTCTGGGGAAAGAATATTTAACTGATGATTTTTGGGAAAGGCAAGAAGTGAGTGTGTTTGACACTTTAAGAGTTTAAACTGCAACAAAGTCAAACGCCATAATTTTTACATTTTTTTTAATTTTATTGCATGAAAGCAAAAAATTTCGGACATAGCTTCAAACTTTTGAATATGTTTAGATTTGTTCGAATTGGTCACATTTGGCATGAATTTTGGCCTTCAAACGGCCAATGAAACCGTCACACGCTGCCCGAATGTTGCTCTGCGGTATTTTGGCCCATTTCCAGCGAAGCGCTTGCTTGAGGTGATAGATACTTTAGTATTTTTTTAGTGCCAACCTTGCTTTCCAAAATACTACAGACACAATAGTCCAACGGATTGGTATCCGGAGATTTTGGTGGCCATTGTGCGCTGGAAATGAAGCGAGGAATCTCATTTTGTAACCATACTTGGGTGGCGCGTGCGATGGTCCTGAGTCTTTAACACAGCCTCCAGAATATTTTCGCGATAATATTCGTCATTTATTCTGAGGCCACGGTCGATAAATACATGCGAAGAGCGACCATCGGTTGTTATAGCGACCCACACAATCACCATAGCCAACCGAAGGTGCATATCACCTGACCTCTTTGGCAAGTAAACACGTTTGTTTACAACTGCTGGACAACGAATGTTTTCTCATCGGAGAAAACCAAATTCGGCCAAGCGAAGCAATTCTTTAGCTCTTTTGAGTCGGTGTAAGTTCTTGCACTTTTTGGAATTTCAATGGCTTTACTCCGAGCTCATTTCTAATATTTGGATTTTTTCTTAAAAAAATCAAAAAAAATTGATACATGTGTAATTTTCCCCCAAATGTGTGACTCCATATGTAATACGCAGTTTTCTTGGTGGCAACACTGAATTCAGGGTTCTATAGTTGGAGAGATACGAGAGAGAGAGAGAGAGAGAGAGATAAAATACCATATTCACATTTTACTAAATATTGAGTAAACAAATACAAATGTTTGAAACATATGACCATGGCCCAAGTACAAGGTCACCAAGCTGAAGCTACCGCTGAAATCCTGATAAGCCTGGCGAGATACCCTAAATGAAAATATATCCCATGTTGATGGATGCCTTGATCAAAATCAAGAATAAACTGAATCCCACATTGATTTTCTGCCGACCTCGCTGATGTGGTGAGGGTATTTGTGGTTCATGTGCCACTAACATTGCTCATACACTCTGGGTGCAGTCCTGTGGTGACGACGTTTTCATATCGAAAATCGTTTCCATAATTGTTAAAATCTGTACTCTATTTTCACAATATAAATAAAAATAACCCAATACTGCGTTTATGAAATGGCATAACATAGTGATATAATTCCTCATCTCAAATTCGAAGTATTACTTATGTCCTTCAGTGGTGGTCGGTATTCTGGGACAGCTATAGGCAATTATCTAATTTTTTCCGCGTTTTACTACAGGCTCCATGTTGAAGTGGTTCGAACACACCTGCGATGTGGGTGTTAACTTCACCTGTGATGTGTACTCCATTTTCCCTCATTTTTTTATCCTTGGGAACGACAAAAATGAACTCCTCCCTGGCACCTTAGTTTCTTTTTGCAAGTCTTTCTCAGTGTAGATTCCTTAAAGTAGAAACAAGTTTTTTGTTTTTATAGTTTTGATCGCAATTTTTATATGTATGTTTTTCCCGTTCTCTTTACAACAAATTTGAAATGGCCCATGGCAGAAGAATACAGGTAGATGCATCAACGCTTGGGAGCATTGATATGTCAAAAAAATTTAAATGTTTTTTTCAAATTTAAGTAGATTTGTATATGTTTTCTTATGCTAAGTCATTCAGAGGCTATTATAATTCGCATTTTTCAACAATTTTTACAAATTTGAATAATTTTTCATTCAACATTTTCAATTCCAAAATTGGTTTGACAGTTCATTGTCCCAGCAGCTGTGTCGACGCGTCTACCTATATTCTTCTACCATGAAATGGCCAAAGAAATATTTTCGATAACAGTAAAAATCGTATTTTCTCGTTTGATGATTTAATTGACAGATTACCAGCTGATTACAGCTGATTACCAGCTAAACTGGAAGGGGGACCTTCTACTTGGATCATGTATATGATGTGAAATATCCGATTTCTTTTCAATTTAAAATTCCATAGACATTATTGAAATAAAAATACTCTAATTACTTTGACTTTCAATTTACTAGTTATACCGATTTTCATTATTTTAATCTCAGTACAAATTATTCTGAAATAATTTTCCCCATGAAAATGCGTTTCTTTTCCAATATGCACCAAGTTTATGTGGTTTTAGGTAATCGTAAAATTTTTATTTTATTTCCTTTCTCATGAGAATGACCAAAAGTCGTAAAAATAGCTGTGGTAGCGCTGCCTGGCATTGAGAATCAAAGAAAATGTGGCGGCCAATTTGAGTTGGAGATTAAAGGCAACTGCTTACCTTGCCTTAAGACAGTACACGAAGAAAGCCATTTTAACCGGGCGATAGCAATAAAAGCAATTTGGTCATTACATTATTGGCTTCTTTGTTTCTTCTTTTGTTTTGATGGTATTTTTCTATGCGATTTCTTCCAATATAGCAACCTGCAACTTATAGTGTTGTTTTGATTGTTTTTGTGGTTGTTTGAAGAAAAAAACAGCAGAGAATGCGGCTTATGTGGCGTTTCCACTGCACTTGATTCGCTCTCTATTCGTTGTTTGACCCTTAACTATGAAAAAACTACTTAATTCTTCACACAAAATTTCCTGAGCGAACACTCATATTTGTACATAGTTCAAATCAAATCACTCTCAGAACAACGAAAAAGTATGTCCCATCCCTAAAAAATGAGAGCATTTATCGAAAAAATAAATTATGACATTTAAAAATTAAACTAAAAAACTTTAATGAAATTTTAAAAATTTTAAATTTTAATAATTATTCTTTGGAAGAAAAACAATATTTCCTTCTATTCATATTAGTGAGAATTTCATGTATTTTTGTATAAATTCCCATTCAAATCAACAAACAAAATTTTTGAAAAAATGAATCATTTTACTATGAATTACGAATCGTGCCGTATGAACGGGTTAATTCGTGTACCTAATTCTGAGAGCGAACAACGTTGTTCGGTTTTCAATGGAGACATGCTATTAGATTCAGTGCCAGTGCATTCCTTCGTTATGTTTATTGTTGTTCGATAATAAAATCAAAATTGACCACTATCACAAAAAAAAAGGATTACGACATTCAGTGCTTCTTTCAGTCCCCCAGCCTAGGATGTGGTCTTTCCCAATAGGTGTTACACCATCATCATTGCCATTACTTGTTTTTCATTCTTCTAAGCAATTTCAAAATGCCTTGGAGGAATTTGATGTTGGGTTTTCACGTTCTTGTCTCGTTTGACTATTTCACTCTTCTTGTCTTATTTTGATAACTTTGTGTTGTTTGTTGTTGTTTTTGTTAAATGTCTTGCTGTTGTTAGTTTTTTGTTAACCTTTAAGGTTAATTGCATTCTTAGGCGTTTCATTTGCCTCCCATCTAAGCGCATAGCCAGGCTAGGCTGCCAATGATTTCATCCATCCATCCTTTTTTGTTTGTATATATATTTTTTTTTTCGTTGCTCAGTCACGAAGTTGTCGTGTCAAGTCATTACTGGGAAAATGTTAGTTAAATGAACTACTGTAATTGGTATTAAGACCCCACTCCTTGCTGCCAGCCAATGTCACTGTCATTTTTCTTTGATGAAACTTGATTGTCGCTGCTACGTGGAGAAGGATTCTCAGATTCAAAATATTAAATAAAACATGGAAATAAATAAAATAATTAATAAATCCTTATATACAGGGTGAGATGAAAAAAACTGCAACAAAGTCAAACGCCATAATTTGTCCATTTTTTTAAATTATATTGAATGAAGGCAAAAAATGTCGGAGATAGCATCAAATTTTAGAATAAGTTTAGATTTGTTCGAACTGGTCACCTTTAGCACGAATTATGGCCTTCAAACGGCCAATGAATACGTCACACGCTGCCCGAATGTTGCTCTGCGGTTTTTTGGCCCATTCCCGGCGAAGCGCTTGCTTGAGGTGATCGACACTTTGGTATTTTTTAGCGTCAACCTTGCGCCAACGGATTGGTATCCGGGGACTTTTGGTGGCCATTGTTCGCTGGAAATGAAGCGAGGAACCTCATTTTGTAACCATTCTTGGGTGGCGCATGCTGAGTTCTGTTGGAATGTCCAAGGTGTGCGGTCAAAATGTTTGCGTGCCCAAGGCTTTAGTACACCACCCAGAATATTTTCGCGATAATATTTAGCATTTATTCTGATGCCACTGTCGATTATTACGAGCGGAGAACGATCATCGGCTGTTATAGAGGCCCACACCATTACCATGTCCGGCGCTTGAGTTGTGGTGGCCAACCGAAGGTGCACATTTTCAGCTGAACTCTTTGGCAAGTAAACACGCTCATTTTGTTCTTTTACAAACTGCTGGACTGTGCTGGACGAATGTTTTCTCATAGGAGAAACTCAAATTCGGCAGTTCACCACTTTCGGCCGAGCAAGGCAACTCTAGCTCTTTTGAGATTATTTTCTTTGTGCTGCGATGTAAGTACTTGCACTTTTTGGAATTTCAATGGCTTTACCCCGAGCTCATTTTTCAATATTTGCCGAATGGAATATTGCGATATGTTCAGCTCACGAGCTATTTTCTGCCACTGCGACGAGGGCTTCGATCAAGTCGCTTCTTTACTTTTCGAACCATTTCTGCTGATTCTGCTGTTTTCTTTCGTTCACTTCCTTGACGTCGGGCTACGCTACCAGTATCACGGTAACGAGCGATGGTACGAGACACAAAAGATGAACTCACATTTAAATGCTGGAGTGCTCTAAAGATAGCCACTTATGGTTTTCCAGCCAAATATAAAGAAATCACACTATCGCGCTTGAATTCCATCACGAATAACTTTTTTTGTGGAAAATTCTCACCAAAATGCTTTTGTTCGCTTGTAAACAATGTAATTAGCTGTCACTAATTTTAAACGCTGTCGGACGAGTGGCTTAGAAATGACAGAATTCTGAAGTTTTTCATCTCCCCCTGTATTGGTTAAACTTGGATTTTTTCTAGCAGGTTGAGATTATGATAAAAGAAGTTGAAACAAAATTTTACTCGTAACTAAAATTTTCTTTTCTTTTTACATTTTCCTAACAGGTTGATGTTATCCCAGAACTAGTTTCAAAATTGCAAATGTTTTACTCTTAAATTAAATATTATTATTTTTTATATATTTATTTCTTTTTTTCAGATATCCTGCCGAAGTTATATCTGTTGATACATCTGGTAAACGTTTTCAACGCATGTGTATGGCACGTAAATCGACAACGGGTGTTTTCACCACAATGCCCGATACGAACAATCTGAACGATGATGTACAAACTGTAGCCAGACGTTCGAGATCACGTAAGGCACGCGGCAAACGGCGCAACACAATAGCCGGCATTGATCAAAAAGAAATACAAAGCGCAGCCAATGGGTATGTTTTTCCAACAACTACAACTACTACCACTATTATTATTATTATTCTTATTAATAATTTAAAGTATAATATAAAACATATTATTAGTGCTATTCATGTGCTCCATATACCATCAGAGGAGTTATGTTTCTTTTTTAAGTTTACTTTAAATAGGCTATTTATTTTATGTTAAATAATGAATATGTTCAGATTGGAAGTGAAGCGCAGTTATGTTGTTGTTTTCTTTTTTTTTTTTTTCAAAATTTATTGTAAATATTCTTAACATATTCATTATTGACATTTATACCTTGACTAAGTTATATTTATTGATATTTATTTATATCTTAGTTTTTTATCTCTTTATGTACCTTATTTTATTTTTTAATGCAAATGTGATGTAGTCGTTGAAATGGAGCGTTTACATGCAAAATCTCTACTCGGATTAACTTGATAATCTTAATAGATTTAACGTATGTTTTCCATAGTCTAATTTATCCACTGTCAAGTTTATTAAAATTGAAGATTTGCATGTAAACATACTTTACGAAGTAATTTGGGGAGAAAATGTGATATGAGTTTTAGTTTGACAACATGGTAAAAGAATACAGGTAGTCGCATCGACACAGCTGCTGGGACAATGAACTGTCAAACCGATTTTGATATTGAAAATCGTGATTGAAAAATTATTAAAAATTGATGAAAAATGTATTGTATAATAACCTCGGATTTTCGTCGTATAAAAAACATTTAAAAATCGACATATTTTTTCATAAAACATTTTAAAATTTTTGACATATCAATGTTCCCAAGCGTTGATGCATCTACCTATATTCTTCTACCATGCTTTGACAACCACCAGAGTAATCGCAATCACAGCAGATAATCAGACTAAATGTTTTAATACCTAATTTTGATTGAAATTTGCTACACAAAATGTTAACAAATAGTAAAACAATTTTTACTATTAGTCTCATTGATGGAACATTTTAAGCTCTGCTCCTTTACTTGCAAGAATCTTCAACTCATTGCTCGAAAACGTGTTCCCTTACACAAAAAATATCACAATTGAAAGGAGAGCCATATTCACGCAATTTTTGCAAATTTGCCAACAAATGTTTGAAATAGCAGTTTTGTGTAGTTAACAATCAAACTACTCAAATTTAACGGAGAGAGTTATAACATTAAGTCTCTCTGGTAAATTTTAAAAGAGGAAGGCGTTTTCATTCTCTTTTGCAAAAAAACTGCCAGCAAACAGCTGATTTGTCAAAACAAAACAATTAGTCCGGCATAAAAAGAAATATTTTAATAAAAATGGTTGAGCCTCTAAGGAGCAGGTTCCGAAGGAATGGTCCAACATTGTCCATTACGTATTGAACCTAAATAAATATGATATAAATATTGCGACGTACCAGGTTTGGACTACATTGGTTACTTCCTTTACTTTATATGAGATATATAAAAAAATTTAGAAAATGATAAACTGTACGTGAGTTACCAGATATAGTCGATCGAAGTGTTCCATTTTCATACTTCATCTAATACAGACAAAAATATTGATATGAGCCAAATTGCAAGAAAATCGAATATTATATCCAATCTTATGCGAAATCATAAAATTCATATTCGTCTCAGGTTTCTGGTTGTATAGAATCGCTGACTTGTTTCGCAAGTTATGACAGACATTGTTACCCTTTTTGGGTGAGGTACCAGAAGAGGTTCGCAAATATATATTATCTTACTTATTTCGCTATGTTTGAGTGTTTTTCAAAATCGTGAACCCTATATGGGGGAGGTATCAGAAGAAATGGTTCCATCCTTACCATCGTTATAACAGATCTTTTGTTGATGGAAACATTGAGATGTACCAAGTCTGAATGGTATCGGATATTAATTTTGCGTTTTATGAGCTTTATAGATATCCAAAATTTTGACTCTTTGTGGGGGAGGTACCAGAAGGAGTGGACCGCTATATCCCATGTTTACAGCAGATTTTTGTTAGTAAAAATAATGGGATGTGTGAATTATTAAGATAACCGGATGCTTATTTCGGATTTTATAATCGTTTTGTTTATTCAAAACCTTGATCCTTTGTGGCGGAGGTATCAGAAGGAATGGTCTGATCTTTACCATCGTTTTAACAGATCTTGTGTTGATGGAAATATTGAGATGTACCAAGTGTGAATGGAGTCGGATGTTAATTTCGCCTTTTATGAGCTCCATGGATATTCAAAATGTTGACCCTTATTGGAGGAGGTACCAGAAGGAGTGGGCCGATATATTCCATCTTCATACCAGATCATGGGTTAATAAAAATATTGTGCTGTATGTAATTTGAATACAATCTGAATCTTACATCACATTTTAGAATTACTTAAAATTTCGACCCTTTTTTGGTGGGGGTATAGGATGGAGTGGACCGATACCATTTTCCATTTTCTCACCTGATCTAGCACTAATGCAAATATTAGGATTCGCAAAGTTGGAGCAAAATCGGATTATCCTTTCTCCTTCTGTGTAATAAAATAATTTTTTTGAAAATGTCGACCTTTTGTGGTGGAGTAAACAGAAGTAGTGGACCGATATTGCCCATCTCCGAACTCGATCTAAGTTTGATAATAATATTACGATGTACCAAGTTTGGACCAAATCGGATACTATCTTCGAGAGCTATCGTGCGCACCAGCCAGCCATACGAACGGATCGCGAGATCGACTCCAAATGTTCTAAAACGGATTTGGTCCAAAGAGAGAAGAGAGGGACAAAACTGTTATTTCGATAAGGCACGTTTTGACCGTATCAAATGATATTTCTTGCCATATTGCTGAGGATATAAAAATGGGCTTTTATAAATTTGATTTCAATTTTTTACACTAAAATCAATCATCGGATACTCTAACAGGAAGAAGAAGGGTTGCAAGAAAAAAGAAAGAATTTGCAAATTCTCAGTAAAAAAGGTGGTAAAATTTCTCTCTGAAATCCTGTCTCTTGCAGAACTTCTGTGTTAACATTAATAACAATCCGCAGCAATTGTTATAAATTTCAGGATAATCAGACAAACTTATTGGCGTTAATTTGGTTCCAACTAAAGCCTTGGGAACAACTCTAGTTCAATTGCGGACCATAATTTATGCTTGCTTTACGCTTCTGTGTTCTTTTACAAAGAAGCCTGTCAAAAAAACGTTTTAAGGCTTTTTATTCTCTATTAAAGTTAAACAGACGAACTATTCCTTGAATTCATTGTAGATTCTTTTCGATGAACTATCTTATATTTTGTATTTTTTGAAATATTTCCGAAACATTTTCTCTTTCCAAAATCCCACATCCATCCATGGAATCTATGTGACTTTTGATTAACTTGTTGTTTTAAGGTAAGATTACATAAAATGCTTTTTTGAATGGCTTAAGTCATCAGCTGGTTTCTTCGGAAAAGATCAAAGGAGCGTAGGGTCAAAATCGAACTAAGTCAACCTAAAACTCCTTTGTATGTAGCCAGTCAAAAAATTGTAAATAAAAATTTATTTTTATCAAAGAAATAGATTTCAAATAACAAAAACGAACTTTTCATAGAAAAAGAAGCTATCCCCAGAGTAATTTAGAACTGGAATGTTTCTTTAAAATAGAACTTCTTACTACTACACACATCCACATTTGCATTAAAAAATAAATAAAATCAATTTTTGTATTATATTTTTATTAAATAACTTATTTATTTATTTATAACCAAAACCCAAGTAATTTGAAATTATTGTGATTTTGAAAGTGTTTATTTGTTGTTTCTTTTTTTCTCGTTTTTTTTTTGCCATACCATTTGTTTTAATTTCAAACTTATTTTCTTTCTTTTTTAAAATCCCCCTCAACATGTTATGTTAAAGCATTTGTTATGCTGTCTTTGGAATACCCAAATTTTTATTTGGTATGCAAAAAAGTAATTGATTTCTTTTTCCTTTAATATTTTGTTTTCAACTCACAATTGAAAACGAAAACAAATACGTTATGCATTTTATTTGCTCGGCCTGAGTGTTGTTGTTTTATGTTGCACTTGAAAAATAAAAATAGCAACCAAAGAATGAGATATGTTAGCTCCAAGAATGCTCCAAAAAATAAATAACCGGCACCAATTGAGACCTCAGTTATTAAACAGCATGTTTAGCTAAAAGAAAATCATAGTTTTCTTTGTAAATACCT
The DNA here is from genome assembly GCF_030504385.1 of Musca domestica. Lineage (NCBI taxonomy): Eukaryota > Metazoa > Arthropoda > Insecta > Diptera > Muscidae > Musca > Musca domestica. The sequence continues at coordinate 28,501,243 of NW_026712328.1, read as the reverse complement.
TTGTTATGTTATCTGTTATCCTTTGTGTGTTCGCTGTCGCTCTTTGTGTTATGTATGTATATATGATGTTTTCATAAAAATATCCTGATTTTTGCAATTTAAAATCAATGTGGAATTTTATTTAGCAAATTCAATTTTAGCAAAAAAAATCAGCAGCTTAACAATATTTGCCGCCTTTCTGCTGCTGCGCCAAAAAAAAAAGATATACATTGCGCCACATAACTAATCCAATATTCTAATTCCCACAACAATTTTCTTGTCATGTCATTCATCATGTCACACATTCATTCATTTCATAGACACTTTTTTCATTTCATATTTGTTATTGTTTTCTTGTACATACATACAAAATTAATTTTTTAGCAGTCATGCCTTCATTTGGATCATTATAAAATATTTTTCAATCTCATAAATTTAAAAAAACGCACAATACAAATTCTGAGAGATTTTCATAAAAAATTAAAAAGATGATGATAAAATCCAAATACCATTAGAAAGTTCAATTCGTCTTTCAAACTTATAAAAAAAGGTTGTTATTATTTTTAATAAAGTGTATTTTTTATAAATATTTAAATATAAACAAGTTAAAAAGCAGTAAGTTCGGCCGGGCCGAACTTTTAATACCCTCCACCATATGCAACGAATTTGAAAATTTTCAAAAAATAAAATCCTTAAAAAATTCTGTTAAAATTTTAAAAATACCGAATATAGCCGTTATTTTAGGGTCTATACGACGTGGACATACATAGGCATTGTTTGTCATTCAAATTCGAAACTTGAAATAAACGGTGTATAATGTAGCTAAAATCATCAAAATATCGTATATAAGGAGGTGCCGTTAAATTGGAGCTGTGCGAAGACCTGGACCAGCATAGACAATTTCCTGTCACAGGCTGTAGCATCCATTACAAACTTCAAATACCACATCTAAAACAATTTCGGTGGGTATTGTACCTAAAATCGTCAAAATACCGAATATAGGGAGGTACTGATATTTGGCTCTTATACGAAGACCTGGACCCGCACAGACAGTTTTCTGTCACAGACTATAGTTCCCATAACGAACTTCAAATACCAATTTTGAAACAATTCCGGTGGATAATGTCGCTAGAATCATCAAAATACTGAATATAGGGAGGTACCGTTATACGGGGGCTATACGAAGATGTGGACCTGCACAGACAATTTTCTGCCTTAGGGTGTAGTATCCATTTTGAACTTCAAGTACTAAATTTGAAACAATTCCCGTGAATAGTGTCCTTAAAATCATCAAAATACCGAATATCGGGAGGTACTGTTATATGGGGGCTATACGAAGACGTGGACCTGCACAGACAATTTTCTGTCTTAGGGTGTAGTATCCATTTTGAACTTTAAATACTAAATTTTAAATTATTGCCGGGAACAAAGTCGCTAAAATCATCAAAATACCGAATATCGGGAGGTACCGTTATATGGGGGCTATACGAAGACATGGACTTGCACAGACAATTTTCTATCTTAAGGTGAGGTATCCATTTGGAACTTCAAAAACCAAATTTTCAACAATTCCGGTGAATAATGTCGTTAAAATCATCAAAATACCGAATATTTGGGGGTACCGTTATATGGGGGCTATACCAAAACGGGGACTTGCACAAACCACTTTTTGTCAGAGGCTGTAGTATCCATTACGAACTTCAAATGCCAAATTTGAAACAATTCCGGTCAATAATGTCGCAAAAATCCTCAAAATACCGAATATCGGGAGATACCGTTATATGGGGCTACACCAAAACGAGGACCTACATCATCCATTTTCACTACCAAAAGTCCTGCATACATAGTACATATTTGAGTAAAATTTTATCAACCTATTTCATTTCGTTCGGAAGCTAGAGTGATTTCCACAGACGAATAGACGGACGGACAGGGCTAAACACAGTCTTAAGCTGGAAATACATAAAGCGCTTATCTGGCTGGCTTAAGTCATCGGCTGGCTTCTTCGGTAATGAACAAAGGAGCCTAGGGCCAAAATCAAACTAAGTCAACCTAAACCTCCTTTGTTCATCTACGAAGAAGCCAGCCGATGACTTAAGCCATCCAAATATGCTCTTTATGTATTTCCAGCCTTACCTTGACGAGCCTTCACTTTTAAGACTAAAGGGCTAAGTACATAAGAAGCTTGATGTCATGGCTAGGAACATTTTGTGACATTTTACGATACGACTACCTGTGTTCTTCTACTATGCTTCGGCGTGAATATTCAACATTGTTCTATGTTGGCTGAAAATACAACACTGGTGTCAACTAAAGGTAACAGCAGTGTTGTATTTTCACGCCGAAGTTACAATTTAAGCTTTGATCTACGGGTGAGATAACAAACTGCAACAAAGTCAAACGCCATCATTTTTAATTTTTTTTTTAAATTTTATTGAATGAAATCAAAAAATGTCGAAAATAGCATCAAATTTTAGAATAAGTTTAGATTTGTTCAAATTGGTCACCTTTGGCACGAATTATGGCCTTCAAACGGCCAATGAAGCAGTCACACGCTGTTGCTCTGCAGTATTTTGGACCATTCCCGGCGAAGCACTTGCTTGAGGTGACTTTGACACAATAGTCCAACGGATTGTTATCCGGAGATTTTGGTGGCCATTGTGCGCTGGAAACAATATAATGAGCTGTCACTGGAAAAATTTTAACAGCTGTCGGACGAGTGGCTTGGAAATGACAGCAGTCTGAAGTTGGTTGCAGTTTTTTCATATCACCCTGTATGCCCTAAAAAAGCTCTATGCAAAGTCATGTTAAAAATAACATTATGAATCCCCCAGAAGTAGATGCCATCAAAGGAAGCTCAAAGCCAGTAAAGAAAGTCTTAAAGTCGGGCGGGGCCGACTTTATGATACCCTACACCACTTTGCTAACTTAGTAGAGCTAGGCATAACAATTAAAAGTTTTTATGGGAGAATTCAATCATGCACGCTATGATTATAATTATAATTTAAAGTTCAAAGGACTAAATATGCCGAAGCATTTGTATCTCTTAAATTCGGACTTGTATTGCCCATTTGGTGCACAATTAATTTGAAATCGGATAAAAATATATATGGGAGATATATCCAAATCTGAACCGATCTCGATAAAATTTGGCAAAGATATTTCTGAGCTGTATTTGATATATTTCCCTGAATATCGTTGTTACGGAGTGCATATTACAGTTGTGGGTAACAAATATAACAAATCGGATGAACAATATATATGGAAGCTATAGCTATATCTAAACCGATCTTCACCAAATTTGACATACTAGCTTCTAGACTCAATTCGGTCGTAAGTGCCAAATTCCATCCCATTTGGACAAATATTAGACGTTTGGTGCACAATAAAAGGTAAATCGGACGATGTTATATATGGGAGCTATATCCAAATCTGAACCGATTTTGATAAAATTTAGCAAATGTATTTCTGAGCTGTATTTGATATATTTCCTTAAATATTGTTGTTACAGAGTGCATATTACGGCTGCGAAGGACAAATATAACAAATGGGATGAACAATATATATGGGAGCTATAGCTATATCTGAACCGATTTCGATCAAATTCGGCATACTTATTTTCAGGTCCAATCTGATCGTACGTGCAAAATTCCATACTATTCGGACTAATATTACACGTTTGGTGCACAATAAAACGAAAATCGGACGAAGATATATATGGGAGCTATATCTAAATTTTGACCGATTATCCCCAATTTCAATAGGGTTCGTCCCTGGGCCAAACAAATTATTTGTGCAAAATTTCATCTGGATAGGGCAATAAATGCGAACTGTACTTTGTTTACAAAAATACATGGACAGACGGACGGACATGCATAAATCGACTCAGAATGTGATTCTATGCAGATCATCAAAAGGAACTATGGGTCTATCTCGTTTCCTTTTGCCTGTTACAAACAAATGCGCAAAGACATAATACCCTGACCACCTTGTGGTGTAGGGTATAAAAACTAAACCACAACTAAATAATACATAATCCTGCTCTCTTCGGAAGTATGGTATACATCTACATTGCATACTTCTAGGCGACTTGTTTTCCAAGTTTCTTTACATGCATGAATATGCACAATTTTCGGGCAAATTCATTTGCATAATTATCCAAATTTGCTCATAATTATGCAGACTTATCTATGTTTTGTTTCGAAATGTGGAAAACACGTCTCCATTTCTTCCTAATTTGATTGAAAGGAATTTGTGCCTCAGTGATTCCAGACATTTCAAGACGAAAACTTTTGCAACATGTTGCCGTTGCAAAAACAAACTGTTCCAAAAGTGCCATTGGCGACAACAATACTCAATCACTTTATATAATACATACAAAGTCATATGCAATCTCGATGATGAAGATGATGATGAGGAGCTTGTTGCATAGAACTTTCTAACTGCAATGGCAATTTTACCAAAAAAAATGATACAATTGGGAGAGGGAGAAGGAAGGGTGAACATAAATTCAATGATCATAAATGAAATTACTGCAGTAACTTTTAGACGACATAGCGGCAACAATTTACAAGCTAGACAAGCAAAAAAATCAACGAGGAGTTCTATTGAGAGGTGAGAGAGAGAGAGAGAGAGTCGGAGACAGAGAGTTCCTTGTATGACACACCCATTACCCTAAAGTTATGACAGAATAATTTATGTTAAAGGCAATAGAGTGCAGCCAAAGAGCTACATATAACCGAATCTGCTGCGTTGATTACCGGCGCTGCAAAAATTAACTTCCATGTATGCTAACGTGTCCATGTACCTACCATACAAAAAGTTTGTTCCGAATTTTTACCCAGAAACGCTTAACATGATTTATGATTACATTCACGTTAGATGGCGGCAAACTTCTTGCCATACTAGGCACTTCATGCCAGTCGCTCTTTAAAAATTTGTTCACCGGCAAGGCGACAATATACGTGGTGGACGAGTTGTTGTTGCTGCGGTTTTCAATGGCAACAATGTTAAATGTCTATTATTCGACAACATATGAAGGACATTTCGTTTTGTAATAGAGTTACAATGTCCACTTCACGTTGTCCTTCAAAGCATTTCGGTTGTAAAATACGGAAACATGCAAGTTGAGTACTAAAATTGCTACTATGTTTTAAAATTCTCCAAGGAGCAGTTAATCTAAAAGAAATGTTTAGCTGGCAAGTGTTTTAGCAAAACTAATTTAGATTAAAACACAGATATTTAAATGTAAGGCGGTATGGCTTTATGACATAAATAGAAGGTCTTCAAGGTTAAAAGAATTTAAGTTTCAAGTAAGGATGATACCATCCTTGCTCATGAATGGGATGTACTTTGATTACTTTTTGTTTATTTATTCCCTATACCACATATGGAAGCGAGATAGATCTATTGTTACTTTTAAGAACCCTCATAGAATCACTCCGTCCGTCAATGTATTTTTGTGAAAAAAAATGCAGGATGAATTTATTACTCGATTAAGATGAACTTTTCCAAACAATATTTGTTTTTCTGCACCAAATGGCTAGTATTAGTCCAAATGACCTGAATTCTAGACCAAATTTATTCTAGATGCAAGTATATTAAATATAACTATAGCCCCCATATACAGGGTGAGATAAAAAAAAACTGCAACAAAGTCAAACTCCATAATTTTTACATTTTTATACCCTCCACCATAGTATGCAAGGTATATTAAGTTTGTCATTCCGTTTGTAACACCTCGAAATATACATTTTAGACCCCACAAAGTATATATAAAAGTTTGTCCGCCTGTCCGTCTGTCCATCTGTGACAACCACTTCGGAACGAATTGTAGTAGATTGATAAAATTTTACTCAAATGTATATTATGTCTGCAGGACTTTTGAAATTGAAAATGGGCCATGTAGGTCCACGTTTTGGTATAGCCCTCACATAACGGTACCCCCCGATATTCGGTATTTTGATGATTTTTGCGATAATATTCATCGGAATTGTTTCAAATTTGGTATTCGAAGTTTAAAATAATTACTACGGCCTATGAGAGAAAATTGTCTGTGCGGGTCCACGTCTTCGTATAGTCCACATATAAAAGAACCCCCCTATATTCGGTATTTTGATGATTTTAGCGACATTATTTACCAGAATTATTTCACATTTTGTATTTGAAGTTCGTAATGGATACTACAGCCTATGACAGAAAATTGTCTGTGCAGGTTCACGTCTTCGTATAGCCTCCATATAATCTATTTTTAAGATTTTAATAGATATTTTTAACTGATTTTATTGTTCTTGAGAATTGCCAAATTCGTTCCGAAGGGTGGAGGGTATTCAAAGATCGGCCCGGCCGGACTTACAGCTTTTTTTACTTTTTTTTTAATTTTATTGAATGAAAGCAAAAATGTCGGAAATATCATCAAATTTTAGAATAAGTTTAGATTTGTTCGAATTGGTCACCTTTGGCACGAATTATGACCTTCAAACGGCCAATGAAACCGTCACACGCTGTCCAAATGATGCTTTGAGGTATTTTGGCCCATTCCCGGCAAAGCTCTTGCTTGAGGTGATCGACACTTTGGTATTTCTTAGTTCCAGTGCTTTCCAAAATACTCCAGACACAACGTGTCTGTCAACGGATTGGTATTCGGAGACTTTGGTGGATATTGTGCGCTGGAAATGAAGCGAGAAATCTCATTTTGTAACCATTCTTCGGAGGCGCGTGCTGAGTGCGATGGTGTTGAGTCCTGTTGGAATGCCCAAGATCTATGGCCAAAGTGTTTTGCGTACACCCTCGTAATAATATTGTTTCGATAATATTCGGCATTTATTCTAAGGCCACGGTCGATTAACACGAGCGGAGAGCGACCATCGGCTGTTATGGCGGGCCACACCATCACCATGGCCGGCGCTTGAGTTATGGTGGCCAGCCGAAGTTGCACATTTTCAGCTGACCTCTTTGGCAAGTAAACACGATCATTTTGTTTGTTTACAAACTGCTGGACAACGAATGTTTTCTCATCGGAGATCGGAGAAAACCAAATTCGGCAGTTCACCACTTTCGCAAAGCGAAGCAACTCTTTAGCACTTTTGAGTTTATTTGCTTTCTGTTGCAGTGTAAGTTCTTGCACTTTTTGGAATTGCAATGAATTTACCCCGAGCTCATTTTTCAATATTTGCCGAATGGAATATTGCGATATGTTTCGAGCCATTTTCGGCCACTGTAATGCGAGTTTAGAAAATTATTTTGCTTTTGTACGCTTGTAAACAATATAATGAGCTGTCACTGGAATAATTTTAACAGCCGTCGGATGAGTGGCTTAGAAATGACAACAGTCTGAAGTTGCTTGCTGTTTTTTCATCCCACCCTGTATATTTTTATCTGTTTTCAGGTTTTTGACAAAAAGCAAGTGCTTCAAACTTTGGTGGAAATTGATATAGCTACACCCCATACGTATATGATTCATCCGATTTGGTGTTTAAGTCCTCCACATGCGTAATATGCACTCCACAACAATGATATTTGATACCGGACATCAGATACTGCTCGGAAAAAAACTCTGCCAAATTTTATTGAGATCGGTTCAGATTTCATATAGCTTCGATCTGATTTTACGGTTATCACTCACCATTTTCTATGTAGTATCAGCCCAAATTGAATAGATTTCTTTTATATTCCAACGAATTTTACCAATTGGTAAAACCCGCTCCGGTATATCTATTGTTCTCTCATTGTACGTGAGAGAAAAAATTCTCTCAGTATAAGTTAATAAGCAATGAGCCAATAAATTGTTAAATGAAGTACCATAACGACATATTGCTCCCGCATTTTACATCATCTTGTAATACTCAAAAAAATCCAAAATACTCATAACTTTTGTCTGTATTCATGCCAATATTCCCACAATTTTATTTGACCCAAATGTCATTTACGTGTTGAATTGTTTAGACTTTTTTGTGTCTGGTCATAAGTATGTTAACATATTGTAATCAAAACTATTTCAGAAACCACCCAAAACCCCATTCAAAAAAAAAATTGTTTATTTTCAAAACAATTCAAACATCCGCTGTATATCCCCCACAATTAAAACCTCCCAAAAAAACAATGAAATCAAAATTGGGAAGGGTAATTAACAACAGAGATTCCTAAACAAAATACTATCAAAACGCGGAAGCAAACACTTGCATTCAAAAATGAAAAAAAAAGGGCGGAGCGAGAAGACACATTTGAAATTTTCTAAATTACCACTTCACTGTCATAATAACACTGGGCAACAGCAACCAAAATAAACAACTGTATCTATCATCCCAAAAATAAAACAAAAACATTGTCTGATGAATCACAACAAAGCATAACAGACAATCTTCTATGATCCCCACTATTTTTTGTGTGGCATGAATGATGGCTCTTCCAATGCAGTTGCTATCTAGAATACTCCAAAATGCATGACTTGATTTTTTTTTCACCCAAATCAAAAGTTGAAATCTTAATATTGAATTATGCCTGACAGCTTCCATGGCATCGTGATACTCTATTGTGGGGTGTTGATTTTAACAAATCTCAACAAAAAAAATCCAACAACAGTTGTTTAATTAAATCTCTTGGCCCTTGAAAAAAAACGAAATAAAATAATGATTTGAAAACGTCAACGGAGGCAGCGAAACTCAAAAATGTCTGACATATGTAAGTGTGTACATCTGCAAAAAGCAGAAGAGTATCAGCTAAATAAACGAATCTATCACACAGACAAATAGAAAAATTTGGAAGAATTGGAAAACAAGTTCAATGAAAACATTTCATCGATTTTGCCAAAGAACATATTTATTTGGCAATTCATAATTAAAAAAAAAATATAAAACCATAGCTAGTAACTAGTTACCACTAATTTCAGCAAATCTGTCGGGTTTAACAGGATTGATTTTGTTCAACAGCCTTTATGAGGCAACAATTTACAAACGCCTACAACGCCACAGTTTATATTCCCACTAACGAACATCGAAAAGGATATCTTGACAACAAGTCCAAGAAATACATAACCAAATATCCACAAGTTAACCTCTGATAGTCCTTGTTTAATGTTATAAAGAAACAATATATGTTTTACTCACAGGGATCTTTAAAAAAAATTTTAAGTTCTATCTCGTCTTAACAACAATCAAACCACTGTCTCAACTTTTTCTCATTCAATGGAGCAAAAAACTAACACACCAAACATTGCGGTGCAGTTTTTTTCTCCTTCCTTTTATTGCTATCATAAACTAAAGTATTTGTCAGAAAATATTTGCGAGGGAGAAAAAGTAGGTATCACGAAAGCTCTCAAAATGTATACAGGTAGGGTACACAAGGTACTAAAAAGACCCATTCGCGTTTACGTTTTCACTAAATTTTTATACCTTCCACCATACTATGGTGGATTATTGCTATCATAAACAAAAGTATTTGTCAGAAAATAGTTCCGAGGTAGAAAAAGTAGGTATCACGAAAGCTCTCAATATTTATACAAGTAGGGTACACAAGGCACGAAAAACACCCATTCGCGTTGCCATTTTCACTAAATTGTTATACCCTCCACCATACTATGTATCTACTCGAAATACTCATGTCAGACCAAGCCAAAGTGTATACAGGGTGAGATAAAAAATCTGCAACCATCTTCAGACTGCTGTCATTTCTAAGCCACTCGTCCGACAGCTGTTAAAATCATTCCAGTGGCAGCTCATTATATTGTTTACAAGCGTACATTAGCCTTTTGGTGAGAATTTTCCATCTGAGATGAATATATCGCAATATTCCATTCGGCAAATATGGAAAAATGAGCTCGGGGTAAAGCCATTGAAATTCCCAAAAATTGAAAGAACTTACACCGCAACAGAAAGAAAATAGAATCAAAAGAGCTAAAGAGTTGCTTCGCTTGGCCGAAAGTGGTGAACTGCCGAATTTGGTTTTCTCCGATGAGAAAACATTCGTTGTCCAGCAGTTTGTAAACAAACAAAATGATCGTGTTTACTTGCCAAAGAGGTCAGCTTAAACTGTGTACCTTCGGTTGGCCACCAGAACTCAAGCGCCGGCCATGGTGATGGTGTGGGCCGCCATAACAGCCGATGGTCGCTCTCCGCTCGTATTAATCGACCGTGGCATCAGAATAAATGTCAAATATTGTAGCGAAAATATTCTGGAGGGCGTATTAAAGCCTTGGGCACGCAAACATTTGGCCACAGACCTTGGACATTCCAACAGGATTCAGCACGCGCCACCCAAGAACGGTTACCAAATGAGCGGGAATGTCCACAAAATCTCCGGATACCAATTCGTTGGACTATTGTGTCTGGAGTATTTTGGAAAGCAAAATTGGCACTAAAAATAGCAAAGTATCGATCACCTCAAGCAAGCGCTTCGCCGGGAATGGGTCAAAATGCCGCAGAGCAACATTCGGGCAGCGTGTCACGGTTTCATTGGCCGTTTGAAGGCCATAATTCGAGCCAAAAGTGACCCATTCGAACATTATTCTTAAATTTGATGCTATTACCGAAATTTTTTGCTTTCATTCAACAAAATGTAAAATTTTTTGGCGCTTGACTTTGTTGCAGTTTTTTATCTCACCCTGTATATTCTTGATCAACGTAAAATTTTATGTCTTTGTGGCGATGTCCATCTTTCTGTCTGTTGTAATTACTCTTATCTTTCGAACGAATTGTGATAGAAGACTAAAAGTTTGCACACATATTTATTTTGTTAGTAGGCAGGTTATGGGTGGTAAATGGGCCATGTGGGTCCAAGTTTTCATATAGCCACCATATAACTGTACCTCCCAATATTGGGTATTTTGATGATTATAGCCATATTTTTTACCGGAATTATTTCAAATTTCGTATTTGAAGTTCGTAATAGATACTAGTGCCGATGACAAAAATTCGCGTAAGCAGGTCCACATCTTCGTATAGCCCCTAAATAACGATACCTCCCGATATTCGGTATTTTGATGATTTCAGTCACATTATTGACCCGAATTGTTTCAAATTTCGTAGTTGAAGTTCATAATGGGTACTACAACATGTGACAAAAAAGTGTATGTACAGGTTCACAGGTCTTCATATAGCCCCCCTATATAACTGTATCTCCCAATATTCGGTATTTTGATGATTTTAGCGACATTTTTACCGGAATTGTTTCAAATTTTGTATGCGAAGTTCGTAATGAGTACTACAGCCTCCACATCTCCGTATAGCCCCCATATAAAGGTTATCAATTGAGAAATATTTTTCTACGGATTTTTTTTTTTTTCAATTTTCAATTTTCTTCAAAATTGTGGAGGGTAATAAAATTTCGGCCTAGCCGAACCTAACGCTTTTTACTCGTTTTTCCTCAATTATTCATGATTGCAGGAATTGTCTCTCCAGGAAAATACTATCCGTGGGAATAAAATTTTATCTGGATATTTGAGCTGATTATGAAACATATCGATTTATTAATATTCAGCCGCTCTCGCTATCAACAACAAATGCCTTCAAATTCACACAATAATTTCAAAAACATACTCATCATATTATTAAAAAAATGATTTTTCATAAGATTGTCATATCAAATTTTCACTATTTCCTCATATACTTTTTTTATCTATCGCATTCAAATTTAGTCTATAGTTTTAATTTTTCAAAATTATTTACATTAAAGTTTAACCAGACAAATTGATGTGTGACCAGAGTGCTTAAATTGTAAAGCTAATGCATTTAAAATCGTAGTGTTGCCAACTATAACACAACTTACATACGACAGTTTTTCTTATTTTACGAAGTTTACTCGATTTCAAATGCCACTTCATTCCGTGGCATATACGATTTACGTTGCGTTTACGCTTTGGAATTGACATTTGAAATTGGCATTGGATTTCGTCAATCCAAACGTTTTTACATACTAAAGGCTAAAGACTTTTATATTGGCACCTGTCAAATGCATTAGACTGATAACTTTAAAAAGAACCTGAATTTAATTCACCACTGCACTCTTGCATTCATTTGAATTACATTTCAGAGCTTTATGATAATTTTTGACATTCACACGCTCTATATTTATCATTTCCAAATAAATTCACACATTAAGCCTCTTCTCTATAAATATCTCCTAAATTCTGCTTTCTCTTTCATTATCATTTCTCTTTCTCTCTCACCCTCTCTGGCTTGTTTTTGCTTACAAAAAAGCAATATCATCACACATTATTTTTATAAATATTTTGTAAATAAGTATTTTATTTATTTATTAATATTTTTTAATTAAAAAAAAAACATAATCATTTTATTTTAATTTAACCAGCCTACAAAAACAACAACAACATAAACTAACCTTAAATACATGTTTTTTTCTTCTCGTTTATTCTCTTTTTATGTTACCCAAAATCCCGCCTCCTATTTTATGTTTTGAATATGCGAAATTCTAAAACCAAAAATCTACATTTGTACAAAAAAAAAATCGAAAACTCACCAAAAATCGAATCATAATCTTTCATCATACCCCTCAAAAAAAAAAAAAACATTCAACTAACTTTAGCGATACGACGGCTACTAGCGGCGAACTTAAAAATGCTTTAGCTTCGACTGAAGATGGAAATGGGGATGTGATGGAACAGCAACAACGCAATCGTGCTGCCGATCTAAAGGCATCCAAATCGAAATTCGGTCGCAGCAAGTCGAGTGATCTATTAAAAAAAGAATCTGTTGCCTTACCCTACGATAAGGGAAAGAGCACCTTGACCCGTTTAAATTCCCTCAAACAATGGGGTCGCAATCGTTTCAAGTTTATGCAACGTTCCGCCTCCGGCGATCAGCATAATGCATCCATGTTATCGACCATTAACAGCAGTGGCTGCAGTGGCAGTAATGATTTAAATACATCCGGTTCCACATCGGCAGATAGCCACAACACATCAAGCGAAAAGGCCGAAATATGTTCGGCTTCGGGTAGTGCTAGCGTTTCATCGCACAAGACATCTTCAACCACCAAGATGGGTGAGAAATCATCGGTTACCGATGTGGATGAAGATTGCCGGGTCCATGAATATGTTACACAGCGTGCACACGAAAGTCGGTTTTCGCATGAACGAAAACCCTCGTATTCGTCGTCAGAGAAATCGATGAGTGTCAGTAGTTCGGGTCATTTGAGAGGTAAACTTCACTTAAATTCGGCATGTGCGAATGTGAAGCTGAGAGATACTTCTTCATTGAATCGCCAGCGACGTATCAACGGCCTGGGTGGTGGCAACAACAAGGATGACCAGCCGCATTCGAGTAGTGGCAATTGGAGTGCCAGTTCCGAATCGGGTCGTGCCTCGATTGGCAGTGAAATAACATTGCAACCCAAGTCAAGTGCTTCCAATACTTCGTTGAATGTATCGAGTTTCCAGAATGGCAGCAGTAATCCACCGTCTTCAATGCTGAGTCGTAGACGTTTCTTTAATACATCAGCATCGAGCAGTGTGACAAGTGAGGGAACAGCCACGCCCGATTTGCAAATGGCCAATGAGGGTACATATCCCAATCATTTGGATGATGAAACCAGTTCGGCATATTCATGTGATACCGAAGGTTACTACACCTCCTTCCACATGGATAGTGGTCTGAGAACATTGAAGGAGGAGGAGATAAACATGAGTAATTTCCAAATTGGTGGTCATCCCTTGAATGGCTCCATTTTTGGACAATCTGGACCATCTAGTTTCAACAGCTCACCGCAGACATTAATGGCTGAAAATGAATATGAACTGTTTGGTAGAGGTTCAACATCGACCACAACCAGTTCAGCGGGTACCGTGTGCACCACATTGATGGCCCATAACTCCGGTGCCGAACAGTCTAGCTTGAATAATAGCCTGGCCAGCTGTGGTCCCGAAGTGCCCGAACGTGTTAGCTCTTTACGCTTGAGCAGTGCCTCCACCAGTACCCTGGAAAGAAGTATTTCCAGTAGTACCATAGGAAGTACCTTGGAGCGTACTGGTACCATAAAACGTAATGTTAATGCCTCATTGAAATTGTCCTGCAGTGAAGTTCCCTCATTGGAATCCAATACTGCAACTCCAGAATCCCAAGATGATGAATTTAATTTCAATGAACAAATCAAGAAAAGAGGAGCCCTGTCACTGCCACACAGCAGTGAGGTTGAGGTATCGGAATGCTCCGATCTGGAGGGTGTGGAACGTATTGAAAGGATAAAACAGAAAACTGCCATGACTGCCAGGCGCATACCATCCATGTGTATCATTACGCCATCTACCAGTGATGATGAGAATCATCATCTGGATGAGTTCCAAAGTGAACGCCACCAAGATGTGGAAGATGAGACAAACGAAGATGAGGATGATGTCTTGAATAAAACCCTAACGGAGGAAAGCTTTAAGGATTTGCTGGATGATGACAAGGAAAAGGTGAAACTACAGGAGGTAGACAACAATTTAAATCACGTCAATGAAAATCTATCCCTGTTTGAAAAGCTCAAAGTTATATTGCCACCCTCGGTTAAGAAATCACCCAAGAAAGCTTTCCCCACACCCGAACTTTCGGTCATCAATGACGATGAGCTTTACGATATGGCCGGTGAATACGTTTACATTTCAGCCGATGTTAGCAATAACAATAACAAAAAAGCTCCTGGCCAACCAATGATGCCAAAAGCTTCGGCTGCCAGTTCACTGGGTATTTATTATTCCAACAATGTCTTGAGAATGCCACAGCCAGCCACTGAATACGTTTCCTTGAATGAATTGCCCAAGACAATACAAAAAGCCTATGCTAAGGAATCCCCTTCTGTCCTTGCTGCCAGCAGCTCTTCGAAAACAAGGGCGGAGGGTAGTTCGATGGCAGAGAGTGAAAACAAACAAAGAAGTGCCTTGTGCGCCGACTCGGACAAAGCTACACAACAACCAAACAATTCAATGTCTTCGCCTGGCGGCGCAATGGCCATGTATGCCGAAATAAATGAATTACGTTCAGAAATTGCAGCATCTGCTGCTGCTGCCACAGCCGCAGCCACTGCTACATCGACATCTGCAAATGCTACAACTCTCAGTTATTTGCAAAACACACCACCATCATCTGCTTCCTCATCGCCGCATGTCTCACCCCATAAGGGAGCCAGAGTACGTTTGAATGCACAAGGCAAACCAATTTACGATTCCGATAGTTTGAAACGACGCAAAGGCGCGCACACAACATTCGCACCGGGTCCGTATGTCAAACGGCAACCAGACTACGACGATTCCAACGAGTATAGTGATATTAAACGCGGCGGCGAAGAAGAAAACGAAAGTGTCGATACCACAATACGCAATACGAGTACGTCCAGTTTGCATAGTTCCACATCGACGCCAGTGAAAAGTGAAAGTGTTCTTAATCCGGTGGCCAAGCTATTGCTGCTCAACAAGAGCAATGCAAATCCGCGAAAAATTGCCAATGTCCGGCCCATAGTTCATCAGAATTCGTCAAAATTGGCATTGGGTTCGCCCTCGATGCGTCCATTGCCCCTAACACCGTACGAACAGCAAGCAAACAACACTGCCACGGAAATGTACGCTTCGTCCTCGGCATATGCGGCCATTTATAGCGATGCCACCAACAACAGCAGCAAACAGTTGACTGCCAATCAAACAAATCCCTATTTCCATCATCCACAGTCGTCCATGATGCATTCACCATCCACAAAATCAACAGCCTCAAGTACTGGCTCCACCATATCATCATCGACAGGCTCCTCCATATCCGCAGCATCTGTCGCCACCACCGCTACCACGAACAGTGGAGGTGGTGGTAGTGGCACTCTATCATCCAAAGATGACGAAGGTAAGCTTTGTTCTTCTACAACTACAGCTATAACAAATGAATTAAAAACAACAACAACACCAACAACACCACTTCCTATTTCTCATCCTCCAACACCATCAACACTTTCACAACAACAACAACAAATAAGTATTAGCAAACCAAACCCCACAAACCATGTAAATAACACACAAATAATAATTAAACGGAAACACATAATATCCAATGGGCCGGAGATTCCTCCGGCTCCAACTAGTCTGGGTAACTTTCAAGAACCTTGTCATGCTGCTGCTCCCCATATGCCCCTTATGGGAACATTTAAAGCTAAGCAAAAGTCAAAACACAAAGAAATTGAAAGTTGTCGTGGCAGAGAAGGTGGTGATGGTGGTGATTCACTTGCATCGCCCCAGGTGGCGATGGGGAATGGGGAAAACAATAACTTGCCCATAATAAAATCAACCCCAATGTTAGCATCCCAAGCCCCACCGCCACCACCAGCTCTGCCCATACGTTCAAATTCAAATAAACCCCAAATGAATGCTACACAAAATGCATTTCCTTCTTGCCAAACAAAGGAGGAACTTGCCAAACGTAATTCTCCATACCTTTTTACCAACAACAACAACTACAATAATAATAATGACGCTGACGACAACCATAACAAAGAAAAATCGATTTCACATAACGATGACCCAAAAACGAAAATTCAAGACACGACAGAGACTACAAAGACGACGACGACAGCGACAGCAACAATGACGATGTCGATGACGACTACGAGTATTGCAAACTCGCAACAAATGACGAATGCAAGTACGCAGTTAGATCCGTCATCTTCATCATCCCCCAGTGATGAAGAGCCCCAACAACCCCCCGGCAAACATATGCCGTTAAAACGTAATAACAGCTATAGATTGGCAAACGATAACATGAAATTGGAAATGAACAAAGAAAATCAAGAGCTGCAGCAGCAGCAGCCATCGCAAATGGCGACACCAACAATGTCTTCTGCCTTGCTAAATACTTCCTCCCTGAGAACCCCCAGTCCACATCATTTCAAATCGCTACCACGCAACACAAAGAATATTAAAAATATTCTACAAAATGTTTTAGACGACAGTCACAAATCTCCATATCCACCAAATTCATCGTCGACTCCCGAGAATGGTTCAAATCCCCGGAAAATTGCCAAATCTTTTGAACGTCTCATCGATGAGTTTTCTTTATCCACAATTTCTGTGGATTCTTCGTATTTGCGTAATAAATCTCTGGAAAATTTCGATGATTCACCATCGATATTATCGGATTGTAGTCTGAAAACGACTAGCGAAAAAAATAACAACTTACCTTGCAATGACAACGATGATGATGATTCGGACTCTGATTTGGATAGCTTAATTTCACCGGCTGTACCGCAGGTAAAATATCATAAATCGTTTATCGATGCGGTACTTATGAAGCCTTTAAAGATTATATTACCTCATGATGATAATCGTCGTCAGAGAATTTTACAGAAATTCGAAGTGACGGAAATTTGGTAGGACTGAGAGTTTATATTCGTTTTACTTAAGGTGAGAATACATTAATGGCTTTTTTGACTGACTTAAAAGTGAGAATACATAAACCCCTTTTCTGGCTGGCTTCTTCGGAACAAAAGAGCGTAGGACCGAAATGGAACTAAGTCAACCTAAAACTCCTTCGTTCCGCTACGAAGAAGCCAGTTGAAAAAGCGTTTTAGGGTGGAAATACGTAAAGGGCATATTTGGCTGGCTTAAGTCATCGGCTGGCTTCATCGTAGATGATCGAAGGAGTTTAAGGTTGACTTAGTTCGAATTTGGCCCTATGCTCGTTTGTTCATTTCCGAAGAAGCTAGCCGGTGACTTAAGCCGGCGACATATGCGCTTTATGTATTCTCAACATTAAAGGTGGAAATACATAAAGTACGTATTTGGTTGGCTTAAGTCATCGGCTGTCTTCTTCGCATATGAACAAAGGAGTTTAAGGTTGACTTAGTTCGAATTTGGCCCTATGCTCTTTTGTTCATTTCCGAAGAAACCTGGCGGTGACTTAAGCCAGCGACATATGCGCTTTATGTAATCTCAACTTTAAGTCATCGGCTGGCTTGTTCGGAAAAGAACAAAGAAGCGTAGGACCAAAATCGAACTAAGTCGATCTAAAAATCCTTTGTTCCTCTACAAAGAAGCCAGCCGATGACTTAAGTCAGTCAAAAAGCCCTTTTTTGTACTCTCTTCTTTACTCTCTATTATTCTTCTTTAAATACATAACAGTTATATTCTAACAGTTAAATACAGTTATCGATAGGTAAATCCCACATTTATTCTTACCAAAAATTATTCTGAAATTTAGACCCTATGCCTAAATTGCCCAATAAATATAAAATTCACATTTCATAGTACAATTTATTAAAAAAAAATCGATTAGCTTTGTGAGAAAATCCCGTTATTACGACTCTCTTTCTGGGTTACGCGGATATTTGAAACAATAACAAGAAAATTTCTGAGTCTTATACCATGTTCGCATTGGCATTTGAACTACATTGTTTATTATTAAAACTATGTACACACGTTCATTCAAATTTAAAGGGAAATGCTTCAAAAGATATGACGTTATTAATTCCACACATTATATCACGTGTTTAATTTCGTCTCAGAATTGCAACTCCATAGCGCATAGGTAAAATAATATCCACTAGATTTATGAATACGATTTACGTGTCGTTTACTCTAAGGAATTGACATTTGAAATCGAATGGATATAGGCGTCTAAACGTGCTCCTAGGAAACTTTGTATCGGGAATAAAAACAGGTATTTCTTAATTTAAGGTCGAACAACGAATAGAGAGGAAATCATGTACCATGTGAGCTTGGAATTTATATCTAGAGCTATCGATAACTATTCTATTTTATTTTTCACACTATTTTGTACTCTCAAATATTTTTCACAAAGATTTTAATAATTTAATTCATTTCAAAGTACATTTACATACTAAATCTCTACGCGGGCTAACCGGGTTAATAAATCACAATAAATGATTATTCACAATAAATTCAATGTATGTTTTACATTGTCAAATATATTGTGATTGAACTATTATCAGGGTTAGAGATTCTGTATGTAAACTTACTTTTATGTCAATATTTCGCTTAAAATGTTACTGTATTTCAATTAGACTTTAGATATAATGTTACGCTTTCAAATTTTTACAATACTTTAAATTAATTTATGTACATTTTTGGATAAATCTAGGTAGTCGGAAACACTATTGATATTTATTGAATTAGCTTTTGTTAACTCTATTTACACAAGCCCAATATTGGAGCCAATCAATGTTTACATCAAGCCTATAGTTAAAAGTGAGAAAACATAAAACACTTATTTGACTGGCTTTAGTCATCGGCTGGCTTCTTTGGAAAAGAACAAAGGAGTGTAGGGTCAAAATCGAACTAAGTCAACCTAAAACTCTTTTGTTCCTCTACGAAGAAGCCAGCTGATGACTTAAGCCAGTCAAATAAACGTTTTATGTATTCTCACCTTAATACGAATACTCTCAACAATCTCTGGTATCTCATGTTCCTCCTTCAATATCCTATGAGTAAAAATTTCGTCAGCAAACTTATATACATTCCATGTAAAATATAATTTATCAAAGATATTGAAACACCCCCCACATTGAATATGATAACATTACTCCCCATTAAAACAATACTCCAAACTTTCCCCTTTTATAGCAACCCACAGCAAAAACCGAACATTTCAACGACAACAAAAAATCCACTTTTTTTCTTAATTGAAAAAAATCACTGGAAGTACAATCACTTTGCATAATTGACACTTCAACACATTTTTTTTCTCTATCATTAACAAAAAAAGTGTTTGAAGTACATTTCCTAAGTGGCAATATGTCATCCCCTAAAGCCGTTATGATTTTGTCATTAATTGTTGAGTATGTAAATTTTTTTTATGCATACACTTAAACACACATATTTTAATTTTTGATATTTTAAACTTGACCTTTTATCCAAAATCGAAAATTCATAGAACGACATGTATGGGGATTGATATGAAAATTTTGGTTAAATGCTTAAACTTTATATTGAGATTGGTTTGGCAGAATTTTCAAATCTTAGTACTTGATATAATTATCTGAATTAAATTTCGTTTTAATAAACCTCGTATTTTTGCGGTCATAAGTTTAGCAAGTTCATTACAATTTTGTATTTAAACTGGTTTGGTGTAAACGAATCATTAGGAAAGTTATTTTCATCAATTTCACATGTTTCCATATATTTGTCGTTAAATTTGTTAAGATAAAGCACTTCACCATGATTACGATGTAAATGTAAACAGGACCTGACAATGTGTCGAAATAAACCTCAATTATGTTTTTTCATCCGGATAGCGAAATGCCTTTTGCAAGACTTAACAATCCCTAAAATAATCCAAATCTATTCTCAATTTCTAATAAAAGTTGAATATATAGTCAAGATTACATATAATAACAAAAGGCTATAATAGCTCGTTTACATACAACATATTTATCTGGGTTAATAGTATAAATTGTGTGTGAACGCATGGTACAATTAAGAGAAGGTAGGGTAAGGTAAACAAAACAACTTGTTGCATAGATATTCAATAAATAAAAAACAAACGCGTAAAATTAATGGAAGGACAAATTTTCTTTCTTTTTTTGTGTTTTATATATCTCTAAAGATTTTTGAGAAAAATAGAAGGAAAGAAACGAAAATCATTGCGCCATGTGTAAACGTATCTTAATGTACAGGAAGTCTAAAAAATAAAGATGAGAATACATAAAACGCTTTTCTGACTGGCTTAAGTCATTGGCAGGCTTCTTCGTAAAGGGACAAAGCACAGACATAGAAGTATAAAGATAGGACAAGACAGAATCAAAATATGGCAACCCTGTAAAAATACCTCTGTTATGATATCATAACAACATAGCATGGTAGAAGAATATAGGTAGACGCGCCGACACAGCTGCTGGGACAATGAACTGTCAAACCAATTTTGGAATAGAAAATGTTGAATGAAAAATTATTTAAATTTGTAAAAATTGTTGAAAAAACGCGAATTATAATAGCCTTCGAATGACTAGTATAAGAAAACATATCAATGCTCCCAAGCGTTGATGCAATCTGTATTCTCCTGTATTCTTCTGCCATGCAACATATTTACAAATTTTAACAGATTTTAACCGCTATGACGATATTCAAATTTTTGAAAAGGTCTATGGAATAGAAGTTTGAAACGAAATTTTTGCATTTTTCAAACTTTTATCTCTCATTCGTTTCTGTAATTGTGGTTTTTATATTAACATGTCTCTGTCATGAGCTGTTACTCTATGCATTGCAGACACAAACCATTTGCTCAAAATGTATTTTGTCTAGTTTTTACCATTTTAAGTCTTTGAACAAAGGAGTTTTAGGTTGACTTAGTTCGAATTTGGTCCCACGCTCCCATGCTAGAAAAATACAGGCAGTCGCACCGACACAGCTGCTGGGACAATGAACTGTCAAACCAATTATGAAATTCAAATTTTTGAATGCAAAATTATTCAAATTCGTTAAAATTGTTTAAAAATGCATTTTATAACAACCTCCGATTGGCATCTTATAAGAAAACATATAAAAATTCATATTTTTTGAAGAAAACATTAAAAATATTTT
This sequence comes from Musca domestica, assembly GCF_030504385.1. NCBI lineage: Eukaryota > Metazoa > Arthropoda > Insecta > Diptera > Muscidae > Musca > Musca domestica. Next base: position 28,479,762 of record NW_026712328.1, on the reverse strand, counting down.
TTGAAGAAAAAATTAAAAAGATTACGCTCCTTTGTTCTTTTCCGATGAAGCCAGCCTATGACTTAAGCCAGTCAAAAAAACGTTTTATGTATTATCACCTTAATAATTAAATTATGTTACGTTTTCGTTAACTCGTATCTTGAGAACCCTTACTGTAATCTAAAAGTACGTTTACATACAAAATCTCTACCCGGATTAACCCAGATAATAATTGGTCAATCACAATTAATTAAAACATACCTCATTTATCTGGATTAAACCGTATTGAGATTTTGTATGCAAACGTAGTTGAAGATTACAGTAAGGGCTCACAAGATAGAAATTAATTAAGGCGTAAAATCATTTATTTAGTAACTTTCCTTCAACAAGTATTTTTTTATAAAACCAAATTGGGATTACGGAACATTTTATTATTTCGATTTAATACTTGGAATAAATTCTATTAATTTATTGCCATAACATTTGATGAAACCCTCGTTCATCGAAACTGCCATACCGTTTGAAGTACATTAACAATTGATTTTGGTTTCTTCCTTTTATATAAAAGTTTTCAAAGTGGTAGTTTCATTGTTCCATAGCCATTATGTGGTTATTGTTTCTTTGTTGTCTCTTGTGCATATATATATATGTGCTGGCGTAGGGGGAGTATAGGCCCCTCTTTTAATGTCCCTAACCACAGACATATTCCAACAATGTTATCGAATGTCAACGTCACTTCAACAGTCTATGGTTATTTGGGTTTAAGTGTATAACGAAGAGGCAAATCACTGTATCGACCAGCATATGCTGCTACTGACAATGACAACTATCAGGATATTATGAATCTTCTTCTTGTTTTTTTCTATGACAATGACAATAGACAATTTTGCTGGCGGCCGAATTGTACTCCACTTAAAAAGTACTCATCACTATCAACATCGTCACGATGATGATCATCATTGTGTTGGAACAAAATACACTAAATGTTCATGGTAAAATGAGTGTGTATTTGTTCTGAATTGTATAACCCTTCAAACTGTCAAGTTTATAAAACCACAAAATTCATCAGCAACATTATGTTGGCATCCATCCGTCTGTTTTTGTATACACTTTTGTTTGCCATAGACTGGTTATTGACATGGGCCGGCATCCGTAGTTTTAACAAGTGTTTTGGACATTTCCTGAAAGGCATTTTTTAACCTAAAACAATGGCTACTTAATGCATTAAATACATGATAACGAAAAATACAAATTTTTTATTGTATAAAATTCTAAAAAAAAATTAAGATCGGTTTTATGTTGAGTCATTCTGCCATTATGTTTTCTCTTCATTCCCACTTGGAAAATTTCAGAATTTTTGCCATTTTTTTTTTCAACTTCTCATATATTAAATTAGAGTTGACGAAATCTTTTCAATGGGAAGAAGAAAATATGGCTATTGAAAATACCTTGAATTTTTTGGGATGTACTTGTATTTATAAAAAATATTACAAAGTGTGAATATTATTATTTCGTTGATAGTGCGTTTATATCATGGTAGAAGAATACAGGCAGTCGCATCGAAGCAGCTACTTGGACAATGAACTGTCAAACCAATTTTTGAATGAAAAATTATTTAAATTTGTAAAAAAAATAAAAAGGCAGATTATAATAACTTCCGATTGACGCCGTATAAGAAAACATATAAAAATCTACTTATATTTGAAAAAAAAACATGTTAAAAGTTTTGACATATCAATGTTCCCAAGCGTTAATGCATCTACCTGTATTCTTCTACCATGGTTTATATACAAATTCTTTGCCGTGTTAACCCTGATATTTGACTAATCACAATAAATTTAACAGATTTTCTACCATGGTACAATAAAAAGGTACGGTGGAGCTACCAGCTTATTACGATTTTTTCTAGGTGTGCCGACTTCTGACAATTTTGTGTATGTATTTATGGTTTTAAAAAATAAAAATAGAATTTTTTCAAAATCAATGTTTAGAAAACGCGTACATTGCGAGACGCGCTTTAAAGCTATTTACCAGTTTAGATCATATTTTTGAATGATAATCCATATAGGCATATCATTAATTTTCCCGCTGTTTAACTGATTTTAAAAATCAGGAAAATTATTGAATATATGATAACAACTTGTTGCATGCAAATTTGACAGGAAGCGGACATCGCCTCAGGGCTGTATTTCTGTACTTTTACGAAGCTGTCCTACCTCCATATTGTACCATGTGTCCAACATAGTAAAATTTATTGTGATTAGTCATTTATAAGTGTTAACCAGCATAAAGATTTGTATGTAAACGTACTTTAAGCCATTTTCATCTCCCACAGCATTCAAAACTTGTCTTCAATTGAAATGGAATTATAGTGAGAATACAGAGTGAGATAAAAAAAACTGCAACAAAATCAAATGCCATAATTTTTACATTTTTTTTTTAAATTTTATTGAATGAAAGCAAAAAATGTCGGAAATATCATCAATAGAATAAGTTTAGATGAAACCGTCACACACTGTCCGAATTTTGCTCTGCGGTATTTTGGCACATTGCCGGCGAAAGCTTGCTTGAGTTGATCGACTCTTTGGTATTTTTTAGTGCCAACATTGCTTTCCAAAATACTCCGGACACAATAGTCCTATTGATTGGTATCCGGAGATTTTGATGGCCATTGTGCGCTGGAAATGAAGCGAGGAACCCCATTTTGTAACCATTCTTAGGTGGCGCGTGCTGAGTGTGATGGTGCTTAGTCCTGTTGGAATCTCCAATTTTTGCGGCCAAAATGTTTGCGTGCCCAAGGCTTTAATACACCCTATATTTCCAGAATATTTTCGCGATAATATTCGGCATTAATTGCGATGCCTCAGTCGAATAATACGAGCGGAAAGCGACCATCGGCAGTTATGGCGGCTGGTGCTTGAGTTCTAGTGGCCAACCGAAGGTGCACATTTTCAGCTGACCTCTTTGGCAAGTAAACACGATCATTTTGTTTGTTTACAAACTGCTGGACAACAAATGTTTTCTCATCGAAGAAACCAAAATTCGGCAGTTTACCACTTTCGGGCAAACGAAGGAACTCTTTAGCTCTTTTGAGTCTATTTTCTTTCAGTTGCGGTGTAAGTTCTTGCACTTTTTGGAATTTCAATGGCTTTACCCCGAGCTCATTTTTCAATATTTGCCGAATGGAATATTGCGATATGTTCAGCTCACGAGCCATGTTTCGGCCACTGCGACTCGGGCTTCGATCAAGTCGCTTCTTTACTTTTCGAACCATTTCTGCTGATGTTGCTGCTTTCTTCCGTCCACTTCCTTGGCGTCGGGCTATCACGGTAACGAGCGATTGTACAAGACACAAAAGATTAATTCACATTTAAATGCTGGAGTGCTCTAACGATAGCCACTTGTGGTTTTCCAACCAAATATAAAGAAATCACACTATCACGCTTGAATTCCAATACGAATAACTTCGTTTCTGGAAAATTCTCACCAAAATTTCTTTTTTACGTTTGTAAATAATATAATGAGCTGTCACTGAAATTGTTTTAACAGCTGTCGGACGAGTGGCGTAGAAATGACAGCAGTCTGAAGTTGGTTGCAGTTTTTTCATCTCACCCTGTATGCATTCTCAACTAAAATTAAAAATGTAACATAACATGATTTTTTTGGCCTATGTGTCAACTTTTTGAGCAGAATACTCACAATTATGCTGCCTTTCGTTACAGTTCCGCAGACCATCTTAAAAAGTCTAATATAAATTATTACTTTAGCAATGGATTTTTTTTTTGTTTATATTCCCTGAAAACTATTGTATATCACATCACAATTCTTTGTGTTTTTCTTTTAAATAGCTTTGACTACAAAGAAACCAAGAAATTAGCACAACATTAGTCTGCAATTGTCGTTTACAAGGAATAAAGAAAGTCCATGCTATGACAATGGAACTTGTTTTTCTAGCACACAAAAATGACACATGTCTTAATACATTCTTGACATCTTTCTTCTTTGTTTACGCGTTGAGTAAAAAGTATTGTTTTTGCCATTTAAATAGGAAAATGTTTCCTTTTTGAAAAATATAAGAAAAACAAAAATTAAAAACATTTAAATGTTCCCACCCTGTGAAGAAGACTTCTTTTCTAATGAAAGTTTACCATCTTGCCACTCAATTATATAAATATTATGTGTTTCTGATTTAATTATATTTTAAGTACATAATAATTTTGTTATGTAACTAATCACATATTTTTTTTTTGCATTATATTTTGTTATTAACAAACAAAAAATAATTTTTTGTGTTACTATTTAATGTTAAGTTTAAATTAATATAACACGTATACGTTAAAAAAAAATGAAAACAAAAAATCATTAACCACACTACCTTTTATTATTTTTATAACAAAAATAAACACACACACACATAAAATGAATGATGAATAGGAAATTACAAAAAAGATTGTAAAGTTTTTTGCACAAAACCCAATTATTTTTAATTTTTATTTCTTATTTGATAAGTTAAATGCTTTTATTTTTAAGTTTTTTTTTTAATTTTCTTCTTGCAAATCTAAGAAAAAGAAGCAAGCACTTTAACAACAAGACATATTAACCAATATTTTTGAGTTATTTCATTTAACAAATAAATGTAATTTTGTGTTTATTAATTTAAAAAAATTTTAAGTGCAAAAGGCTTCTCCTATTATTACTTCATTTCATGGTGTGAACGTAGTAGTAGAAGTAGCTAATGTTTTTTTTTGGTAACCATTCTCAGTTGTGGTTATGGTGCTGTTTGGGCGCCTAATTGTATGCTTTTGTTTTGTAAAACTAATTATGAAATTTTATATGGTTGCTTGTTGCTTAAGAGTGCCTGCTACTTTGTTTTCCTCAGACTTTCCCTCTCAGTTACTCTTTCCCCTGCACAATAAATAACATCCGTCCCCTGATTTTTCTTTGTGTTATGAAACTATTGTTATGTTCACACTATCGCCATTTATCTTAATGTTTATTTACTATGTGTGTTCCTGTTAACCCGGCAAATCATTTTTGTTTTAATATATGTTTATTTATAAAATCTTGCATTTTTTAATTATTATTACTGCTGTCATGAAAATGACATCTTAATCAATTCTCTATAGTTTTAAGACATCTTGTTTAAATGTAATGTTTACATCTTTGTTGTATTTATAAAAAATAAACATTCCAGCAACACAACACCACACCACCCTTTCATCTGTCAGTCTCAAGTCCAATAACATTCCATTTTGTCATTTGTTATAATTTATTTGCATAGGCCACAAATTATGTATACACTTATCCTTACGTGTTATTAATTATTGCATTATTATTAATCATTAAACAAGTCGTGGAGTTTTATTAAGAAACTTTTGCATCATTAAAAGAAAACAAAAAACATGGATATTTGTTAAATAAAAACTAAAATTAATGGGCATTTTTAATCATATCAACACCATTATGCATTCATTCCTCCACTGGGCATTCATACATGTATTTGTTGGATATTTTGGGTTGAGTGAAAATCACGTCAGTGTAAATGGGTGATGCACATCATGTTATCATTAGAACACGGCACACCTTAATAGTATTACTGTACATATGTATATACAAATGCGTTGTTTTAAAATCATGGTAGACCAATACTGATAGTAGCATCGACACAGCTGCTGGGACAATGAACTGTCAAACCAATTTTGGAATTGAAAATATTGAATGAGAAATTATTGAAATTTGTAAAAAATTTTCAAAATACGTATCATAACAATCCCCGATTTGTATCTTGTAAGAAAACTTATAAAAATTTACTTATTTTTGTCAAAACCTTTTAAAAATTTTGACATATCAATGTTCCCAAGCGTTGACACCTCTACCTGTATTATTTTACCATATTTGAAACATGGAATTGGGTATTTTAATTTCTTTTTCAACCAAAAAAAAAAAAAATCATACATTAGGATGTATCAATATAAAAGTTTATGCGCGGTACAATTATAATGGTAACCTTCTGCAATTATTGTGGCTTTTTAAAGGGGAACTTGAGGTTAAACAATTAAATACAACATGAGAGGACATTTGAACGACTTCTAAATGTATTTAGCACAGTTCTACAAGTCATTTCGTTAACAAAAACTTTGAGTTTTGCTACACATTTTTTTACTGGAAAAAAATAATCGGATATATGATTTTTAAACCTAGCGTAATTTTTCTATGTGTTACCCTAATTTAAATTTAAAAAAAATCGCTAGCTCAATGTTAACGTAATTTCAGCAACAAATTGAATGGATATTTAAATTCATTTATAGCACACAATCACCCTTATTCTATTTGGCGGCGCCGACACCGCCGTTTCGGGATGGCATCACTTATTACGTCGACATCGACGTTAAGGTGGAAACACATAAAGCGCTTATTTGTCTGGCTTAAGTCATCGGCCGGCTTCTCCGTAAATGAACAAAGGAGCCTAGGACCAAACCCGAACTAAGGCTGGAAATACATAAAGAGCATATTTGGCTGGCTTAAGTCATCGGCTGACATAGTTCGATTTTGGCCCTAGGCTCCTTCGTTCATTTCCGAAGAAGCCAGCCGATGACTTAAGCCAGCCAGATAAGCGCGTTATGTATTTCCACCCTAAGTCAAGCCAAAACTCCTTTGTTCCCCCTACGAAGAAGCCAGCCAAATATGCGATTTATGTATTCCCACCCTTAATTTGATAATTCGTAACGGCGTCTATTGTTTATCGAAAATATGAATCTGTCATCTCTAATGATGCGACAGCTTATTTACCGGGTGAGATAAAAACAACTGCAACAAAGTCAAATGCCATAATTTATTTTTTTTTTTTTAAATATTATTGAATGAAAGCAGAAAATGTCGGAAATAGCATACAATTTTAGAATATGATTGTTCGAATTTAGAATTTGTTCGAATTGATCAACTTTGCCACGAATTATAGCCTTCAAACGGCCAATGAAACCATCAAACGCTGCCCGAATGTTGCTGTGCGGTAGTTTGGCCCATTCCCGGCGAAGCGCTTGCTTGAGGTGATCGACACTTTGGTATTTTTTAGTGCCAACCTTGCTTTGCAAAATATTCCAGACACAATAGTCCAACTGATTAGTATCCGGAAATTTTGGTGGCCATTATGCGCTGGAAATTAAGCGAGGAACCTCATTTTGTAACTATTCTTGGGTGGCGCGTGCTGAGTTCGATGGTGCTGATTCCTGTTGGAATGTCCAAAGCTTTAATACACCCTCCAGAATATTTTCGCGTTAATATTCGGCATTTATTCTTATGCCACGGTCGATTAATACGAGCGGACAGCGACCATCGGCCGGCGCTTGAGATCTCGGGGGACAACCGAAGGTAAACATTTTCAGCTGACCTCTTTGGCAAGTAAACACGATCATTTTGTTTATTTACAAACTGCTGGACAACGAATGTTTTCTCATCGGAGAAAACCAAAATCAGCAGTTCACCACTTAAAGCCAAGTGAAGCTACTCTTTAGCTCTTTTGAGTCTATTTTCTTTCTGTTGCGGTATAAGTTCTTGCACTTTTTGGAATTTCAATGGCTTTACCCCGAGCTCATATTTCAATATTTGCCGAATGGAATATTGCGATATGTTCAGCTCACGATCCATTTTTCGGCCCCCGCGACTTGGGTTTCGATCAAGTTGCTTCTTTACTTTTCGACCCATTTCTGCTGATGTTGCTGTTTTCTTCCACCCACTTCCTTGACGTGTGGCTACGCTACCAGTATCACGGTAACGAGCGATGGTATGAGACACAAAAGATTTATTCACATTTTTTCTGGAGTGCTCTAACGATAACCACTTGTGGTTTTCCAGCCAAATATAAAGAAATCACACTGTCACGCTTGAATTCCATCACGAATAACTTTTTTTCTGAAAAAATTCTCACCAAAATGCTTTTGTACGCTTGTAAACAATATAATGTGCTGTCACTGGAATAATTTAAACAGCTGTCGGACGAGTGGATTAGAAATGACAGCAGTCTGATGTTGTTACAGGTTTTTTTCATCTTACCCTGTATGTAAACGTAATTAAACTTACAAAGCTAACCCTAATAATTGACCAATCACAAGAAATGAAGCTGTAAAAAACATATATTATTGTGAATAGTCAATCGGATAAAAATTGTGTACGTCAAGGGGGTTTTAGTTTGGAACAACTCTAGCTTAGTAAAAACTCTTCGATTTTTCCCAAAAAAAATCCAGAGGTAGTTATTTTTATCCTGATTCCGGTAAACTATTTTTTTCTTGGGGGACGGAACCGGAACACCAGATTTTTGACCCGAAAGTCCGGCTTCAAGACCCGGAATGGACCCGATATAGACAATATTTGTATCGAGGTTTTATAAAAAATCCAGTTTCAAAAAATCATGTGATAGGTATTTTCATAAGATTTCCAACGATATTGTTGTATATTGTCTATATCGGTTAACTGGATCCGGGTCTAGACGGGGTCTTGAACCAAGACTTTTGGGTCAAAAATCTGGGATACCGGGTCCATCCCCCAAGAAAAAAATTGTTTCCCGGAATCAAGGTAAAAATACATACCTCTGGGAAAATTTTGAAAAAATCGAAGGGTTTTTACCAAACTAGAGTTAGGCCCTTATTTTCAAATAGATCAGCAATAAACTCAAACTCTTCTTTGAAAATAGAAAACCAATTCAGCCTAGCGTACGTACACGAAATAATAGCTAAAATTATAACAATTCTCATATGTGACATCTCTTTATGAATAAGTTAGACAATAAACATCCTACAACTGTGGGTTTTGTTGCGCAAATCCCTCCCCACATCCCCCCATATCCCGTGCACATGTATGTAAAATATAGGGCACAAAATTTGTACTTGCAAAATCATCGGGTACTTCGGTATGTCATTGTGTGGAATCACAATCTGCCACCACACAACGTATTGCAAAATAGAGCCTGTAGGTACACCGAATAAATGATGATAAAAGTTAAATGAATTTGTAACAAGGATGTCAACAGGTATGTATCATCGTCAAATGACCTCAATAGTACATTTATATTGTGTGATGTTCTCTTTGTGTATATAGTCGGAACTATATATGTGTAGGTGGTGTACTACAAATCATTTGTGTCTGTATGTATGTAATAACTTCCATGTCTATGCATCCCATATGAGACAGTTGGTAGGTAATTTCTTTATCTATGGGGTCTATTATTAATGGGGAAATGTTGAAACTCGTAGCAGGATGTTGAAAAAAAAACTCCTCGGTTTTCTTTTCCCTCTTTTGTAATTGTAATTTATGTAATATAGAAAAATATGTATGTAAATTATCTGTATAGGTAGCTGATTTGCAAAACAAACTCATATCAAATTGTTATTATATGTACTGTACTAATGTTTGTTGTAGTAATTTGTTTAATATTGATATTATTGAATATTGTTTCTTATTTACCCTACCTGGCACTTTGATTAGTTTTGGCAAACTTAATATTAAATAAACTACTAATTTTCTTAACCCAATATTTGTTGAATTTATATATTTGTGTGCGGTTTCAAGGGTTTATAAATCTCAGCTTTTGTACCTATTCAAACTAAAAACAGTAGCCTTTTACATATTTCATTAATAATAATTTTTGTCATTTTTCTCTTTGTCTTAGGTTATCAACATTTATATAAACGTCCCGATGAAGTGGATGCCATGATACAGCCCTATTATGAGACTTTAAATCAAAGCCAAAATCCAGCAGCGGGCTCGACATTCCAACGCAATTCACCGCTTTATTGGACTTTGCAAAATCGCCGGCCGGTAAAACCGCAGGCTCCAGCCAATGCTCTGAGTCGTGATGATTTATATGCCACGCCTCTAAAGCGTTCCGAAAGATTGGCCCTGGCCCAACAGCAGCAGCAGCTGCGCCAGCAAGCAGCAGTTGCAGAGGCCACAAATCCAGCAACTCTTCCAGCCTCACCAAGTGCTGGGCGTCAACGCAACAACAATTTCCTCACTTCAACACCCATACGTAATTCGGATTCCTCTCTGCCCGCTGATAATATACCAGCCAAACAACGCCTCCGGAATTGGGACGATAATTCGCCAGAACGTTTGAATACCTGTGCCGATCGCATTGGCCAAAGTAAAACCAGTCTTATGGATTTTAAGCGTCTACTCTTGGCCAAATCGGCCAAAAGCAGTACTCTACCCAAGAAAATGTCCGCCGTGGAACTACTGAAGAAAAACAACCTTACCAATCAACAAAATTCTCAATTGTCTTCTCCCCTCAAGTCATCCTCCACTACCGCCTCAAATCCCATTAGTATTACTGGTGGCCCAACTCTTTCTCAACTGAACTCTTCTATGAAACTTTTAGACTTAAGCGGTTCTCCCAAAACATTTGCCAATCGCCGTATGTTGCGTCAGGGTCAATTTGGTTCACCTTCCAAATCATTTGCCCCCAAATTGAAAACTACACGTTCCAATTCCCTACAACGCACCGATATTATGTCCACGACCATACCTGAAGCCAACAGTGAAGAAGATCACCATAATCATTCGGCAAATAGTTCACTAAATAATTCGAAGAACTCCGAGGAAGAAAATATTATCGATGATGAAAGTTTCAATATAAAACGTAATATTTTCTTACAAGCCGAAGAGAATAATTTTATGCGCAGTGAATTGAGATCAAGTTTTGGTCGCCCAAAATCTGATGCAGCAAAGCAACCGATTGTTAGTAAGGTGGAACCCATTATGAAACCATTGACGGATAGCAGTAATGTGGCTGCCGGTGGCGGTAACATATCTACGCTAACATCAATGATGGCCAATGTAAATGTTTCAAATCCATCGATGGAAAATGTACGGTTGCCCAGTACCAACACTGCCAATGCAATGTCAACAACAGCTGCTTCCTTAGCCAATATGCCAGCATTAGAGACTGCTTTATAAGAGGATTTTCTGTTTTGGAGACAAAGTGAAATGAAAATGAGAGCTATAATATGAAAAAAAGCAAAAACAAACTTTAAAAGCAATTAATAATATTATGTAGGAGGGCAAAATGGATTGAGTTCGAATTTCCTTTTTCTTACTGCCACAAAAAACCTAGACAAATTTGGTCTAGCGCATAAGGTCTTTGTAAAATATTTGTTCTACACTAGAAAATGTTCAACAACAGCAAAAAATGTTCAATTTTCACAAAAAATGTTCAATTTTCACATTCTCTTTTTTATTATCCCCAAAATGTCAATGCTCCATACTTTATGCTTGGAAAGGAAACGCTGATTGTAAATGTCACACAAGGAAACATTTTTGAGCGTTTTAAATAAATTTCGGATTGTATTGCATATTTTTATTCATTGGCATCAATCTTTAACCTTCTTTATAAATTCTGTATATTCTAGACGAACTTTATTCCTTTTGCCTTAATATTACAAAGATACATCTGCCAATTATAGAAAGAATACCAGAACCTATGCATTTAATTATATTGGAAAAAAATTTAATATATCATACCATATTATCAAGCAAAACAATCAAATCATATGGAATTTAGTTATTCATATACTAGATAGTGAGCTTTTTCCTAAGTTATATATACAATATAAAAAAAAGAAATAAAAATTTAAATTATACAACAAATCAAACAAAAAAAAAAGTAACTTAGCAATGTTTAGCAAGGCACCTTCGTGTTCTTTTCAAAAAAAAATGTTAGCATGCTCCTTTTTTTCTAAACTGCCAACCCAATGATGTCGATTTGTCTCAGAAAATTTGAGTACCTTTGCAGAGAGTGGCAAAAAAAATCTTCAAAAATTCCCTCCCGTCCACTTCTAACTCGGTTCGACATAATTTTTTAAAAATAATTATTTTTTATAACAATTGTTTTAATTTTGACAGATTACCTATTTATGGTATTGCCATCATCGATCATGCTCATATCAGATATCGATTTCATTGGCGTTCTTGCACTTTTACTTATCATTATTGTTTTTTTTTTCATAACAATTATGTAAATTTCCTATTTGAAAATAGTTTTGTATTAAAACCTACCACTACTTTTGATTTATTTATAATTGTGAATTAATTTTCAAATAGAAAGAAAGCAGCTATTTATTGAAATATTGTTAGCAATAAGTCTTCAATATTATAAACAATTTAACTAAGCCTTTCATTTACATATATGCCTTTGTACAAATCGTAGGTATTTTATACTTGTGTATTATCATAATATTATTATTTAAAATAAATTTTAAAAAGAATAAATTAAATTATTTTTCATTGGCTATTACGTATAAAACAAAAAATATATATACATACTATATTTAAGAGTTCATTTATAATTATTATTCAGTTAATATTTCTCTTTCTCTAATTTGCAATAATTCTAATTTTACATTATAAACAAATAATTATTAATAATCTTATTTATTTTAAAGCTACAACGCAAGCAAACAAACCAGCCTGTATTTGTGTAAGATTTAGTTTCCTTCAGTTAAATTTCCATAAGCAAAAATCAATGTTTTATTAAGCAATTTAGTTGATAATAATTAACTTAAAAACAAGCAAGCAAACAAACAAATCGAGAAGCAAATAAACGAATTAAAACAAGTTACAAATAAAAGAATAAATGGCAATTGTTTTCATTTTTTGTGGAATAAATAAAAGGTAGGTTAATTAGTGGAGGCATAGCTGATGTTTGACATCAGCGAGCTACTGCAATCGCCGAGTTATGGATGAGAATGGCTAATTATTTGACTTACAGAGGTTTGTAGTAGGTTCAGCGAATTTTCAGATAGGTTCATGTTTTGGCATTGCCCCATAAAAAGACAAAATTTTGGTATTTTTAAGCTACATACATTTTCAAACATTTTTTGGGTTTTCTACTTGGGTTTACGTTTTGGGTTGAGATATTTGATCATTCAATTTGAGATATTTGATAGGCTTAACAATAGGCTTAACAGATAGAAACCTATTTTACATAAAACTATTGCAATGTTCTTCTTTTGATCATACATCTGAACCATCCGCTTTTATAAGATTTTGATTCTACAGGGTGAGATAAAAAAACTACAAAAAAGTCAAACGCCAAACTAGAATAGTACGAAAACGGCCCAATGACCGTTTTCGTACTAACGCCGCACCAAACTGTGACTTTTTCGTCATGAAGAGGCACTTCTTGAATCTTCTGAGGATTTTCAGTGGCGTAAAAACGGCAATTTTGCTTATTTACGGTCCCGTTCAATGTGAAATAGGCTTCATCGGACATGATAATTTTGTTCCAAAATTGCTCGTCATCTTCGGCCATTTCGATGACTCTTTGGGCCCATTCCAATCGACGAATCTTGTCCGCAGGCAACATTCTTTGCGTCAATTGAATTTTGTACGGGAACAAATGCAAATCAATGCGAATAATCCGTTGTAAAGTGGACCGAGCCATGCCCAACTGCTGAGAACGGCGTTTTTGGGATGTTCTTGGGGACCTGTTGAGAGGTCCCCAAGAACATATCGCTCGTACGGCAGCGATATTCTCGGCCGATCGCCTTGGTCGACTTTTATATGGCCTCTTCGGATTAGAAAGAGCCTTACCAGTCGAAAATTTTTCGTATAAACGCTTAATGGTGTTCTTAGAAGGCGCACTTCTCACATTTTTTAATGTTTTAAAAGCACGTTGAGTTTTCACAATTGATTTTTTCTGTTGAATGTAAATTTCAACTATTTCAGAGCGCTCGCGTGGCGTGTATTGGCTCATGGTAAGAATCTGCTTGGACTGACGCTTCAAACGCGGTTTGTTATTAAGCGATGTGACATCTCTGTCAAAAGTTATGGCGTTGCCAGATGGGTCCGTCGAATATGGGCAACCCTGTAAATTCCATCACGAATAACTTTTTTTCTGAAAAATTTTCACCAAAATTCTTTTGTTCACATGTAAATATATTATGCTGTCACTGGAATAATTTTAAAAGCTGTCGGACGAGTGGCTTAGAAATAACAGCAGTCTGAAGATGGTTGTAGGTTTTTCATATCACCCTGTATGTTGCTATGCACATTAATGTGTTGTTACTTTGAAAACTTTCATAGTTTTGCATTCCCGGGCCAAATTTGTTCTAAATATTTAGTTCATACACTAAGCAGTTCATTCCACAGGAGGTATTCCCAAAATCAGCAGACCTCCCCTAAAATTACCAAAGAATGAGTTTTTAAAACACCCGTCTAATTTAATAACTTCTTATCAGTTTAGCCTCTCTGCAATAATTCCCATTTCCTAACATTCTTACATGAAGATCTTGTAGTCTGTCGATCACCTCTCGACTCTTGTATACATTGATGAAAACCCAATGTAATTCGGTGTCTTTTTTCTGCTAAAAAAGATTATAACATTTTTCTTATGATAATAATGATAGTAAGTATGTTTATTTCTTATATGAAACGTTAACTATGGAATATATTGGAGATCAAGCTCTATATTTATATAAAATGAATACATACATATTGCAACTACATATTTTTGGAATGAAATATATATAAATAATAAAACTATATTTACAATAATATTTTACTTATATACATATAGATTTATATCCAATTGCGACCAACACTGCCCGAACGACGTTTTGCAGATTTCTCTCCGTGGCCGGCATTATCTTTGCGACCCATTACCGGAGAACCTCCGGAACCAATGTTACGTATAAGCATTTTTAAACCACGAGCTTGGGCATCACTCGCCTGAGATACACTATTGACTTCAGTGGCAATTATACAAAAATCATCGACAATATGTCCCGGGGGGCTTATATCGAATGGTAAAATATCACTAAGACTTTGTTGTGGACGGCAAGACGCACGACGACGTGCATCGGCTCCTACATTTCCACCGGCCGAAGATGAGCTTGTTGCTGTTGCAAGATTTTGAGAACTTTGTGAAGCAGTTAATTGTTGCTGCTGATGTTGTAGTCGCGACTTTAAAAGAGCATTCTCCTCTTGAAGACGTCTTATGAGGGCAGCCTCTTGTTCTACACGAACAAACGTTGGTTGTGGCAGACATTGATATATGGTTGCTAAAAAGTTTCGCAGTGAAAGTTGAAAGGTATCTTGCCATTCCTTTTTAAAGTACAATGAAAAAGGTTGCGATTCTTCGGGATTACGACAAAATGGGAAATCTTAAATAGCAAATGAGAAATAATATCAGTATTAATAAATTATGTTCAATGCTTTTTTTTGTATTAAAACGGTTAATTCTCAACGTTTTAATTTATGTAAAAAAAGAAGACAATAACTTAAAAGGTCCTGCTATCTTTTTGTAATAATATCTACTTATACCCTTTTACCTAAATTCTTAATCGTTAAAAATAACTGTTATAAATGAAGACTAGTTTTTAAAAACCCTTATTTCTTAAAACTCTATAAAAATATTTGGCTTAACTCTATTTTGGTAAAAACTCTTCAATTTTTTCCAAATTTTTTCCAGTGGTACGTATTTTACCCTGATCCCGGGAAACTATTTTTTTCTTGGTGGACGGATCCGCGATCCCAGATTTTTGACCCGAAAGATGTTACGGTTCGGAAGTTATAGTCAAATTATCGATTTTTTGGACCCGGATTTTTATAAAACCCCCAAAAAGTCAAAAAAGGGTCCATTATGGGGGACAACAAAATTGATGCCAAATTATAGCTGACACTCTTACCTTTCCAAAATGCTACAATTTGTGCTAATACCTTTACTGAGTCCAGAGGTATGGGTCTTTCCATCCGCATAACCCGATTCTAACCAGTTCATTAAAACTATGTTTTCAATAAAAAAAAGGTATATTTCGCGTGAGCATCAAATTCAGAAATCTTTGGTTCGCGTTAGCCGGTGTGGGACATACCCATAGGAGAAAATCTCAAGCCCCGGCAGAAGGCCGGCTACTTACAAAAGGTATCCAATTTAGAAAACTTTGGTTTGCGTTAGCCGGTGTGGGACATACCCAGAGGAGAAAACCTCAAGCCCCGGCGAGGGCCGGCTATTTACAAAAAGTGCCAAATTTAGAAAACTTTTGTTATTCCGACGACAGCTACGCGAAATAAACCCTCTTTTCATTAAAAAAATCATTTTAATGAACTGGTTAGAATCAAGTTATGCAGATGGAAAGACCCATATCTCTGGACCCGAAAAAGGTATTAGCGCAAATTGTAGCATTTTGGAAAAGTAAAAGTGTCAGCTATAATTTGTAAACAATTTTGTTGACCCCCATAATGGGCCCTTTTTTGACTTTTTGGAGGTTTCATAAAAAATCCGGGTCCAAAAAATCGATAATTTGACTATAACTTCCGAACCATGACAACATACCCCTTCATATGACCACTTGTACAGTATAAACTTCCATAAACTTTCAATCGATACCTATATTGTCTATATCGGGTAAGTGGATCCGGGTCCAGGCCCCTTCATGTGACCACTTGTACAGTATAAACTTCCATAAACTTTCAATCGATACCCATATTGTCTATATCGGGTAAGTGGATCCGGGTCCAGGCGGGGTCTTAATCGCGGACTTTCGGGTCAAAATCTGGGGTCCCGGATCCGTCCTCAAGAAAAAAAAATAGTTTCCCGGGATCAGGGTAAAAATACCTACCTCTGGAAAATTTTTCGAAAAAATCGAAGAGTTTTTACTAAACTAGAGATGTTCCAAATGTTTTAAAGATTTTTTAAAAGCTGTTGCTAATTTTTTTGTAGAAAATATAATATATTTTACACTATCTTCCCCCTTTTTTACTTACAAAACCAATCTTTCCATTCACTTTGTTGTTGAAGTTCCGCAGCTAGCTTGTTAAAAAACTCTGTTATCTTTTCAGTCTTGTTGTGGTTGTAGGCAGTGACCAAATATAGTTTTAACAAGCTATTCTCCAATTTCTTTACAGCTATAGAAATATAGAGGAAAGTCACAGCATTTTCAGATATCTATACAAATTTCTAAAACTTACCCATGGAATAGCTGTGTTCCAATTTGCTAAAAAGATTTGCATCTAAATGCTTCCATAACGATAATAATCCTTGTAAGTCGTTATGATTAATGCAATGATTAAATTGTTCCATAACTTTTTCTGCACGAAATGATTGGTCTTTTTCAGTACGTAACTCATTATCCAGAGCTTTAATGGTATTAGAAAATCCTCGAAAAACCAAATACTCATGGAGCAGCTTGTCCAGGAATTGTACTTGAGCCATTGTATTATATGTATTGTATGGTAAATTTATTTATTTTTTGTTTAGACGTCCCCAACGTATCAAATGAGAAAGACAAAAAAGAATGCCTGATAAAAATATAGAGAAAGCAAAATCCCCGAATACCTCTATTGTTTACGAATGAGTGTAATGCATTGTCACAAGGAACTACGTAAACTAGTTCTCTTCCATTCATTCATGCATGAAATGTAAAGTAGTGTACACACAGTCAGTTAAGTGTGACATATTTCATGATTTTAGTATCTTACAAATATTATTGTTTTGTCGTGTCTCAATCCACTCATTCATCAGGGGCCTAATGCTCGTACTCGATATCGAGTTGTTTCGATAGATAATTTGAATTTTTGGATTACCGTATCCGTGATCGAATAAAATTTGTCGATATGTCGAATAAAACTATTCGAGTTTTTGCCCGCCACATTCTACCTGTCGAGACCAAAACAAAACAGAAGAAAAACGAAATGTAAGTATTAAAAAATGTAATTATATAAATAAAATGAATATAATTGAGCCTTTTATTTCACAGGAGCACGAATTGCAACAAAATAAATTTTAAGCAAAAGGCAATTATGGCAGATTTTATGTCTGACCACCCGGGACTTGACAAAGGAAAAATTTCGAATTGTCCAGAAGGTAGAGCGTCATCCAATCGTTTGTGGGAGCAGTTGACAACCAAATTAAATGGAGCAGGACCACCCGTAAAGAATGTCACCTTGTGGCGAAAGGTATATATTGAAAAGTGGTATGAAAAATTATGTTTCACAGTTTTCCTTTCCAATGTTTATGCAGACCAAAAACAACATGTTAAGAAGAAATTATCTTTTAACAAGGCATCAAAGAATCAGACAGGTGGAGGTCCATATGAAGAAAAACTCATCACCCAATCAGAAGAGCTGATACTGGAAGCAGCAGGATTATCAGCGGCTGTAGAGGGGCTTTCTTCAGTCCAAAGTTTTGGTGCAAAAAAAGGAATGGAAGTGAATAGGAAGGAAAACGACGAGGAAGAACTGATGGATGTAGAAAATGATATGGACTGCAGCATTGGTTCCACTGTGCCTTCATCTACTCAACGTCGTACCAAATCAGCCTCAAAGATGGATCTTTTGAAAGAGAATATAGAAAAACACGATGAAGGGATGCGCGAAAGGAAGTTGTTTTGGGATACTCTAATAGATTGTAAAAGAAAGTCCCTCAAAATTAAGGAGGAAACATATAAGTTGAAAGAAAGATCTTTAAAAATAAAGGAAGAAGAGCATAAGTCAAATATGGCTATAAATAAGGTCGAGCTTGAGATTAAAACGTTGGAATTGAATTTGCTGAAACAAAAGGCCGATTTGTAAGAAAAAAATGTGTATATTTGTACCTATATATTACTATGGACTTTTCTAGTAACCCATGTACCTTATCATAAAAGAATGAAATGAATAGCTTTGTTTATTTATAATTACACTAGAATGTATTAATTGAATTAGTTTTGTTTTTGTTGATTTTTTTAATAAAATATTTATTTTTACATAGATTGGTACAATGATGTTTTGATTTGGTTTCGTATTTTTTCACCAATCTTATTGGGTTGTGTATGGTTAGATGTTTCCACTTCCATTGTTACAGATTCGATATTAAAATCCTTTTCGGTATACATAGGGACTTTAAATTTGATACAAATGTTGTGGAGGGCAGCACATACATTTCCGAATAATGCCATTTTTACAGGGGAATATCTACTTCTTTTGTCATGGCAAACAATTTTCCATCTGGCCTTCAGTGTACCAATGGTTCTCTCTACTATACATCTGGCTGATGAGTGGACCTCATTAAATTTTGATTCAGGTGACCCATCGGCAGGATTCCTATACGGTGTAATACACCACGGCTCCAGAGAATACCCTGAGTCTCCTGCAAAGCAAAAAGTACGTGTATTTCATTAACTAAAGCATGAATCAGAAAACATACCTAAAAGCCACCCGTTTCTGAAGCTGTTGTTTGTGTACATTTGTTCCAACAATCGCCTTTCGTCGGAATGCTTCCAAACGAAGGAATCGTGTGCTGCCCTTCCATATTTTGAAAGTATCGCCGTAATTATGTGTTGGTGATCACAGATCTGCGTGAATTAAATAAGATTTCTATATTAATATGTAATGAAAATAAATTTAATAAAAACTTACTATCATGGAATTTAGACTATGGTATCCCTTTCGGTTGAAGAACATGTGTTTGTTTTCGGTGGGTTTCTGCAATCCGAAATGTGTTCCATCTACACATCCAATTACTAAAAATGTAAAAATGCATACATTTTTTATTTTAGAATCGAAAAAGTCAATATATTCTTACCTCCAGGAATCCGAAACTTTGTACAGAAATGTTCCATACACAAAACCGACTGGTCTGGTGAAAAGTTGATGTGTTCTGGACAAAGTTTTAGTTCCATTTCTTTTGCGACTCGCTGGACAACCCTGCAGGTTGCGCTTTGGCTCATTCCTATAAGAAAATCATTACCCACAGTGTGCTGAAAACTTCCACTGGCCAAGAGTGACAAAGTTGATGCCAATTGTAGAACTGCCGGAATGGACGATGACATATGTCCGGAGAAATCTAGTCTAGATAATACTTATCGAAAAGCGTCTTTTGTCAGTCTAAATCGTTGACGGAATCTGCAATGAATTGCAAATATTATAAACACCACACTTGCATGCATTTTCATATTATACTTACGCATTTTCTGACAATGATAAGGGGTCACTACGTTCTCGAATTTGTCTTCTTATTATATTTATATTATTACCGTCCTCATCTTCCGAAGAGGATAATACAAAAAAACACGTATCCATAATTTTTTTCAACTTTTAATGAAGCGGCAAACAATTGTTTTGTTTACTTTTTGGATGAAAACATATGTTTCAATTGTCGGTATTTCGATTATTTTTTGACAATAATCGATAAATTTTTGAATAATTCCATTCGAGTCGTATCATTCAATTAGTAACTACGGATCGTAATTTAACTTCGAACAAAATCTCACTCTATATCGAGTACGAGCATTAGGCCCCAGGCTATGTGGTTAGACAGTCAGGTTTTTTGTTTATCGATAATGTACAAATAAAATCGGCAATCAGCAATAAATGTGGGGTGTAACATGTCACAATTACAGAAGATAACAAGTAAAAAAGCAGTAAACTTTGAATACCCTCCACCATTTGGAACGAATTAGAAAAATTTCAAAAAAATAAAATCCAATAAAAATTCTTTTAAAATCTTTAAAATATCTAATATAGGAAGGTGCCGATATATGGGGGGATATACGATATTGTGGACCTATAAAGACTAATCTATGTCTGCGTGTAAAGTACTCACAAGGAACTCCTTGTATGAATTTTCAGATAATTCCATTGGAAAAGTGGCTAAAATCATCAAAATACCGAATATAGGGGAGTACCGTTATACGGGGGATATACGATATTGTGGACCTATATAGACAATTCCGTTTCAGGGGTACAGTGCTCACAAAGAACACCGTGTGTGGATTTTCAGACAATACGATTGGAAAATGTGGCTAAAATCATCAAAATACCGAATATCGCGGGGTACCGTTATATGGGAGCTATACGTTATCGTTAACCTATATAGAGAATTCTCTGTCGGGGGCTAAAGTGCTCACAAAGACCCCTTGTGTACAAAGAAACCCATTCCGTTGAAAAATATGGCTAAAAACATCAAAATACCGAATATCGGGGGTACCGTTATATGAGGTCTTTACGATATCGTGGATCTATATAGATAATTCTCTGCTGAGGTATAAAGTACCCACAAGGAATTTCTTGTGTGGATTTTCAGACAATTCCGATGAAAAATGTGGGTCAAATCATAAAATACCGAATATCGGGAGGTACCGTTATATGGGAGATATACGATATCGTGGACCGATATAGCCCATCTTCGAACTTGACCTGCCTGCAGACAAAAGAGAGATCTGTACAAAATTTTAGCTTCCTATCTTAACTCGTTTAGACTGTAGCGTGATTACAACAGACGGACAGATGGGCGGACAGGGCTAAATCGTCTTGGAATTTTACGCTGATCAAGAATATATATACTTTGTTGGGTCTAAAATGATTATTTCGATGAGTTACAAACGGAATGACGAATTTAATATACATGGAGGAGGGTATAAAAAAGCTATCTCTTAAATACAATCTTATTCTTGCCCCCTATTCTGTCTACATATAAACAGTTTGTATTTGTGTGTATAGTTTTGAATAAAAAAGAAAATAATTTGAAATTATTTCCAATTTAAGCTGGGAATACATAAAGCGCTTATTTGGCTGGTTTAAGTCATCGGCTGGCTTTTAATATTTGGATAAACGCATGGTACAATAAGGCAATAGAACAGCTTCGTAAAATTACAGAATTACAGCCCTGAGGCTAAGTCCGCTTCCTCTCAAATTTGCATGCAAACAAGTTATTTTCATTTATTCAATATTTTTCCTCATTTTTAAAATCAAACAGCTCGAAAAATGAAAGAAAACCCTGATTTTTTTTTTTTAAATATGATCTAAATAGTTCGATCTTTTAATTACATAGCAAAACTGTTGCATAGCTTCAATGCGTGTCTCGCAATGCACTCGTCTTCCAAAAAATGATTTTGAAATTATTTTGTTTTTATTTTTCAAAACAAAAAACTGCATACATAAAATTGGCAGAAATCGGGCACACTTTGAAAAAAAATGTAATCAGCTGGTAGCTCTATATTACCTTTTTATTGTACCATGGATGAACATTAAAAATGATAAATTTTAACAACGTTATTAGTCGGTAGTTTTAAGATACGGACCAGGAGTATTTGGGTAATAGGGGCGTACATTGTCAAAAATAGTTGTTAAATGCTATCACGGGTACCACGAGGATTTGAATTAAACAAGATGGTAAATGATGAATAGTTTCTAAACAGAACATAGGTACAGAAGAAGAGAACGCCATGAACTTTTTTTTTTGCAAATTTTTGGAGTGAAGAAACGTTTATTTATTTATATTATTTTTTTTTTTTTGCCAAAATGTGCAAAATGGCAAATGTAATAAAACTTTTAAGGTATCGAAAACAACTGTAGATTATTGTAGGGTTTGGAACAAAACAACGGAAGTTATGCTGCGAGTTGGCAAAAAGGATGGCGCGTTTGGCGCCGACGTGCTTCTCAATAGTGCGCCGTCACCGAAAAATCGTTGCACTTCATTGTCTGATCAAAACTACTATTACCAAGGCAGATCCCGGACCTGCTCAGCTGACGACACCATCAAATGTCAAAACAATATGTCAAGGTAGATCTAATCTACCTTGAAATATGTTCTGATGTTGAATTCGCCCAAGTGAATGAAACGGTAGAAGAAGAAAGGTAGATGTATCAGCACTAACTTATATTATATTATCAAAAATAATTAAAAACTTCTGCAAAAATACGTTACTTATTAAATTTTTTCTTGGACAATGACATTTAGAGGTTGTTACGATATGTATATTACAAATATTATAATATTTTCTTTACTTCTCATAAAAAAATATCGTTCCAAAAGAGATCCGTTGATGCGGCTACCTGTATTACTTTGCTATAACGAATGCAACAAAAAATAGTTGTGTTCCAGAACCTACAAGTTAGTACTAATTAGTGCTAATTCTACTACAACGCGTTCCCGTACTCCAAAAACTAGCAAAACTTGCAGCTCTCTCGAAAAAAAATGGCGTTGAGTGGTGCACATTTCTGCTTGTTTTAGCTACATGAATTTCGCCGAGCAGAAATGTGCAAATTGTAAATTTGACATTTAATTGGCAGGGCTAACAAGGTTGAAAAATGTACTTATAAATTCCAATGTTCGCGCGTAACAACAAATGGATTTGAGAAAACTCCACCTCTAAATACTCTTCAACGCATTCTGAAAACAAAACTTTCTAAATAAACATTCAAAAATAATTATTAATTTTAACTTATTTTCAATACTCATTTATTAAATTTTGGCGTCCATTTAAATAAGGTTTCACCAGTCCGATTTAGACTGTTTTCTTTTGGAATTTTGAATGTTGACATTTTAGCGCATTTCTGCTAATTTCCCGTTCCCTTATTTTTTGAGCACACCTAAATGAGAGTGGCATTTCGTACTGTTCTCTCTTCTGCTAGTTTTACTACTAAAAAAGAACTGGAACACAACTAATGTTTTTGTCTCCATACTCCAAATTCTCTTTAGGTAATATTACAAATATATTAAAATATAGAAATATTTTATTAAATGAACATGCATCAACATGTAAACAAATATCTTGTTTTGATTTGTTGAAGCAAATTTGCCCCAATCTTTGGACCTTAAGGCGAATTTATTTTTCGCATTGGGTGCCTATTTTGACATTTAAAGTAGCTTGTTGTAGCAATTCGCCGATGCGAGTACCTGATACATCTACCTTGACTATACATTTATTTTGTTTCCTAAAAACGCGAGTGTAATTTTAACATTACAAAACATCCAAAAAGAAAGAACCATAAATGCGGTTGATGGCGTTGTGTTTAAAATATGAATCGAAAGGGAACACGAGAACAAAATGATATTTCCATAATTATCGGGAACTTACCAAAACGACTACAGGATAAAATCATTATACGTGAAGGGAATAGCAGCAGTGGTGGCAATGTGGTAGACACAAATAAAAAAGGCGGGAGCAAAAGCAATGAGAATACAAGGACTAGCAGCGATGGAATATTGGAAAAGCAAAATGCAGGTGTGGCTGTGGCGGCCGATAAAAGGCCAACACCAATGGACGATGAAGTGACAACCATTGATTACTTTTTGCGATTGCCAGCTGGAACAGACGTGGAACACAGAGGGAACGTTGTTCGGTCCGTTTTGGAATCCAGCGGACCTACAACAAATGTCGTGCAGGTGAAATTGCTACAGAAACCCGCGGTTGAGAATGCTGACCGCCATGAAGAAGTATCTATACCAGGTTTGATACGCCTCAATGCCGAAAATGCAAAGAAAATGAATGAAACACCATTGTCGGCGGCATCGTCCTCCTCGAATGGTTTGCGCAACCATGAGCGACGCAACAGACATCAGACAAGACAGGAAGTCTTATCAACATCGAAACATATTATGCCAATGTCTCCGGCGAGACATGTCCAAAGAATAAATCACCCAAATTGGTTTGAGCTTTTGGAAGAAACTTGGGCAAATCGATTGCCTCCTTTGTTTGAAAAACTTCAGCAGATAATGCAACAAAATCAAGTCATTGAGGTAGATTTTTTTATAATTAATTTCAACATTTGCTTCGATAGCTTATTTTTCTTACAGAAGTGGAATTACTTGTGTACACTGCGCAAAGAACTTCAAGATATATTCCAACAACTGCTACTAAAAAACCTTAAATTTTGTTGTGAGCAAAAGGTTGACTCTTTTTTTTGGAAAGTTCTTTTTTACAACATGAGGGAACATTTGAAAGAACAGCAACAAGGTGAAGCTGAAGTCATTAAATACATACGAGCAATAATTGATGATGGTATTAAGTTCTATGAGAATCTCTATCATGAATTGGAACAACAATATCTTTCCAAGAAGAAAGTTTTGACACATGGCACTTCATCATCTTCGTCCCAACGTTCGCAACAAAAACTAGAGTTTATAGCCAAAGTTATGGCCCAAAAAATATTAATATGTCTGGGAGATTTGTGGCGTTATAAAATCAAAGATTCTCAAGGTCAAGATTACAGTGCAGCAGAAAAATATTATCAAAGTGCTCAAGCTTTAGTTCCGTCAAATGGGGTACCCTATAATCAATTGGCCATCATAGCAATACTTAATGTATGTAATCGGAAACATTGCAATGACAATACAATAATACTAAATATTTTTTATAGCGTAAAAAATTCGACGCCATTTACTTCCATATGCGTAGCCTTATGTCTTCCAATGCCATATACTCATCAAAAGAATCCCTGTTAGTTTTATTCGATGAAATACGCAAGAAATACGAGGAGACTGAATTGAAATCGTCTCCTATACATGCTAACATTCATCACAGCAACAATAACTCACAGTCTAAATCAATGCGAAAAGAAGTATGGATTTATCCAGATGGTATGCGTCGTTTGCATCGTACTGACTTAAACGGCAATAGTAACTATAAATTGGCGGTTAGTGAAGAAAAACGTTTTAAAGAAATGCCTGTAGAAGAGGTAATTTTCCTTAATCTCCAAACATAATTTACAAATGCTGTTTTTTACCGTTTTTTTTTTAAACTTTTGTTAAAGCTTCTGCGTCGCATAGTATCACTGTATCTGTATATCATTGGCAAGTTATTTAATGGTGTCGGGTAAGTTCTATATATAATTATTTTTGAACGATATATAACGATCTTATAATTGTAATTGTCAGCATGGAAACCATAGTAGATAATCAAAGAAAATTGCTAATGCAATTCGACGTATTATTGCAACATAACAAATTAGGAATTACAAGAACAAGACTTTTGAAAATATTGGCCTTAAATATATTTGTGATGGAGCATAACTTAAATAAAGGTTATATATTATGCATCCCAAACTGCCATGCCGATGCTAACCAATATTTATTTCATTCTATTTAAGACACTCGACGTTATCATGCGTTTAACTTTTGCAATCAATTCTTTGGATTACTGTTACGTAAAACAAATTCATTATTGGTCGATCTAAATGACAATCCGGAGGAATTCGACGATGAAAAGTAACTACTTTAAGCAATTTTCTTGAAATTTTTAATGAGTTATTCTGCCTATATAGGTTTGTGGATTTGACTACCATGCTACAGTATATTAGAATCTATGTTTTGTGGCTTCAACATCATGTAAACATTTGGGAACCCATTAAAAATGAGGAGTAAGTTATATTTATTAACAACAATTTATATTTTAATAACAATTAACAATTTGAATTAATCTAGGCACATATACTTTAACTCGTGGCATGAAATTGAAAAATATTTCGAACTCATTAAACAAGAAAATTTAGTTCTTCCATCCGAAAATGAGGTTAGATTCGAAGAAGATATATTTTTGGCCGGCTTTACACCCACAGCCGCGATAATTCCCAAACCAAAGGATGACCAACTATCCGATGAAGGTTTACAGCTCAAGGCAAGGTTGAAAATAATTGGAGATTTCGAAAACTTCTATAGAGAGCATTGTCAACGTTTGGAAAATGTTGAAACATCACATTTTATAAACGAAGTTTTGAATTCAGATATAAAGCAGGCATTGGATGATTTGCAAAGCTCCCAGTCCTTTAATGCAAATGTCACAGTTGGGGATAGCAATGAAAATTGCGATTCAAATGATATAGATGATAAAGTTGCGGAAGACGTTGAGAACAATGCGGAAAATATTGTTGTCAATGGTGATGCATTGCATGTGAGAACATCAAACAAATTATTAAAAGCAAGTTTTAGCAATGCTAAAATGGAAAATGACCAATTATCACAATTGTCTAAATTGAAACGTGAATTAGAAGCGAAATCAAATGTAAAGAAAATGTATTCGAACAAATTGGAGGTACGTTGCAGTTTTGTCATAAAATATAGCTATTCTTAATGTTTTTTATTATTTAGGAAATTTTAAAATTTGTGGACACAAAGTTGTATATTGAAGTCAGACCTAAATATTTGCTGCCTGATACGAATTGCTTCATAGACTGTTTAGAGGATTTTGAGCGTATTGTAAATGAGTTCAAACGATATACTCTAATAGTTCCGCTAACGGGTGAGTATTTGATTGCATAATAAATTCATGATAGCAGAAAATATTTTAAGTTTTAATTTAAACAGTCGTTAAGGAACTCGATGGTCTTTCGAAGGGTGTAAAAGTGGAATCAAGCTTAGAAACCATGCAAAAGCATCGTATACATCATTATGACGATGTATCAACAAGAGCCAAAAAGTCGTTGGATTTTATAAAATCTGCCAAAAGTCATGTAAAGTACGTTGTTTTCTTCACTTCATAAATTTCATATTTGAATTATCAAATGATATTACATTTTGGTCAGAATATTAATGCAAGTTTGGCTTAATTTTTTTTTATTTAGATGTGCCACTACTAAAGGTTCTATAATAAATGCATCACTGTTTGCTTTAGTAGAGGAAGAACATGTATCGAATGATGATAAAATTTTGGCTACCGCTGTTGCTTTATCAAAAACTATGAGCACTGAGACTGTCAAAGGTAAATGCAAGCGACAAATAGTCGAATATTACTAAAATGTCCCCTGTTTTTGTTACAGATGGCAAGTGTTTCATACAAACTGAATTGGTTCTCATAACAACTGATCGTAATTTACGTGTAAAAGCATTATCACGTAATTTGACTGTAAGCGAATTGCCGGAATTTATACAATGGGCGAAAGACTGTAACTAAAGGATACTGCGTGTGCTACAACAGGTGTCTCTAATCTATGTGATTTCTTGCAAAATGGATTTTTCTTCAACAAAATTGATGATAACATTTCTTTTTTAATGCAATCCAACCCCATCTAAATATTTTTTCTTCACAAATTTTTTATACTTAAAATAGACCCTTCTCCTCAATGTAGATATATGTATTTTATATTTATACAGCCATAGCTGTATACCAAGGAAGAATACTAATAATAACTTCTACATATACATGAAGATTTTTACATACCCATTTTAGAGAAGTCGTACACGTTATTTAAGAATTATTATTATTATTATTTTTGGTAAATATTAACCAAGCAGGAGAAATCGAATTTTGTATGAAGTGTTTTACACCAAGTGTTCAGAAAAAAACTATTGGAATATTAGTTTTGTGTCATTTGTTAATCTTTTTCTTTTATCTCTTTAGAATTACATAACTCTTTGAGTACCCTTCGTTCAGAAGTGTTTGTTAACGCAATCGTAATATAATGGTGTTGGAAAAATTATCAGTTTTTTTTACAATAAAATGCATAACTATAAAGAAAAATATGTTGTTTGATTCAAATGTCCAGTTGTTCCTTCTAAAAGTATATGTCCGATAATATATTAGTAAGTTTTATTGCATGGATTTTCTTGAAAAGTATGTAGCTGTTCTGCTACTTCAATTTGTGTAGATCGTCAAGGAATTCCCAGCTACGTTTTATAAGTACAGCTGAAAAGTCTTTCGTGGTGTGTGCTTTATATTTGGGGAATGTGTGTTTAAGTTGCGATGTTCAGCTCTATTATATTGGATCAGTTAATTCCGCTTCTATCATTCAAAACCAAGGATTATATATTTTTGTGTAATTTTTCTAAAGCTTTTGAGTAGGTCCATGGTGCAATGATAACTTGAATCGTGAGTGGTCCTTGCAAATAGATTTTCTAATGTGGATTTTTTTTTTGCGACAACACTGTCTCTTATTTAGATTGTGTTTTATGTGGAGACTTATATCATCTGTGTTGAATGCTGATAACCAACCAACCGGTGTTGGTTGAGGAAATCGTGCAAGAACAAAATAAAAAGGGTAAGACTTCTCCTTGTGGTACTTTTTTATCTCGCAATAACGAGACCTACGATCCCTAAACTTTTCAGGAGTTCGCAACCGTTAAGATAATTTCTTAGTCATAGTTTGGCAGGGTTGAGATCAGAATCTCCTGTTGTAGTTGTCCTACGCTGTCGAATATATCGCCATTTTAAAATAATATTTAGATTAACTTAAAAAAATATATCTGAATTATGATTATTCCATATGCAAAAGTAATAAATCGATACAAAAAGTGGGACACAATCAAAAAAATAATAACTACAGGGTGAGATGAAAAAACTACAACCAACTTCAGACTGCTGTCATTTCCAAGCCACACGTCCGACAGCTGTTAAAATTATTCCAGTGACAGTTCATTATACTGTTTACAAGCGTACAAAAGTATTTTGGTGAGAATTTCCCAGAGAATTTCAACTCCAGCATTTAAATGTGAATAAATCTTTTGTGTTTCGTTACCGTGATACTGGTAGCTTAGCCCGACATCAAGGGAGTGGACGGAAGAAAACAGCAACTTCAGAAGAAATGGTTCGAAAAGTAAAGAAGCGACTTGATCGCGTCGCAGTGGCCGAAAAATGGCCTGTAAGCTGAACATATCGCAATATTCCATTCGGCATGTATTGAAAAATGAGCTTGGGGTAAAGATATTGAAATTCAAAAAAGTGCAAGAACTTACGCCGCAACAGAAAGAAAATTGACTCAAAAAAGGGCTAAAGAGTTGCTTTGCTTGGCCGAAAGTTGTGAACTGCCGTATTTGGTTTTCTTCGATGAGAAAACATTCGTTGTCCAGCAATTTGTAAACAAACAGATGTTGTGTTTACTTGCCAAAGAGGTTAGCTGAAAATGTGCACCTTCGGTTGGCACCCGAACTCAAGCGCCGCCATGGTGATGGTGCCGATGGTCGCTCTCCGCTCGTATTAATCGGCCGTGGCATCAGAATAAATGCCGAATATTATGGCGAAAATATTGTGGAGGGCGTATTAAAGTATTGGGCACGCAAACATTTTGGCCGCAGACCTTGGAAATTCCAACAGGACTCAGCACCATCGCACTCAACACGCGCCACCCAGAAATGGTTGCAAAGTGAGGTTCCTCGCTTCATCTTCAGCGCACAATGGCCACCAAAATCTCCGGATACCAATCCGTTGGACTATTGTGTCTGGAGTATTTTGGAAAGCAAGGTTGGCACTAAAAAATAACAAAGTTTCGCCGGGAATGGGCCAAAATACCGCAGAACAACATTCGGGCAGCGTGTGAGGGTTTTATTGGCCGTTTGAAGGCCATAATTCGTGCCAAAGATAAACAATTCGGACAAACTTATTCTAAAATTTGATGCTATTTCCATAATTTTTTGCTTTCATTCAATAAAATTTAAAAAAAAAAAATGTAAAAATTATGGCGTTTGACTTTGTTGAAGTTATTTTTATCTCTCCCTGTATGAAATTGTGATATGCTTTAAAAAAAGACAAGTTTGCAAAGGTCGGACACAATCAAAAAAATAATAACTAACTAAACCGGTAGCTGCTATACTATTGTACATTAAGCTTTATTTGTGCCATGATTTTTGCTTAGTCATTGTCAACACATAGATATAGTAACCAAAAAAAAAAAAAAACAAACGACCGGGACGTATTGACACAAGCGTGTTGGTGGAAAAATTCCATTTATTTTGCTGATAACTAATACCATAGGCCAAAGTTCTTATCCTTAAATCCATTAAAGCAAATTAATGGATAACGTTTTACCTTTGATGGCTAGATATTTTTAATAAAAAGACATTTGGTCTGTTCCAGAACTGCAAGAATGTAAAAGTTTTTACTGAATATTATCCCTACATGATATCGAAAAAAAATCAAAAACTAGTAGATTCTTGTAGGTTCTGCTGGGACAGCCACATTGTGTTTCAATACTAAATTTATTTATTTGTTGAAGCAAAATCGTATATCAGCGTAGCTTTTGAAATATTGGTAAAATATTTTCTATTGCACAATAAAGTTGATAAATAATATTTAGATTTTGTAGACATACATATAATGTTGTAAATATAGACATTTTTATGCTTATTTTTAATGTAGATTTAGGTTACTTGGTTTATTTTATTTACTTTTTTGTACATTTATCACAAGTACAAAATAGAACACTTAATGTTTAATACTATTTTGTTGTATAGTTGTTGTTGTATGTTACAATTAAAATATAGACGTTACAAAGCATTTTATGCTTACAAAAACATTTAACAAGATAAAAAGGAAACATATTGGTTTAAAACAAGATTTAAACTAAAGGTAATTTTTAAATGATGTAGGAATTAAGGACATTTGAGGTAACAACAATATTAAAATTTTAATGATTTTTCAAATCAAATATTTCTCTTAGTAAAGGTTCAACCTGTGATGGATTTACATTTAAATAGACACCAATTATAAATTGATTCAAACGTTCAACGTCTGATATTTTTTGTATTAGTTTTATAAAAGCCGATTTGGCCTCGCAGCCGGGATAGACAGATTCCAAATACCTTCGCAGAAGGTAATAATAGGAATTCTAAAGAATGATAAGTTTACATTAAAAGAAAATTAGAAAAGCTAAAAGCATTTACCCACCTGCTCTAAACGTATAACATCGGAATGAATAATACGTGGCCGTGTTGGAGAGAATAGCACAATCGCACACATTATTAAAATAATATTTTCATCCATGCGCCATTTTTCATCGAATGTACTTATAAACTTTATATGTTCTTCATAGACATTGCCCTTGGCCAATTTTAAAACTTCTGCTCTGATATTTGACATATCTTCTTTGGTATGGGGTATCTGAAGTAAATAAAAAGATTAGTTTTATTTGTAACAGATGCATTTGAATTGTTCAATTTACCTTCCAGGTATTGCGGTCATAGTCATATGTCATTACGGAGCGCATAATCATCATTTCCGTACATCCGCCTTTTAGTAAGGCAACCTGATCCTCTTGGCACATATCACGAAAGGCAGCTATCTTCTTTGCCATTTTTATTAGACGTTTTATTGCAACTGCTGTTAAGTTAATTACTTGTAGCAATTTTGGATCTTGATGACTATCTCCTGGCTGCAATGGAATGAACGAAAACAAGTTATTGAAAAAAATATATTATTTAAAAAAATCTTTTTTTTTTGGATGGGAAAAATTAATTTTTTGTTTTCGCAATTTGAATAAAACTTAACAACAAACGCACCACATCCCCCTGGGGTATATGCGTGCACATATATTGTAAACAACTATGTGCATTGAATCTATAATTTACAATTTGGTTCAACATGGAATCATTACTATCAAACTATTCAAATTAACTTCATTGTTAATGCAATTTGTGAATGATGGGCAAGTGTTATCCCTTGATGTGTTAATTAAGCGAACACACATTTGTGAAATGATAAACGTTTAAAATGATATCGTATGCAATATAATAAACCAAACATTCGTATCATATCAAACCTCGCCAACAGATATTTCTGTTGGCCTGATATTTTCATTGATAACGGCCCATTGATAAAAGTAAGCATTTCTTCAGTTCACAGGTGTTTTAACGATTGAAAAAAAAAAAAAAATTGTATCAACTAGAGAAGAATTGTTGTTTATATAGAAAATGTTTTGTGAGAAGTTTGATAACCGTTTTTCATAGGCGTTTTGTATATTAACACTAACTGATATGAATTATTTACTTGTATGGAAAAAACGAGGGAATCTGTTCAAAGAAATTTCAACTGACTCATATAAAGGTATAGGTTTAAGCTTTAGTACCACCAACAGGTGTTCAATTTCTAAATCAATGAAAAATGATAAGATAATATCATCAATACTGTTTTCGTTTAATAGAAATTGAATATATTTTGTTCTTCAAGTGGCACATTACCGTTTTTTGTTATGCCAAGAATATTAATGTTTATTTCAGTTTAAACATTTTTATTTACCCAATGCAAAGTACATTATTTAAGGCCAACTATACATATACTGGGGAAAATAACTTCAAGGAGTGCCAAAACTATGTCAGGGAAATCAAATAAATTTCTACAAAAATTGTATAAATTAAAATTTAGATTAATAAATGGAAAGGTTAAGTATTTGATGAAAAATAAAATAGAAAAGAAGTGATAAATAAAGCGAGGGTCCGCATGTTTTCTGTAGTTTTTATATTGTGAGTAATAAAAAATAATTGAGTACACTTTTGTAAGTTCAAAAAGGCAGCTCTACACAAGTGAAATCAATATTGATTTTTACTGGATGTTATATTTTTAATATGCACAATGAATATGAATTGTTTTAGTCTCTCTCTCTCTCCAAAGAACTTAATTTAAATATATACTTGACAAAATACTCAGAAAACCCTAATAATATTCCAAAAATTCCACTTTAATTCAATCCACATTAGAAACCGATTAGTAAGATCGAAAGAACTTACTGACAATAATTTACTGTCAAAATACTCAGATACTCTTAATATTTGTAGGAAATCTAGCTTTAATTCAATACAATGACAAAATATCGAATTTGTTAAACAAATTCCAAAAGTAATGAACACACAAAGGAAAAGGGCTCAAGAGTTTTTTTTTCCGTCTTCATTACCATATTTAGAAACCGGGACACGTAAAAACCTTTGAATACCAAATATAGGACAACTCCGTTGAAAAATGTGCAGAAAATAATCGAAATTCTTAAAATGAGCGGGTCTATATGAAACAGTTGGCCAATATAGCCTATCTTCGAACTTGATCTTAGTTCAGACCCATACACAGGCGTGTACCAAATTTCAGCACTCAATCTCAATTTCTTAGAAAGCATAAAATCGGATTATAATTTTACGCTGATAATGAATATACAGGGTGAGATGAAAAAAACTGCAACCAACTTCAGACTGCTGTCATTTCAAAGGCTGTTAAAATTATTCCAGCGACAGCTCATTTTATTGTTTACAAGCGTACAAAAGCATTTTGGTGAGAATTTTCCAGAAAAACAGTTATTCGTGATGGAATTCAAGCATGATGGTGTGATTTCTTTATATTTGGCTCGTTACCGTGATGCTGGTAGTGTAGCCCGACGTCGAAAACTTAAGAAGCGACTTAATCGCAACCCGAGTCGCAGTGGCTGAAAAATAGCTCGTGAGCTAAGCATATAGCAATATTCCATTCGCAAGTATTGAAAAATGAGCTCCGGGTAAGCCATTGAAATTCAAAAAAGTGCAAGAATTTACACGGCAACAGAAAGAAAAAAACTCAAAAGAGCTTAAGAGTTGCTTCGCTTGGCGGAAAGTGGTGAACCGCCGAATTTGGTTTTCTCCGATGCGAAAACATTCGTTGTCCTGCAGTTTGTAAACAAACAAAATGATTGTGTTTGCCAGAGAGGTCAGCTGAAAATGTGCACCTTCAGTTGGCCACCAGAACTCAAGTGCCGGCCATGGTGATGGTGTGGGCCGCCATAACAGCATAACATCTCGAAAATATTCTGGAGGGAGTATGAAAGCCTTGGGCACGCAAACATTTTGGCCGCAGACTTTGGACATTCCAACAGGACTCAACAGCATCGCACTCAGCACACGCCACCCAAGAATAGGTGTGTCTGGTTACTTTTCCAGCAGGAATTGTCCAGCAACTTCTTTCTGAGAGAGTAAGTTATTTTTTTTCTCTTTTGCAAGGAAATGCGAAAAGTTTGTCAAAAAAAAAACCAATTTGTCCCTCATTAAAAAAAAAAAAAATAAAAAACAAAGGAAGCAACACTAATTTTACAAGTTTTATAAATAAAAAGGAAATTAGCAATAAAAGAAAAATAGATTTGATGTGTTCCCCGGAACCCTTTAAACATATTGCTAATGGCGTTTGTTTAAAAATTTTAGAAACAGCCTTTTATTTAATTATTACATATTAATTTTTACTTTTTTCACATTTTGTAAAGTTGTTGTACAAAAACAATTAGTCTTGCTTATTCCAAAAAAAAAAAAAAAAATATATATATATATATAAACAAACTATAGAAAACATCTGATTGAATGAGAAGAAGGGTTGCAAGTGATTACAAGAACAAATTTGTCCAGCAAAAATTTGAAGACTCTTACTGAAAGAACTGTCAGAATTTCTCTCTCCAACCGCTGTCTTTTGCAGAACATTCGGGTTAACAGACGACTTCCAGTAACAATTTGTAACAATTGTTAAAAAATTTAGGGTAACCAGACACACCTAATATAATGAGCTGTCACTGGAATAATTTTAATGTGGCGTTTCCACTGCACTTGATTCGCTCTCTATTCGTTGTTTGACCCTTAACTATGAAAAAACTACCTAATTCTTCACACAAAATTTCCTGAGCGAACACTCATATTTGTACGTTGTTCAAATCAAATCACTCTCAGAACAACGATAAAATATGTCCCATCCCTAACAAATGAGAGCATTTATCGAAAAAATAAATTATGACATTTAAAAATTAAAAATAGAAAAATTTGATGAAATTTTAAAAATTTTCGGGAAGACTGAAAATTATGAATGAAAACTACAATGTTGAATGGCGTATGTACATTCAAACGAAAGTAAATTATGTTTTCTCTCTCATTCGAGGTACGCATTTTGTCCACGAGTTAAAATTTCCACAGAAAACGCAAACAAAAGAGGCAACATTTTCAAAATGTTTCTATCGGCAGAAAAAATGTTTGACAAGTGTCTCTCCAGCAGAATTTAAAAATGGAAAAACACAAAAATGTGTTCAAAATGTCAACATTTACACAAAAAGTTGAAATCGTGAATGAAAATTGTAAAATTAATGATATAATAAATTTTTGGGAGGAAAACAATAATTTCTTCTATTCATATTAGTGAGAATTTCATGTATTTTCGTATAAATTCCCATTAAAATCAACAAACAAAATTTTTGAAAAAAGGAATTATTTTACTATGAATTACGAATCGTGCCGTATGAACGGGTTAATTCGTGTACCTAATTCTGAGAGCGAACAACGTTGTTCGGTTTCTAATGGAAACATGCTATAACAGCAGTCGAGCCAGTGGCTTAGAACTGACAGCAGTCTGAAGTTGGTTGCAGTTTTTTCATCTCACCCTGTATATATACTTAGTTGGGTCTAAAATTATTGCTTCGTTGAGTTACAAACGGATTGACAAACTCTTTATATCCTCCATACTATGTATGGTGGAGGGTATGAAAAGAAACCCGTTAATATGTTGACACATAGTTTTTGATTTTTAAAAACGATTTTAATTAACATTTCATTTATATTCGATCAATAACAGATTTAAAATACTTTTTGTACAATTCAATTGATATGGAGATTAAAGTATTTGGAAAAACATTTTTATAATACGAATGGTAAAAACTTCAACTACAAAACCACTTACCTTTATTCTATCGTCGCTCATTAAAACACTCAAGTCATCATCAACGGGCAAATAAAGAGCTTCACTGGCTAATTTTAACTCACGCAGCTTCATCATTTCAGTTTCGTTTAAATCTCTTGACATACTGACGCTAGAAGGAGAGCACACTTGTTGTTGACATTGTAGAGGCTGTTGTTGTGGCATGCAAGTTACATTTTTTGCACAGCCAGTGCCATATGATGATGCACTATTAAGCCCCATCATGTTATTATTATTATTGAAATGTTCTTGCTTTACTCGTGGATCGGGTGGTAAGTTATTGAATGCTTGAAATTCTATTCGTATTACTTCGGTTAACACTGTTTCTAAGGAATTTAAACTATCACCAGGCGTATAGTGGCCCGTTGCATTTTCTGGAAATGAGTTTTGTATGAATGTTTTGATATCAAAATGTTCACTGGCAAATTCGGCAGCAGCTGCAGCATCGACTTCTGATGGAGATAGAAGACCCACATTTGAAGTGCTAGGTTGTTCGTCAGCATGAGACGATACAATCGACGAAGGACCACTGTTGGTAATAGCGGGTGACGAATTTTGATAGTCTAGAGGTGATGCCACCATACACAAAGGTTCTGGCGCCGAAGGTGGTGGGGTAACATAACTGTTACAATCCAACGAATATGGTGTACTGGGCGATGGCGATGTAATCGGTGGCAAAATATTTGAATTTAAATCATTTGGACTTGGATAATTAAGCATAGAATGTATTAAAGTATTATCTGGTGTCGCGGTTTGTGATGCAGCAGTTGTTAAACTTGTTACAGTTGCTGTTAAAGTATTTGTCATGGTAATTTGTTCATCGGTCTTACATTCTCCTGCAGTATTCGGTGTGGTTGGCTCTATTGTTGAATCGCCACTGGATAAAGTCTGTTGTGATTCGTCGCCCACATTATTTAAAATTCGATTCAACATCCTTAACGCCTCTGCCGGAGTGTTAATAAATTTATTCATTATATCCATGGCATTTTCAGGCGAGTCCATAAGGTTTTTGATAAATTGTAAAACATCTTGGGGCGAACTAACGACTTTCGATATAATCTCTAATGCATCGGTGGGTGAACTCATGAATTTGGTGAATACTGTTAAGGCATTAAATGGGGAATTCATAAATTTGCTAATTATCTTCAAAGCATCGCCTAAAAGTACAGTTGGAAAAATAAAATACACGGATAAATACTTATTTAGATATGTGTTTAATTTTATAAATTGTCGTATAAGCCAAAATGAGAAAACAGTTTAAATGGTTGGAGCCCTGAACATGATATGTTGCGAAAGGAACGGTCAGAAGATGTAAAAAATGAAAATTGAAATAATCGATCGGTTGTATATTCGAAAGGTTTTAGAAAAACAATTAAAAAAACATTAAGTTCGGCCGGGCCAAACTTTTAATACCCTCCACCTTAGGGTAA
Source organism: Musca domestica (assembly GCF_030504385.1). Taxonomy (NCBI): domain Eukaryota; kingdom Metazoa; phylum Arthropoda; class Insecta; order Diptera; family Muscidae; genus Musca; species Musca domestica. The sequence goes on along the minus strand of NW_026712328.1, from coordinate 28,442,222 downwards.
AAGAAACATTAGAAAAAATGTGGCAAAAATCATTAAAATGCCGATTATGGGGAGGTACCGTTATATGGGGGCTATACCAAAACGTGGACCTATAATTACAATGTTTCGCCACCGGAGCTGAAACCCATTATGACCCACACATATCAATTTTTAGACAAATCAGTGAAAAAATGTGGCAAAAACCATCAAAATACCGAATATCGGGAGATACCGTTATATGGGGGCTATATCAAATCATGGACCCATGCATGCAATGTTTCGCCACCGAAGCTGGAACCAATTATGACCAACAAATACCAATTTTCGAACAAATCCCTGAAAAAATTAGGCAAAAATCATCAAATTACCGAATATCGGGAGGTACCGTTATATGGGGGCTATACCAAAACGTGGACCTATAATTACAATGTTTCGCCACCGGAGCTGGAACCCATTATGACCAACAAATACCGATTTTCAGATAAATCCGTGAAAAAATTTTGCAAAAATCATCAAATTACCGAATATCTGGAGGTACCGTTATATGGAGGCTATACCAAATTATGGACCCATACATGCAATGTTCTGCCACCGGAGCTGGAAACCATTTTGACCCACAAATACCAATTTTTAGACAAATCCGTGAAAAAATGTGGTAAAAAAAAACTAAAATACTAAATATCGGGAGGTACCTTTATATGGGGCTATACCACAACGTGGACCTATACATGCAATGTTTTGCCACACGCTCAAGGACCCGCTATGACCTACAAATACCAATTTTAAGACAAATCCGTAAAAAAATGTGGCATAAATCATCAAAATACCGAATATCGGGAGGTTAATATACCCTCCTTTCCAAGGTGGAGGGTATAACTAGAAACTTGTCGTAAACATTTAAAATAAGTTTTTGTATTGGCACATACGTGCGTATAATTGGTTTAAGGCTATTTTTAGACTACAATTCTTACAATTCTTGATAACCCTTATTTACCTGGATAGTTGATAAGATGTGATATCAAGCGCAAAGCATCTTTTTGGGAGTTGATTATTTTCTCTAACGATGACATTGCTTCAGCAGGTGTACGCATTAGTTTGCTGATAGCTTGTGAGGCACGGTCCGGATCACTTACGATAAATTCCACCATTTCCTCGCCAGTCATGAGCTCTGGATTAATATTGGCCATATTATCTCCGAATGTCAAATTGGAGCTTGATGGGTCATTTGCAGATACCTTAGCCGAACCTGTACTACTGTCATATGAACCACAGCTACGCGAGTCATAATTTGCTGCTGCTAATCCTGCATCATATCCACTGCTATCGGCTGCTGCCGCTGCAATGTTACCTGGACCCTCTACATTGCCTTCCTCATCACCATCACCACCTGCTTGGCTACGTTCTGTTAATTTACGTTTGGCGCGATTTGTCTCTATTTTGCGACGCTTTATCATTTTGTCTTCTTCTGACATTATATTCTCGCTCTTCATGCCGATGTCTAAGCATTTCTTAAGACGGCATTTTTGACAAAATCTACGAGTAACCACCGTAATTTCGCAGTTCTGGCTGAATGGACAGGTGAATTGTTTTTTAGCTAAGGCATTACGGCGAAAGAATGCTTTGCAGCTTTCGCATGTAACTGCGTTGAAATTGTAACCCAACGCTTTATCTCCACATACGGCACAGACTTTATTAATTGGTGACATCTTTGATAGGTCATCAACAATCACTATTCCTCTGCCTACTTTTAAGTTTTATTTGAACTCTATTAATTATATATGTGTGTGTCTTTGTTGTTGTTGTCGTTTTCAATGGCCAGTTAAATTTTCCAAATTTTTTCAGTTTACTCTAATTACGAATATCATTCTGTCTCTAGTTTCAATTGCATAGCAAATCATTACGATTTTACGATTATTCTCATCGCGCTTAATTAGTTTTTAATTTTCCTTCTCCGACGGACAATACAGCCAATTGGAATTTATATTTATTTGATAAAATGTCAAAAACAACTGTTAACAGGGCTTTTTAGTTCGCGATCGCTAAAATTTAGTTGAACGTTTCACTGAGAGGGCTATCGAACTAGTTATTTATTCCTTAAAAGGTATGAATTAAAAAACGAAGGTGATCGAATACGAGGGATTCTACGATATAAGAATCGTGAGTTACGACCAGCGGTTGGCACCTTAGTGTATATAACCGCATGCTACTATGGCACAACCACGTAAGTTCACCTTATGAGATTTACCTAAATTTAGAGTACAGCGTTACCTAAAATTCGACGTCGCGTACACATGTCCGTACTACCCAAATACGCCAGGTACAAATCCTAGAATGTACCAATTTATAATGTTGTAAAAATTGATAATTTTGAAAAATTATCAAATTTTCCAATTACAAATAGTCACATTAATTTCTATTTTCAACTTAAGAAAAAAAGAAATTGTATATTTTTCAGTGTTAAAATTGTTCAATTTTGAAATTTGTTTTATTTATTAAATTTATAAAAATACATGTCCAGCTAATCACTTAAGCCAGGCAAAAAAAGAATTTTATGTATTCTCACCTTTAAGTCTTCGGCTGGCTTCTTCGGAAAAGAACAAATGGACGTAGGACCAAAATCAAACTAAGTTAACCTAAAATACTTTTGTTCCTCTGCGATGAATGACTTAAGCCAGTCAAAAAGCCTTTTATGTATTTTTGTTTCGTTTATTTGATAGTTTTCTCACAAAAATTTTATTTATGAAATAAAAACTATACCTCTGCATTTTAAATGTAATGTAAGCCCCACACTATATACCTGTTGGTCCAACTTGGAGGGCAGCCAAGTTGTATGCTTCGGCCAATACAACTTTATATAAAACCTCTTTGAACAATTTCACTTTTCGTAGAGTAAAGATGACACCGGAAATAATTTCATGTCTATAATTGGCTCAAAGTTATTATATTTTTTTTTTTATAAATTTTTGCAATTCTATTTTATAATATTATAATATTTATTAAAATCTCGAATTTGATCGAATTTCGTGTTGTTTTGATGTGCACAGCAATGGTTTTGTACCTTCGAAAATAAACGCAAAATGAAATTGTAATTGAAATTAATATTCTTCTTAATTTAACCATGCATAAGGGTGGAAACATGTAACAATGAGGAGAAGGTAGCCCAACTTTGAAAAAATTGCAAGTATAGAGGTCTACCTGTTTGGCTTGTAATGTCTAAAGGATTATTTCGCTACAAAAACTTTAGATTTTGTCGTTGCATACGTTGAAATAAACATTTTGAAAACACCCGAATTTGAATCTTTTCTGAACAATTTTTTTTGTTATTGAAAAGAAAACACATACATAAACAAATAAATATGACATACTAAGCCAAGAAAATAAAAAAATTAAAATCCTATCGTATCATAGCCTTATAGTACGTTTATATATATGAGGGTTAACCCACTGGGTTTGGATTTAAATTGTCATATCCATTATTTTTACTTCAAATAAATCCTCTCAAAGTAGGTTAACTCTACAAAAAGTTCTAACGTAAACATGGCATTACCTTGATATCAAGGGTGGAAATACATAAAGCGCATATTTGGCTTGCTTCTTCGGAAATGAACAAAGGAGCCTAGGGCCAAAATCAAACTAAGTCAACCTAAAACTCCTTTGTTCATCTATGAAGAAGCCAGCCGATGACTTAAACCAGCCAAACATGCGCTTTATGTATTTCCACCCTAAGACATTAACCATGCAAATCTTTTTGTGTAGGCACAATTGAAAATTTGTCTGGAGTCTTTACAAAAATCGATCTAGGCATACCTATTTTATGATAACTAAACACATCCAATAACCATATGTTTTTGACAGCATTTAATTATTTTCACTATTGAATGAGTTCGGAGTTCACTGTGTCGTGTTTTTTTCAGATTTTTAACTTTTAATTTATTGATTAACATTTCAAAATGCAGCGTGTAAAACCAACATCATCGAAAACTGGGGAACTTATCGCCTACAGTGAAGCAGCCATACGAAATAATATATCTGCTGTAGAGTATTGTCGCACATCTATGGCAGCCATTTCCGGCTGTGCTGCGGGTATATACACATATATATATATTGCTAGTAAACACTTAATTGCCATATTTTAAACTTTTTTAGGTATATTGGGTTTGAATGGCCTCCTGGGATTCTTGTTTTACTTCCTTTCAGTGTTTGTTCTGTGGCTCTTGGTCCTCATGAAATCTGGTACCCACTGGCGGAAATTCTTTATCAATCGTCAAAGTTTGTTGACAAATAGTTTCATGGGAGCTCTGTGTACCTATGTACTCTTTTGGACATTCCTGTACGGTATGGTTCATGTATACTAAAAAAATACATGTACTTTGTGGACTTTTTGTGTGGCTTAGGTTTAATTTAAATAAATAAAAAAACAACAAATTTATAGGACAAAAAGTTTTGTATTACTTATGACATTTTATTTGTTATTATCACTGTTTCATTTGTTCTTCCGCGGCAGCCTGGGCATTACCACTGCAGTCACACCACGGTGTTTTATCCAAATCACATTCCAGTTCAATGTTGAGCACTGTTATCTGTGTGCCGTCGATAAACATGTCATGAACCTTGGTTATTTTGTACTGTAGAGTATTCAGACCCGTTTCGCGATCTCGTCTACGGGTTACTTCTTTTTGATTAAAACACTTTTGTGTATCACGTTTACGATGGTAACGATTGTGTATATGGCTTTAAAAATAGCAAGAAATTTATTTGATAATCATATGAATGAATAATTGATTATAACTTACTTAAATGTATTGTTTACTCCAGTCTTGATACCCTGCGGCCTTGTCACCTTTAAACCGGCGTCTCTGATTCGTACAAAAAATTCATCATCTTCTAAACCCCATCCCCAGTACTTATTTGACATTCCATTCATTTTTTCAAAATGATCATTTCTCACCAACAGTATGCCTCCCACAAAGTTTTCATAGTGATATTTCGGGTGTAAATCTGGTGCGGCAATATGTAATGGGCCAGCATCACTTGGATACTCATAATGTAGATCATCATTCAAAGGCAACAAATCGACATCATGCATGGCAACATAATCATAGACACCGCTAACAAAACGAAAGCCAACATTTATCAGAGAGGCACGGTTAAAGCGGTAACGATCCACCTGATTTAAAACAAAAATATGGTGATTGACATTTTGTTTCTTTAGGAACTTTGTCATGTGTGGCACAAATTGTAATAGCTCCTCAAAACGATCTCGAAATGGCACTAAAATGGCTAACTTATGTACAACTTGTAACTGATCCGGTGGTTTGTTCAACAAGTCGGAAGATTCTTTAGGCTTTGGTCTGCTTATGGGACAAATGCAATCTAAAATTACAAGACAATGTTAAGCATGTTATCCACAGTAAACCGATTCGTCAAACTCACCTGAAGGTAAGGACATAAAACTTAGCACCGCAACACCGCCCAAACAGAAAAATAGGCCACATATAAAAAGCCAATTTATGGTTGTTATACTCGCCATGCCTCCTTATTTGTCTATATATAAATTCTTTAATGAACTAATGGTACTACAATTAGATATACAACTTCTATGGGACTGATGGATTCTGGAGTTTGTTATGACATGTTTTATTGTGTTCAGATTTCTCCTTTGGCAGGATTTCATACAAAAATTGGAATTGTATGATTTTATTCCCTTGGAGAAGAGTATTTTTAGATTTTGATTGACATAAGTAGGGATTTATAAATCGAAAATGCTGTACAACGAAATTTTTCCATAAATGGCAACACTTTCAATACGATGTTATACAATGAAATAATGGGCTGATAAATTCAAGACTTTGAAGTCAAATATTACTTTTTATACCCTCCACCATACTATGGAGGGTATATTAACTTTGTCATTCCGTTTGTAACTCCTCGAAATACTCATATCAGACCCAACAAAGTATATATATTCTTGATCAGCGTAAAATTCTAAGTCGATTTAGCGATGTCCGTCTGTCTGTCTGTTGTAATCACGCTATCTTTCGAATGAATTGAGATAGGTGGCTAAAATTTTGCACACATGTTTATTTTTCCAGTAGGCAGGTTAAGTTCGTAAATGGGCCATGTAGGTCCAAGTTATCATATAGCCCCCATATAACGGTACCTCCCTATATTCGGTATTTTGATGATTTTAGCGACATTATTCACGGGAATTGTTTCAATTTTGGTATTTGAAGTTCAAAATGGATACTACACCCTAAGACGGAAAATTATCCGTGCAGGTCCACGTCTTCGTATAGCCCCCATATAACGGTACCTCCCGATATTCGGTATTTTGATGAATTTAGCGACATTCTTTGCCAGAATTGTTTCAAATTTGGTATTTGAAGTTCAAAATGAATACTACACCCTGAGACAGAAAATTGTCTGTGCAGGTCCACGTCTTCATATAGCCCCCATATAACGGTACCTCCCTATATTCGGTATTTTGATGATTTTAGCTACATTATTCACCGTTTATTTCAAGTTTCGAATTTGAATATGGTAATGGCTTATGACAAACAATGCCTATGTATGTCCACGTCGTATAGACCCCAAAATAACGGCTATATTCGGTATTTTTAAAATTTTAACAGAATTTTTTAAGGATTTTATTTTTTGAAAATTTCCAAATTCGTTGCAAATGGTGGAGGGTATTAAAAGTTCGGCCCGTCCGAACTTACTGCTTTTTAACTTGTTATTTTTTATACCCTCCACCATACATAGTATGGAGGGTATATTAAGTTCGTCATTCCTTTTGTAAGTCATCGAAGTAATCATTTTAGACCCAACAAAGTATATATATTCTTGATAAGCGTAAAATTCTAAGACGATTTAGCCCTATCCGTCCCTCTGTTGTAATCACGCACAGATCTTTCAAGATGGGCTTTATCGGCCCACGATATCGTATAGCTCCCATACAACGGTACCCCCCGATATTCGGTATTTTGATGATTTTAGCCACATTTTTCATTGGAATGGTCTGAAAATCCACACAAGGAGTCCCTTGGAAGAGAATTATCCCACGATATCGTATAGCCCCCATATAGCTGTACCTCCCCGATATTCGGTATTTTGATGATTTTAGCCACATTTTTCAATGGAATTGAGAATTGCCTATATAGGTCCACGATGTTTTGCAAGTGCACTGAAAATAGCTTCAGAAGGAAACTCTGAATATTCCCAAACAAAAATAAGAATTTTGCAGTACGGCATTCAGACTTTGTATAAACAAAAACTTTCTCGAATTATACATAAATATTTTACTCAGTGAAATTTTTAGTGACAACGAAAACAATTACAACTATCTCCTAAGGAATTATAATTGATTTGCAAAGAAAAGCGAAGCGACAATTCTCGTGGTATAGCCTTTTTACATAAGAACAATATTTTTATGAAAAAATTTTTTTAAATACGACTTTGAAAATTTTAGTCTGTGAAACTACAAAATTATGCCACAATTTTACCTTCGTGTCAGTATATTTTCCTCATTCCGTTAAATCTAATCATTTTAAAGGTGAGGGTACATAAACTGTGTGTCTTCATGGCTCCGCTGAGTGGCTGACTTCGCAAAATCGCTCATTTTTTGTAACGTACATAAAATGCTTAGTAGGTCGGCATATTACTGACATTTGCATTTGTTTTTATTTGAAAAAAAAAAAAAATCAAATATGGATTACGAACAATTGTTGTTTTATGTGAACGTTCTCAAAGATTTAATTGATATTCTGGAAGATCTACCGCAAAAAAGAAACCGGCGATTTTGGGTAAGGCCACTGTACCGGACAGGGACATTGCTGGTTTATTCGCCCTTACTTTTGAAAAGCTGTATAGCAGTGACCGGGAAGAGTTCCAGGCAATGGCACGAATGAGTACTGCCGTTTTTGATGACCTTTATGGGATTATGGAAGCGGACTTGTATAAAAATTCAAATAGACCTGTTATATCTGCAAAATGTAGATTGTTTTTATCTTTGATGTAAGTATATTAATTCACATGAAATTAATATTTGGAATTGGGCATGGCACCAAACCTAATATTTCACTGTGATACATTTTGAAAGATGATAGCCTTCATTGATATATTTTCAGATATCTGGCACACGGTGATAGTTTTAAGTATTTGTCTTTAACGTTTAAAATGGGAGCGTCAACAGTCCGAAGTAATATAAGAGAAACAACTGGAAAATTGTGGAAAAATCTTGGACCTCTATATATGACGGTCCCAACCACAGCAGACTGGCTAAGGAATGCACAAGAGTTTGAAAAACAGTGGAACTTTCGTCATTGCGTCGGCACTATTGACGGAAAACACATCCACATTAGATGTCCCCCGAACTCGGGATCACTATATTTCAATTACAAAGGCATGTACAATATTTTTTATAATTTGCAGACATAACCCACAAATTTCCTATAAAGGTACATTCTCAATCGTATTGATGGCCGTTTGTGATGCCAACTACAGACTGAGTATGGTTGATATCGGAGCGTATGGATCCCAAAGTGACGGGAAATTCCCAATTTGGAAAACGGCTGTTTATTAATAATTTGGATCTCCCTTTAGACGCGCCAACACGGTGGAGTCAATATGCCCTACTTCTTTGTAGGCGACGCTGCCTTTCCACTTCGTGAGAACCTCATGCGTCCTTATCCAGGATCATTTCTTCCTGCAGATAGGGAAAAATTCAATATGAGGCTATCTAGAGCCAGGAGGACCATAGAAAATACAATTGGTATTTTGACGGGTACTATTATCTCCATTAAATATGCATCCCCCAACCGCTGAAAATATTGTGAAAGCAACAGTTATCCTGCATAACTTTATCAAGGATAAGGATGAAAAATAATTCGCCCTAGACTTTGCAGCTTATAACAATTAATCTTGACAAAAATTGAAAAACATTAGTTCAAACAATGCCACGAAAAGGGCATTTTATTTTAGAGATGAGTTGAAAAATTTTATTTGGAGAACCTAAAAAGTATATATATAATGTTAGACTTTATACATATTGAATGGCATTATTTAATATATTATTGATAACACTGAACAAGAGAAACAAATAAAGTAGAGCTAACAATAGTAGACACATATATTGTTTTTTTTCTTGTATTTTATTTTTTAATAATGCATCGCAAATTAACCCAAATGGGGAATTACTGCAAAAAGTATTATTTTGGAAGGACGATGTCGAAGACAAAAATATTCTTTATCAAATTTGACAATAAATCACAAAGAAATGTCAAAAACAAAGCCGACAAAAATTTCGAAAGTTGAGTCATTTTTGTCGCCGCCGCATGTCTAGTCGGCTGAATGGACGTTGATACACGTATTTTCATATGTTTCAACTTTTGACTTGAAGCGGACTGAACATGCGACTTAATGAAGTATGCTCGAAATCCCTTTATGTATTTCCACCTTAAGACAGAAAAATCGAATCTTTTTACACTGCTTGAAGGCAAAACAAACAGAGACTTGGAGACTTTAATGCAAGGTGCAGAGATTAGGGAGATATCTTTAACACTGTTCGTGTTTCGACCTTGAAAACTTTGTTTGATGGTTTAATATTCCGATGCTTTTTTGGTGGTTCTGCTACGTTCAAGTTCTTAATTTTACTAACACGACAATTGATGGTAGTCATCGTAAGCCAATACAACTATGAGTTAAACACCATCTGAAACTCAGTCTCTTTTCCGCTACATCTTTTTTTGAAAATTAGACACAGTCTATGTGGTGTTCCGGCAATAATGTCGTCTATCTACAACATTTAAAGGGCCAAGTTCCAAATAAAAATCAAGATATTTTGAATGACGAATATGTAAAAAAATCTGATGATTTTTCATTTGCAGCTGGCCTGGATGACAAAAAAAGACAAATGTTTGGACATTCCCACTAATTTCAGGCCGATTGCCTTAATTTCAGTTTTTGCAAAAATAATAGATCTAATGGTAAAGCAACGCCTAAATCTCTATATTGAAGAAAATAATTTTCTTCCGCATAGATCATATGCCTGTAGGAAAAACGTAACTACGTCAACATGCATCAATGACATTCTTCACACAATTAACTTTCACAATGAAAGAAATGATAAAGTTTTAAGACTATCAATGGCCTATGAATAATTTGCAACAATATTATATATCAGCTGGAAACATAATTTTATAATTTTCAATACGCTGATGACTCCATCCTATTAGTTCACAACTTCGACTTTGATCTGGCAAAGAGGATATTACAAAAAAGCTAATATTTCATTAATTTACATATGAAACTAAACCTTGGTGTAAATATAGAAAAAACACTGTTATGTATGTTGCCAAAGGAGGCCGTAAGAAACCTTCTGTTATGATCAAGGGAAATCAGGTTGGCATACTGACAACAGTCTTTCCTTAAAAGAGCATTACGATAAGGTGATACTATCTTGCAAAAACACTTTGATCGCTCTAAAGATGGTCCAAATAAAGGGTTACATCCAGTAAAAGCAATTAATTTAAGTAAATCACCGATTTTATCCAAGACAGAATATGACATAGCCCAGTATACATAAATAAAAACATAACTTCTTTTCAAAATCAACTTTTAAACTAAACCTTGGTGTAAATATAGAAAAACACTGTTATGTATGTTGCCAAAGGAGGCCGTAAGAAACCTTCCGCTATGATCAAGGGAAATCAGCAAAAACAAAAATCAGGAGATACAACATCCAGTTTTTTCTTTAACATGCTTTTTATATGTAAAGAAGGTTAAAAAGTTATGACTTAAGGAATTAAGCATGTGGGGTTGTTATATTTCTTTGTAAGAACGAATCCTACCACTTGACCACTTAACACATAATCAGGATACGGTAAGTTTTAATAAGAGATACATATGTTGAAAAATTCCATTTGCCTCAGTGGTGTTTGAAGATGTAGAGTAATTGCAAATAACATGTGACAATGCTTTGCTTGAATTACTGACATCTGCATTAAGGAAAGAGCCAATACCAAGAAGACTACCTAATTTATTTTGAAGACTATCTAATTTATTTCTTCAGAAACAACCTATTTGCATTTAAGACTTTCGTTTTCTTGCCAGAGGGAACGAAATTTGTCTCGAAAAGAACCGTTTTAATTTTTATGGGATAAAACATACGCTCTGAGCTTTGTAATCTCATCCCTTAGAAGTTATAGCTTGGATTCTATTTGATTTCCTTCTTCTGATTTGTATTTAAAACTACATTCTACATTACATTCTAAATTATGTACATCTAAGCTATCATTTACAAAACCTGCAGTTTCCACTCCATATCTAAATCCTGGGGGAACACCGAGAAAAAAAGATCAATTTAGAATCAGCCCTTGATTGATTTATATTGAAATATACATATAGATACATATATCTATATACAGTTGAAATTTCATATTTATATCAAAATATAATATACATATTCACTAGGCGTGCTTGATTTTGGCGTTGAAGTATAACGTTGCTTCCTATTATCAGGATAAAATTTCCACATCAAGCAGACGTGAAACTTTATAAAAAAACTTGAGTATCCAATGCACATAGAAAAAAATATTTATTACAGTATTGCTAAATGTGTTTTTTAGCTTATACTATTTTAGCATTAATTAAATTGAAGTATAGTTAAGTGTGCCAAAGTGTCTATTGAAATCCTTTTCTGCTTCACACGTCCACGATGTTTTTTCAAAAACCGAGATGTATCTTGCACATTTTCAACGAGCAAAATGCTGATATTTCAGCTTCATCCGCATCGCTTGTGTCTTAATGAGTCGGGTCAGCCATTCTTAGAGCCTACGTGTGAAGATGGGTTTTAGAACCTGAATCAAAGTAGCGGAGTGGAAATTATTCCATCCAGCTTATTAGTGATCCAGTGTTTACAACTTTAAATGCAACTATCGAAGAGCATGGACTAAAGCCTAAAAACAGTACTAGTAAATATTTTGAAGTTGTTGAAAATGGGCGAATAGTGTAATTTTTAATCTTATTATTTATTATATCTTTCAGTTCTTTCGAAATATGATATGTCTAACTACTTTGATCCAATGGCATAGATATCACAAATATATTTTAAATATATAGCAACCCGATTTCAAATAATATAAAACATAATTTTCAAACGACTACTTAAATTCATCAATTGTCCTATCTTTCGTCTCCACATTTACGGTATTGAAGGCAAATGGATTTGGCACATGAGTGTAAGATACTGCTGTCGATGCAACTGGTTTCAAAATAACGGTATATTAGCTATTAAGAATGAGTTGTAAAAGATCAGATGTTGATGCGTAAAATAGCAATAATCATTCACTTGTTTCCAAACTAGTGATAAGAATGGGTGAAATTGTTGAATTTGAGTTTGTTGTAGGCGCTCGCCGCATTTGTGAGTTAGTGTATACGCTGACGAAAAAACAATTGTACAAATTTAAAACTCAATACACCAATAAAAAAGGAGAGTGCATAAGGCGATACATTTGTTATCAAAATAATTGCAAAGCATTTCTTCAAGTTATTAACAGAGAAGTAGCAATTTCACCAAAAGAAAATAATGGACACTTTGACCATGGCGACCAGGAAAGCCTAATGAAACAATTTAAATTAAAAGCTGCAATAAAAGAAGGTGTTTCCAAACCGAGCTTGGTAGCAAACAAAGTTCGAGTTGTTTTTAACGCTGAATGCAGAAATGCTAAGGATAGTGCTGATCAAATTGTCTTTAACAAAATGCAGAGTCACTTGAGGCGGATAAAGAGCCAAGCTATGCCGAAATCTCCACAAACTCCTCAGGAATTTATAAACCTATTTGCAAACAGCGAACACATGAAGCAATACGGCATGTGTGAGAGCGCCCCGGACGAACCATTTTATCAAACAACTATCCTGAAAACAGACTTTAGCTACACCCTATTCTGCTCCTTACCAATGACGAAATTAATTTCTACAATGGATGATGACTCTCGTAATATCTTGTCGATGCGACATTTGCAGTTGTGCCATCAAGCGGTTACAAACAATTACTTCTTATATACACCGGGTATGAGCGCCACGTAAGTTGTTGAGTTAGATGTTATTATGTGTATAAAATGTATTCCTTATTTAAATTAGAAATTGAGTAATGAATCAAGCCGAAAGATGTTGAAAGCTATTGATCAGTAGTCATAGACGGTGGATTTATATAAGAAAATCGCGCGATTGATCAATAGCTTTCAACATCTTTCGGCTTGATTCATTACTCAATTTCTAATTTAAAATAAGGCATACATTTTCCGTATGGGTACATTCATAACCGAGTTTTGCAGGTATTCCCTTTTGCATATATACTTATGTCGAAGAAAACCCAGATATCCTACGAACACGTTCTGCGGTTCATAGACGCAAATGTGTTTCGCCTTAAACCCGCCTCTTTTACCACAGACTTTGAGAAGGCTCTACGAAGTGGAATATTAAAGGTATATCCTGGGGTGCAACTAAAGGGATGCTGGTTCCATTACTGCCAAGCATTAAGAAGAAAATTAACCAACATTTCAGAATTGGCTGAATTTGTCAAAACCACTGATGCGGCAAGGCGAATTTTTAAAAAGATGCTTGTTTTACCACTGCTTCCTCCAGACGATATACCAACCGCATTCAATTTGTGCAAACAAGAAGTGTACGCATCCATGAACTGTTATTACAAATCAGAGAATGTATTTGAGAAATTCTTCGACTATTTTCAAAGACAATGGATAGATTTAGTGAGTACATACATATATATTCAGAAAATTTTAAATATGTATATATATTTCCATAGGAAAGTCCACTCAAATTTTCTGTCCATGGTGAATGCGTACGAACTGCGAGCGCTGTGGAATCATATAACAGCTTTTTGTGTGCACAAATTTCAATGCATGGCTCATTCTGGGACTTTTTACAAATAATTAGACAGCAAGAGTTTCAGAAATATGTTGATCTGAAACAGATTTTAGATGGCGTTTCGGAAATTTCACAACCAACAAAACGAAATAGAGACCGCAATGAGCAAGTGAAAATTCTCACAGAGCAACTGGCAAATAAACAGATTACTCCCAAAATGTTCCTCCAGATGATGACCAATAAAATAAATAATCTCGCCCCAGTAGTTTTGGACCGAACACCTATTGATGAAAGCGAAACTGAGGATGAAAGTCAACCTATCCTTCAGGATGGGTTGTTATGTGAAATATGTTTTAAAAACAAAAAATGTATGCTTCTGCTTCCATGCAGGCATGCAAAACTTTGTAAACCTTGTTTTGAAGGAATACAAGATAGACATAATAATCAAGGTACTTTAATATTATGTCCATTCTGTAGACAAATTGTGGGTCAAACACAAGAAATTTATATTTGATTTGAATAAACTTCTAATTTCTACAATTGAACTGCAAAAATGTTACTTTAAATAAAAACGGACATAACGCCCAGTGGGCATTATGTCCGCAGCATTGGGGGACATAATGCCCAATTTCATTTTGGGGTTTATGTCCGGGATTTGGGCGGACATAACGCCCAAATTCAATTTTTGGCTTTATGTCCGTTGGGCGTTAAGTCAGGTCGCCGATGTTGTCATACTTGCATACATGTTTGCCTCAAAATGCATTGTTGATGGTCATTCCACGCAATGTAATATTTTTCCTGCTATGTATAGAACTTTCGCACCATGGTATGCAGAAACGTCTTTGATGCGGCATCCCTAGAAACAAAAATAAACATAGTCCAATATCCATAGCTCAATAAGAAAGGTTGCTCAACTTGAAAGAAACTAGAAAATGCAACTCTGTGCTGGAGTCTTATAGTGTCAAACAAACTTTTGAATATGCAACAGTTGGATTTGTTTATTTGTTAACAAAATTCTAATGTTAGAAAAAACATGAATGGAATTTCGGGGCTATTAGTTTTATCACAATATCGTACAATTTATCACCAATTTACTTCGAAAATTTGCTTTCATTTTGCTTTGTTCTACCTTATGTAATTATGCCATGCCAATATCCACGTTCCATACCATATTTAATACAATATATAGAAAAGTTATAAATAAATCTCTCGGGATTTTAAAAATTACAAAAAACCTGTAATATCAGCGGAACACAAAAACGCTAATCGTAATGATTGTGAATGTAATTTGCGTACCAATATCGTAAGTTGGTTCTGACTTTAACACAATTGCATTTTGTACAAATGAGTAAAGAAAATGACATATATAAATATATAGTGACTCATCGGTTAATTACTAATAATGGAAAATAATTCAACAAAAAACGAAACAGAAAAAGATACTGAAAATTAAAAAAATAAATAAACAATGTCCAGCATCAAAAAAAGCAGACTATCGGAGCTGCAAGAATTCCGCGTTGTATCCTCATTGTAGACATCATTAAATCGGCAAATGAAATTTAAAAAATTAAATAAGTTAAACATAACATATTGTTAGAATGAATATCTATAAATTTTGATTGTTATTAAAACGTTATGATTTAAAACACTTCTCGGCCCAAAATAATGTACGGTCAAGAGATCCGGTTAATGTTATAATATAATCGGATCTTGCCTTACCATTGAGTTGTTCCAGAATAGTCTGTCGTCTACCACAAAGCTTTCTAATCTGTACGAAACATATTCGAGGGAATCAATTCATACATTTTTTTAATTTTACACTTGGATACTCCATTAATGTTAATAAAGAAATTTAGAGCATTTGTGGAAAGCGGTAAAAAGTCAAGGTCTTTTTTAACAATTGCTATTACTTCAAACTGTTCAATATTTTCAGAGCAAAGTCTTACAATTAGAATCATCCCAGATATAAATTTCGTTGTTGCCTCTAGTCACGATTGCTTAACTTCAGGAAAATAAACAATGTTGAGGGCATGAAGAACATTTTGGTCAAGAAGTGCCGAAGTTTATGACTTGTAATAACTGGAACGAAAAGTGGTTTTTTTCAATTGTGAACTGAATTTATCATTGTAATCTAATTCGGAATCTAAATTAAAAATGTGTAACAAAAATCAGGAGATATAACATCCAGTTTTTTCCTCAGAATGCTTTTTAAATGTGAAGAATGTTCAAAATGAATGTCGTATATAGAGCTCGTACCGAATTTGGCGTTTGGAGAATAAGGAAGAGTTGCAACATTCGAGTCACGATTTTGTTCAACAAAATTTGTCTGAACGGGATGTCTGCCGCAAATGCAGAGGATAACATTCAATTGCAATGGCTGTAGTTTTTGAGAGAATTGATTCCAATAATAGTGTGTTATATTCCTTTGTAAGAACGAATCCAACAAGTAACTTTCAATCAATATTCAAGCCTACTAACTGCAGCCCTAAGGCATACTGTAATTATTGCCAGTGTCTGCAACGTTAAGCTGGTCAAATTGCAATGCGCAATGACGTTGCTCCTCCGTGGTACTACTGAAAATATTGGTTTGGTTGACGACTTAAAACATAATTAGGGCTGGGTAGGATAGGCTATATTTATCATGTATTTATATTATTATTATTAAAAAAATACATATGTTGTGCCATGTTTACGTTAGAACTTTTTGTAGGGTTAACCTACTTTGAGAGGATTTATTTGAAATAAAAGTAATGGATATGACAATTTAATTTCAAACCCAGTGGGTTAACCCTCATATATATAAACGTACTGTTGCAAAATTCTATTTTCCTCAGTTGTGTTTGGAGATGTATTGCAATTGTAAGTAACACGTGAAAATGGTGACCCCTGTTATCGCAGAAGAAGCGAAAACAATATAAACAAGTAAGGAAGCTGTAAGTTCGAACTTTTAATACCCTCCACTTTAGGGTAAAGGAAACATTGGAACCCATTATGAACCAAAAATACCAATTTTAGACATATTCGTGGGGAAATGTGGCAAAAGTCATCAAAATATCGAATATCGGGAGGTGATGGCTTATAACAAAAGTTACCTATGCAGGTCCATGTCGTCGTATAGATCCTTAAATAACACCTACATTCGGTATTTTTAAGATTTTAACAGAATTTTTAACGGATTTTATTGTTTTTGAGAATTGCCAAGTTCGTTCCAAATGGTAGAGGGTATTCAAAGTTCGGCCTGTTCGAACTTACGGCTTTCTTACTTGTTAATATTGTTTTCGCCAGTGCTTCTTCTGCAATAACAGGGGTCATTGGTGCGCGAGGTTGACACTTGGAAAGCAGAGGCTATGTAATCGCATCACTTAAGTATTTAAAGTTTATAGAGAAAAATTAAAAAAAATGTTTATACAAAAAGAAAAAAAAAAACTGCAATCGCAAACAATTTCACTTAATAAAAAATAACTACAATACAATTCGAAAACAATTCAAACAAATAAATTAACTACAATAATTACAATTTAACAATTAAAATTCAACAATAAACAAAACAGAGAAAGATATTGAAAATGAAAAAAAAAAAAAAACAATGTCTAGCATAAAAAATAAGCATACTATCGGGGCTGCAGGAATTTCGCGTTGTAGACATCATTAAATCGACAAATGAAATTTAAAAAATTAAACAAGTAAAACATAAAACATTGCTAGAATGAATATAATTTCGATTGTTATTAAAAGGTTATTATTTAAAACACTTCTCGGCTCAAAGTAATGTACGACCAAGAAATCCACTTAGTGTAATAATATAATCAGATTTTGCCTAACATTGGGTAGTTCCAGAAAAGTAGGTCTTCTACCACAAAGCTTTCTTATCTCTACGAAATCACGTTCGAGGGATTCATTCATACATTTTTTTCCTTTACATTGTTAATGGAGTAACAGAGAAGATAATGTTAGGAAACTAATTTGGAGCATAGGTGAAATGTTACCGCATTCCACATGTTGTAAAAAATCAAGGGTTTTATTAACTATTGCTTTTACTTCAAACTGTTCAACATTTTCAAAACAAACTCTCACAATTGGAATCATCCCAGATAAAAATTTCTTTGTCGCCTCTAGACTCGATTGCTTATCTTCAGGAAAATCAACTATGTTGAGGAGCACATTTTGATTAAAAAGTGCTGCAGAATCGTGCTCGAAGTTATACGACTTTTAATAGCTGGACAATAGGTTGTTTTTCGCAAATGCAATCTTCTTCGGAATCTAAATTAAAAATGTGTAACTTAAAATCAGCATGCTTTTTATATGTAAAGAATGTTAAAAAATTTGTGGGTTAAGGAATTAAGCCCCCACATGCTTAATTCCTTAACCCATATCTTTTTTTGTTATATTTTTTTGTAAGAATGAATCCTACAAGCAACCTCCAATCACTATTCAAGCCTACTAACTGGCATATGCAGGTGTGTTGTTATCGCCAATGACTGATCAGTCGGGTCAGTCATTCTTTTAAAGAGCTTACGTATCGATAGCTGCTCTCTTTATTACTTTAAATGTAATAAAGATAATTTTTAATCTCTTTTTTTGTTATATATTTCAGTCCTTTCGTAATATGATATGACTTACTACTTTGATTCAATGGCATAGATATCACAAATATATTTCAAATATATAGCGACCCGATTTCAAAGAATATAAAACATAATTTTCAAACGACTACTTTAATTCATCAATTGTCACATCGTCTCCACATTTACGGTGTTGAAGGCAAGTGGAGTTGCCTTCGATTGCAGTCGCTTGGATCTTGTCATATTTGCATACATGTTTGTCTCAAAATGCTGTTGGCAAAATTTTGGACCCATTGTTTATGGCCATGCATTTTGTAAATCACGCAATGTAATATTTTTCCTGCGTCTTCGACGCGGCATCCCTAGAAACAAAAATAAACATATCCAAGGTTAAAAAGGAAAGGTTGCTCAACTTGAAATAAACTAGAAAATTCAACTCTGTGCTGGAGTCTTATTGTATCAAATATACTTTTAAATATGCAACAGTTGGCTTTGTTTATTTTTTTGGATTGGGAAAACCCGCGAAACAAGAATTCTTAGGAATTCCACAGTATTGAAAAATTGAAGGACAATACAGTTTTATCACAAAACTTTACAATTTGTCATCCATTTACGCCGAAAACTTGCTTTAATTTTGCTTTGTTCTACCTTCTGTAATTATGCCATGCAAATATCCACGTTCCATACGATATTTAAAACAATATATAGAAAAGTTATAAATAAATCTCGGAGATTTTAAAAATTCCAAAAAACTGTAATATAAACAAAACGCAAAAACGCTAATCGTCATGATTGTGAATGTAATTTGCGTACTAGCATCGTAAGTTGGTTTTGATTTTAACACAATTGCATTTTGTGCAAATGATAAGGAAATGTACATTGTAAAATTAAGAAGGTAAAGTCATTTTACATATGCAATGGATTTATGAATTCAAATTTTGAAAAAAATGTAAACATATGATTGCATGACTTTACCTCCTTGATTCTAAGCGGTCAGCTAGTTTAAATTAAAGAAAACTATACACAAAAATGTAGGAAATCAATGAAAAGTGATGCCTACTTAAGCTCATGTGATTGAAAACAAAAGTTAAAATAAATAATAATTAAGTAAAGTTGTTTTTTTTGTTCAAAAATAAGCTTTAACAGATTATGTACAACGACTACACTTTTCTTGCAATGAAGCCAGTTGCAGGTTGTTATACTCGCCATGCATCCTTATTTGTCTATGCATAAATTAAGGTGAGAATGTATAAAACGCTTTTTAGGGCCAAAATCGAACTAAGTCAACCTAGAACTCCTTTGTCCCTATACAAAGAAGCCAGACAAAAAACTTATAGATGCTCTCACCTTGAGTTCCAATTATGGGACTGATGAATTCAGAAGTTTGTTATGACCAAGGTACAATAAAAGGGTAAGGTAGAGCTACCAGCTGATTACAATTTTTTCTAAGTGTGTCCGACTTCTGGCAATTTTATGTATGTAGTATGTATTTTCAAAACCAATGATTGGAAAACATGTAGATTGCGGTTCGCGTATTAAAATTATTAACCAGTTTAGCAATGAAATTGAAAGATTGAACAGTTTGAATCATATTTTTGAGAGGAAGTCCAGGAATTTCATTCATTCATTTTTCACGCTATTTAACTCATGAGTAAAAGTGAGTTAAAATATGAAAAAATGAAAACGACTTGCTGTTTATAATTGTGAATGAGTCTGACAGGAAGCAGGCATAGCCTTAGGGCAGTATTTCTGTAATTTTATGAATCTGTTCTACCTCCTTATTGTACCATGGTTATGACATGTTTTATTGGTTT
This sequence comes from Musca domestica, assembly GCF_030504385.1. Lineage (NCBI taxonomy): Eukaryota > Metazoa > Arthropoda > Insecta > Diptera > Muscidae > Musca > Musca domestica. Next base: position 28,421,983 of record NW_026712328.1, on the reverse strand, counting down.
CAAATTGCAGGTTGCTCAACTTGAAAGAAACTAGAAAACTGCAACTCTGTGCTGGAGTCTTATAGTGTCAAATAGACTTTTAAATATGCAACAGTTGGCTTTGTTTATTTTTATTTATTTATTTATTTTTTTTTTTTGTTAACAAGTTTCTTCTATTGGGAAAACAAGAATACGCGAAACAAGAATACTTGGGAATTCCACAGTATTGAATCTAAAATATTAGGACAATACAGTTTTATCATAAAACTTTACAATTTGTCAACCATTTACGTCGAAAATGTGCTTTCATTTTGCTTTGTTCTACCTTATGTAATTATGCCATGCAAATATCCACGATCCATACCATATTTAAAACAAAATATATAGAAAAGTTATAAATAAATGTCGCGGAATTTTAAAAATTCCAAAAAAAACTGTATTATCAACAAAACAAAACAAAAATTGAACAGTTTGGATCATATTTTTGAGAGGAAGTCCAGGAATTTCATTCATTCATTTTTCGCGCTATTTAACTCATGAGTAAAAATAAAAATGAGTTAAAATATGAAAAAATGAAAACAACTTGTTGTTTATAATTGTGAATGAGTCTGACAGTCTGAATTGTGAATGAGTCTGTAGTTTTACGAAGCTCTTCTACCTCCTTATTGTACCATGGTAATAACATGTTTTATATGTTTCAAATAGCTTGATCCATTGGCAGGTTTTCATACAAAACTTGAATTGTATGATTTTACGATAATTTTCAACGCTCTTAGGGTGCAAGTACATAAAAGGCTTGAAGTCAAGGCTAGGCATATTAATGTCAAGTTATATTGGATAACGACGGCAGGATTTTAGCGCGGTTCTGAACTCCCTTTATGATATGTTACAAAATATGCCTAGCCATGACTTCAAGCTTCTTATGTACTTGCAGCTTTAAAGTTCTTAATTTTCCTCTTCGGACGACATTTCCTTTGATGTGCTAATGTCAAAATTACTGGTATTTGTTTATCTTTTGCTCTGTGATTTCAATCACAATAATGCATTTTGATGGAATTTCGCGTTGTATAGTAGACATCATTATTTCGGCAAATGAAAATTAAAAAAATAAATAAGCAAAACGTAACAGATTGCTAGAATGAATATTTATTAATTTCGATTGTTTATAGAAGGTTATGATTTAAAAGACCAATCGGTCCAAAATAATTGAAAAAAGGTTGTTTTTTCGCAATTGTGGACTGAATTTAACATTGTAATCATGGTACAATGAAGAGAAGGTAGGTCAACTTTGAAAAAATTGCAAGTATAGAGGTCTACCTGTTTGGCTTGTAATGTCAGAATTATTATCAAAACAATAAAAAATCGAACAACTTGTTGCATTTATTTTGAATAAATAATTGAAAACCGCGATAACTGAATGAAAGGTCGACACTTCTTTTCAAAATCATGTACTATATATCTCTAAAGGATTATTTTGCTACAAAAACTCTAGATTTTGTCGACGCATACTTTGAAATAAACATTTTGAAAACGCCCGATTTTGAATGTTTTCTGAACAATTTTTTTGTTATTGAAAAGAAAACACATACATAAACAAATATAGATGATAGGATAAGGCCACGTTCGAGTCACGATATTGTTCAAAATTTTTTGACTAAACGGGATGTCTGTCGCAAATGCAGAGGATACATTCAATTGCAATGGCTGTAGTTTCTGGAATGCCATTGAGAGAACGCGATATATTCCTTTGCATGGTACAATAAAAAGGTAAGATTGTTTTTTCTAATTGTGCCCGACTTCTTAAAACTTTGTGTGTGTATTTATTTTTTTGAAAACCAAAAACAAAATATTTTCAATATCAATGGCCCAATTCAAACGAGATTATTTGTTCTGGTCTTACAAAGCAGCTTTTAGGCATTTTCGGTGAGGAGAGTAGTTTTTGGTTGGACTAAAATTGCATCCAGCTTCAACCCGGCATTTGCAGGACAAATCTAATACATGCATACTCATGAAAACAAAATAAATGACAATACTAACACACAAAGATGTGTATACATATTCAATTTAAGACAGTTTCATTAGTCTCGTATGTTTTGAAAGGAAAAATATTGTTTGGGCTAAAAATTACTCTCGTGTGAATTGGGCCAATGATTGGAAGAAACGTACATTGCAGGGTGCGGGTTAAATGTAATAACCATTTTTGCCATGGAATTTAAAGATTAAATAGTTTGGATCATATTTTTGAAAGAAAATTTAGACATTTCATTCATCTTTCGCGCGTTTTTAATTCATTTTAAAAATGAGGAAAAATATCAAATTGATGAAAACAACTTGTTGCGTATAATTTTGAAAAATTCTTACAGGACGCGGACATAGCCTCACGGCTGTAATTCTGTAGTTTTACGAAGCTGTTCTATCTCATTTTTGTACAATATTCCTTTGTAAGAACGAATCCTTCAAGCAACCCTCAATCACTATTCAAGCCTACTAATTGCTGTCAGTGTCTGTATCTTTAAGCTGGTCAAATAGCAATGCGCAATGACTCATTACTACTGAAAATATTGGTTAGGTTGAGACTAAAAACATAATCAGGGCTGAGTACGGTAAATTTTCATACATTTATCATTTATTTATTTATATTCGCTCTTTAAAAAAGATACTTATGTTATAAAATCCCATTTTCCTCAGCGGTATTTGGAGATGTCGAGCAATTGCAAATAATACGTGAAAATGCTTTGCTTGAATTACTGGCATCTGTTTTGGAGAAAATGCCAACACCAAGAAAAATATATAATTTTTTTGAAGATTTTTCCTTCAGAAACAATCACTTTGCTTTTAAGACTTTCGTTTTCTTGCTCGAGGGAACGATCTTTGTCTTGAAGAAAGCCGTTTTCATTTCTTAGGGGAGAAAACCTTTAGGCATACTTCATTTTGTCATTTTCGAAAACATAATAGACTATATTACACAATGCGGTTTGTTTTTCTTTTACCACGAAAAAAACTTTCCGCAGAGTCAGCTTTGGTGTTGAAGTATTACGTTTCTTCCTATTATTATAACAAGTAAAAAAGCTGTAAGTTCAGCCGGGCCGAACTTTTAATACCCTCCACCATTTGGTACAAATTTGACCATTAAAATTAAATAAAATAAAAACCGTTAAAAATTCTGTCAAAATCTTAAAATTTCGGAATGCCTATACGACGACATGGACCTGCATAGGCAACTTTTGTCATAAGTTATTACAATATTTAAATGCGAAACTTGAAGAAAAATCTATTTATAATGTAGCTAATCATCAAAATACCGAATATCGGGGGGTACCGTTATATAGAGGCTATACGAAGACGTGGATCTACATAGATTATTTTCTGTGTTAGGCTGTAGTGTTCATTACGAACTTCAAATGCCAAGTTAGAAACAATTCCGGTGAATAATGTCGCTAAAATCATCAAAATACCGAATATCGGGAGGTACCGTTATATGGGGGTTATATGATAACTTAGACCTACATGGCCCATTTACGAACTTAACCTGCCTACTGGCAAAATATACATGTGTGCAATATTTTAGCCTTCTATCTCAATTTGTTTGAAAGATAGCGTGATTACAACAGACAGACGGACAGACAGACACACAGACGGACATGGCTAAATCGTCTTAGAATTTTACGCTGATCAAGAATATATATGCTTTGTTGGGTCTGACATGAGTATTTCGAGGAGTTACAAACGGAATGACAAAATTAATATACCCTCCATAGTATGGTGGAGTGTATAAAAAAGTGAATATCTAATGCACATTGAAAAAAATAGTTATTTTTTTAGCTTCTATTAATTTAGCATTCATTAAACTAAAGTTTAGTTTAGTATGCCAACATGTTTATTGGTTTCCTTTTCTGCTTTACACGTCCACGATGTTTTACCAAAAACCTAGATGCACATTTTTTAACATGCAAAATGTCGATATTTTAGCTTCATCCGCTTCGCCTGGGTCTTGATGTTCAGTGGGGTCAGACATTCTTATAAAGAGCCTACGTATCGACACCCACTCACTTTATTACTTTAAATGTAATTACGATCGAAGATGAATTTAAAACTTGTATAACTTAAGCGTAGTGGAAATTATTCCATCCAGTGATCCAGTGTTTATAACTTTAAATGCAAAGATCGAAAAATATGGACTAAAAAGCCTAAAAACAGTATTAATGAATAATTTGAAGTGGTTGGAAATGGGGGAGTAGTGTAATTTTTAATCTCTTTATTTATTATATATTTCAGTCTTTTCGAAATATGATATGACTTACTACTTTGATTCAATGGCATTGATATCACAAATATATTTTAAATATAGCCCGACCCGATTTGAAATAATATAAAATATAATTTTCAAACATCTACTTGCATTTATCAATTGTCATATCTGTCGTCTCCACATTTACGGTGTTCAAGGCAAGTGGAGTTGGCACATGCATGCAAAGTACTACTGTCGATAGCAGTACCTGTTTGCTTCAGAATGTTTTTTGTAAATTTTGGATCCATTGTTTATGGCCATTCTATAAAGTTCCTGAAAAATGGACAACCTTGCATGCAGTAAAAAATGCATACAGCATGCAAAGTAATATTTTTTCTGCCATGTATCGAATTTACGCACCCTGGTATACATCTTGGATGATACATATCTAGAAACAAATATAAAAATCCAATATCCACGTCCCATACCATATTTAAAACATTCGGTATTTTTTTTAGCGACATTATTCACCGGAATTGTTTTAAATTCGTACCGGAGACTACAGCCTAAGACAGAAAATTGTCTGTGCACGTCCACGTCTTCGCGTAGCCCCCGTATAACGGTACCTCCCGTTATTCGGTATTTTGATGATTTTATCTACATTATTACCGATTTTTTTTAAGTTTCATTGGTCGTTTGAAGGCCATAATTCGAGCCAAAGGTGACCAATTCGAACAAATCTAATCTAAACTATTCTAAAATTTGATGCCATTTCTAACATTTTTGCTTTCATTCACAAAAATTAAAAAAAAATGTAAAAATAATGGCGTTTGACTTTGCTGCAATTTTTATCTGACCCTGTATAGCCCCCATATAACGGTACCTCCCGATATTCGGTACTTTGATGATTTTAGGGATATTATTCACCGGAATTGTTTCAAATTTGGTAATTGAACTTCGTAGTGTAAACTACAGCCTAAGACAGAATATTGTCTGTGTAGGTCCACGTCTTCGTATGTCCCGCATATAACGGTACCTCCCGATATTCGGTATTTTGATGATTCTAGCGACATTATTCACCGGAATTGTTTCAAATTTGGTATTTGAAGTTCGTAACAGAGACTACAGCCTAAGACAGAAAATTGTCTGTGCACGTCCACGTCTTCGCGTAGCCCCCATATAACGGTACTTCCCGATATTCGGTATTTTGATGATTTTATCTACATTATTACCGATTTTTTTTAAGTTTCGCATCTAAACATCCTAATGGCTTGTTACAAATGGTACCTATGCAGGTCCACGTCGTCGTATAGAACCTAATATAACAGCTACATTTGGTATTTTTAAGATTTTAACAGAATATTTAACGGATTTTATTGTTTTTGAGAATTGCTAAATTCGATTCAAATGGTGAAATTACAGCTTTTTTACTTGTTTTTATCTCACCCATGTCCACGTTTTTGTATAGCCCCATATAGCGGTACCTCCCGATATTCGGTATTTTAACGATTTTTGCCACATCTGTCTAAAAATGTGTATTTGTAGTTCATAATGGGATCTAGTTCCGATGGTCCCCGTTTTTTCTATAGCGCAAATATAATGGTATCCAGCGATATTTGGTATTTTAATAATCCTCATTTACCCACAAAATTGTTTCAAATTTTGTATTAAAGACTGGTTAATAGACGACAATCCTTGGAGTACAAAATTGTCCGTTTTGGTATGGTCCCATATGATGGCTTCACCCGCTTTAAATTCCCATTACCTTAATAAAAAATGCGCTTTATTTTTTTTTCATAATTTTTTATTATCGCTTTTTCGTTTTAAACAGAATGTTTATATATAAAAAAATTAAAATACAATTTATTGTTTTTGTTATTATTAAAATTATTTTTAGTGGTTCTTTTTGTTATAACTAATTAAAAAACGCTACATTTTTATGGTGGCGTTCTGTTTCTGTTTCGTTCAAATTATTTTTTGTTAGTTTTTTTTTTGTAATATTCGCACATAATTAATTAATATCTACAATTGCAGGCAATATAAAATATAATTAATAATAATTTTATATACTTTTTTTTTTGTTTATAAAAGCAGTTTTTCATTGACATAAGTTGTTGGTGTTTTAATTAAATAGAATACTAATAGAATTTCGGAGGGGAGGGGGGGGGGGAGTATAAAATAAACAAGAGCTGTTTAAAATGGGCTAGGTTGGGCGTATTGGAAATAATAAATATATTTATATGTATATAAAAAATTGATATATAAAAATACTAATAACCTATAAAATTTAGAGGAAAGACCTTACTTAATAAGCTAAAATTAGGTATATATGTTGAAAAGGCTAGTTTGCAAGTAAAGAAAACTTTACACAAAAAATATGAAGGAAATCAATGAAAAGAAAGAAAAAAAGTGATGCCAACTTAAGCTCAAGTGATTGAAAACAAAAGTTTAAATAAATAATAATTGAGTAAAGTTGTTTTTTTTTTCAAAAATAAGCTCTAACAGATTATGTACAACGACTACACTTTTCTTGCAATGAAGCCAGTTGCAGTTCATAATCGATTTAAAGGAGTTGTTGTTTTTGTTGTCTTTCTACATTTATAAAATTCTCTTATATTTATTAGGTTTTTTTTTTTAATTATTATTTAATACTATTCTGTTGTTTTTTTTTTTTTTTGTTCTTGTCTATGTAAAGTACTTGCTTTTTCAATCAGTCGAGCATTAGTTTTCAGATTTTTCGTTTTGTATAAAAATTGAATTTTCTTTGTTTTCTAAGTTTCCTTATTTTCTTGTTTGTTTATTTATTTATTTAATGTGTACAAAAAAACGGGGAGTTTGTTTGCAGTGAGGACAATTGGGGAGATTGCATTTGAAGTTAGGAGTTCGGTTTAGTTAACTAGCTTATCAAAACTACTACGTTTACACCTAACACTTACACAAATCTCTTTCTTATCCAACTACTGATACGTCTAGTTTAAAATGGTTTCATTATAAAAATTTTTCAGTTTCCGTTTAATAAAAAAACACTACTATTATTTCTATGGGTTTCCTTTTTTCGATTGAGAGTTTACATTGAATATGTGTAAATTCCTAGTTAAAATTGGATTTTCTTTATCAGGATTTTGGATACAATTATGAGGTTTCAGGGAAGATGTTTTTTTGGAATAAAAGGGAAAAGACAATATGTAAATCGATGTAATTGATTCATATCTGCATAATTACACAGAACCTGGAAAAAATTATGATCCCTGTCTTTCCATCTTTTTGGGGTTTATATTGTTTGCTATTTTTATTATTATTATTATGTTTGTTGTTGCTCTTTTATTATTATAATTTATAAAAAAGAGAAGACTAGAAGCAACAGTTTTGTTTTGCATTAAAAAATCATATATAAAAATATTGTTTAAATATTATAAATTTTATATAAAAAAATGAAAGAACTTAATTCTAAAGTATAAAAAAACAGAATAAAGAAGATCGCGTTGGAAGTACAAAAAGATTATAAAAAACCGGAAATACAGTTTACATAAGTATAAAAAAGTTAATTTATTAGAATCCTCAAAACAGTCGTAATACTATTCTTTACACCAAAGGTTGAGCGAGTTAAAAAAGTGGATTTTAGTTAAGCGGTATATGAGTCTCTATTGAAGGGTTTTAACTAAAATACATTTTTTGGTCGTTCTACCCAGGATAAAAAACCATGTTACAAGTGTTCAAAAGTTGGATTCTAAACTTAAATTACAAATAAATGTATATTAGAAATTGATTAAAGCGGTTAAATAATGATGCAGAATCAATGCCATCACCGTGTATGGCAAATCTAATAATCATGGGCATTATTGGGTTAATTTTATTTATCGATTACCTGATAATGCCAATGAAATCAGAGTTTCCATACACATGATGACAATTTATTTGCATTTTATATGTATGTGCGTATTTGTTTACTTTTCACTTAATTAATTGTACCTATACTAAGTATAAAGTACAATATCACTGGTTGCTTTTCACAAGCTAATTCAAGTATTTTTAATTTTTTTAATTATTTTTTTTTTTCTTTTTTGGCAAAGGAGAATGTTTTTCGAAAGAAAATCAAAATAATATTTTTTTTATTTTAAAAATATTCTGTCTTTCTCCTTAGAGTTTTTTTTTTGCTTCCATCATTTAATATTGGCACCAATTCATAATTATATCTGTATTTTTTAACCGGTTTGTGGCTAGACTAACATATACGTAAGTGAAATTAGAGTGGAAGTCGTAGGACAGTAGGCTCAGTGTAAAAGGTGTTTGAAGTTATACAGTAAGAGCAATGAAAAGTATATAGTTGCTTGTTTCATTTTTTTTTGTTGGTTTCCGTATTTTTTGTTTTTTTTCGTTTTGTAACTGTTACTTAAATTTAATGTTTTATATAAAAAAATAATTTTAATAATTAGTTTAAATTATCATGGCTAGGGGTTCATCTTTTGCGACCAGCCGCTACAACAGCCATCACTTGTTGCATAGTTGGTTCAGGAACACAGGCCTGAGGATCACATTTCATTTTACCATCACCGCCGCATCTGTAATGAAAATAAAGGAATGGAGAAAGCGGGAAAGAGAGAAAGCGGGGAAAATGCAGGTTAGATCAATCTCTTCAATTATAGGATAAAATTCAATGAATAAATTCTCAATATTTGGAAAAAATCTTCAAATCAATTATTCTGATTATCGTTGTTTGCAAAATGGTCAGGCTTAATCAATTTATTGTTGTTTTTTAAAAAAACAACGTTTGTTTAGTAGTAAACATTACCATCGTTCTCCACTAATAATCAAACGATGTTTTTTTATAAAAACAACAATAAAGGATTATCTTGATTTATGGTTAAGACAAAAGTCGATCTTCACATCCCTAATTTATTCCACGTGTGCGCTTTACATCACTCCATTTATTTAATGAGAAAATATAAATTTATATCAAAAATAAATAGGTTAGGTTGAAAAGAGAGGCACTTAAGCCAGTATAGGCCTGTTGTGCGATCCAGACTAAGAGGTTTCTGAAATCAGACAGACAGTTACAGTCCATTATATTTGAAATTCAGTTGCATTAACAAAATTCCTTAACTGTTTTATTTCATTTACCATGACCTGATATAGGTCTGGACTGGAGTCTTTCCCTTAAAATTTGGGTGCTGATATTTGCAAAAGCTGGGCATTGGCAGAGAAAATGCTCCAAAGTTTCAAAATCTTCCCCGCATGCCCAGTATATGCTGTTATCTGCACAACCTATCTATCTACAGATGAGCTTGTGACCCATAAGGATGTCAGTGTTACCCCACTAATCATCTCTATCTTGTCTAATAATAGAAGGTTCTCAAAATAATGAATTTTAATGCTTTTCCTTATCCCCTCAAAGTGATAGTAGCACATTATAAAACTTGATCGTAGCTAAATTCATCTCAATGTTGTAATTAAAATGTAAAGCATACTTCTAGGCATATTACAATTAGTTGTGCTTGTTGTTTAAAGATTTTTTTTGCGATAAAACATTTAATGTAATTAACGTGCATTCATTTCGATAACTTCTATGGGACAAGATCAAATTGAGCGCAAAACGTAACCTACGTTTAATTTGTAACAACTCCCAAACGTTGTCCCTCTTTGGGGTTATATTTTATACTTTCATCATTGCATTCTTTAAGCGCTATAGAAATATGCCAGGCAAACTTTGTTAAGCGTTTCCTTTTTTTTTTTTGATGATTCAGTCACCATATCTTCAAATTCGATACAAAATGTCTACTTACGTGCAATTAATGCATGGACCACTTGTCGACTCAATCCTTTCACCCACACTGTATGAACGTCCATTGATGAGACAACCATTACGCTGAACATTATTACCATACGAATGATGTAGGAAATGTGGTGGTAGTGTGGTACTTGTCGTCGTTGTGCTGGTGGTGATATTGAGTACAGTTGCCATTGAGACGGGGCATTCGTAACGTGGACAACAGAATCCAGAAATGGGCTCCTCGTGACAGCCGGCAATTGGTGGTGGGCAAGATTGTTGCAAGCAAATAATATCGCTGCGGAAGCAGAAACAGAAATCGCAAGGATCGTCGCGTGGTATTTGTTGGGCGGAAACGTAAAGTTTGCCACCGTAACGGCAAGTGCCAGGACCAAAGATTTCCGTATCTTCTTCATCGGTATATTCGTCTTCGTATTGAGGTGGATATTGTGGCGCTTGTCCATAAATTGGTGGTGGATAATGAGCAGCGGGATGTGTAGGTACGGTAACGGGCACCGGTGTTGTTGTGCTGGTGGTTGTTGTTGCCGCTGTTGTGGTATATGCAGATTCTTCGACATCGACTTCCTTGACAGGAACCATTGTGGCTTCTTCGCTGCTAGTGGCATTCTGAGCCTCATCATAGCGACTATCAATGACTGGTGGTGGAAGTGTTGTGATGCCATGGTGTGCGAACAGTGGGTGAACAGTTGTGGTGCGTGGTACTTCATCGCTTTCAGCCGATTCAGCTGAGGTAGATTCTTCTGAAGAATCTCCTTCAATTTCATGAGCAGCAGGTTCAGATTCGATGGCCTGTCCCACTGTTGAAGCGTCATGGGCCACAGCTGGCAGTTCTGTAATTTGTTCGTCGTGTTTAACTGGCACTGCCATGGTGGAAGATTCCTCGGTAATGTTTTCTTCAGTCTTATCGTGCTCAACTTCTGTAACGGCAGATTCTTCATATTCATCAGCTTGTTGCAGTGGTGTCTTGACAGTCGATGCCTCAACCTCTTCCTCCTCTTCAGATTCAACAGCGTGAGGAGCTTGGGTAACGCCAGCTGCAATATCAACATCTTGTGCACTGGAGGTTTCAATGGTTTCGGGGGCTTTGGTAACAACGGATACATCTTCATCAGTCTTGTGTGTAATGCTTTCAAGTTCTGCTTCAGACTCAGGAGCAACGGTAGTATCATCGGCATGTGATTCAACAGTAGGTACTCCCTCAGGTTTCTCCTGGTGGACGACTGGTGCCTTGGTAGCAGTTGAAATTTCTTCGCTAACGGAGTCAGCAGTTTCAGGAGTTGTGGTAACAGCTGATTCTTCTTCGCCTTCTGGTTGTGCAGTAGCAGCCGAAACAGGAGCAATTGTAACCTCTTCACCAATAAATTCAGGAGCCTTTGTGCCGGCGGAAACATCTCCTTCAGCAACAGTTTCGGGAATGATTGTAGCAACTTCAATTCCTTCTTCTGGATGAGCAGTAATGGATTCTACAGCTTCAACAGATTCAGGAGCAGTGGAAACTTGTTCTTCAGATTCTTCACCAGATTGTGAGATTTCGGCAGCAGAATCGGTAACATGATCAACAGCTGTAGCATGAGTGGTGACATCTTCTGATACTGGAGAAACATCTTCAGCCAATTCAGGAGTCTTGGTAACAGCTGCAGTTTCTTCTTCAGAAGTTTGAACAGTAGCGACCTCAGCTTCTTCTGTGGGTTGTGGTGTAGCAGCGACTTCAGCATCTTCAGTAATATGTGGAACCATTGTGGTAGCACTGACATCAGCAACACCTTGAGAAGTAGAGCCTTCTTCAGTTGCAGGAGCTTCGGTAACACCAGCCATATCTTCTTCTTTTTCATGGGCCAATTCAGCATCAACAGAGGTTTCAGGTTCTTTGGTAGCAATTTCTTCAGATTCTGAAACAGATGCAGGAGATGTGGTATACTCTTCAGATTCCTCAGAAGTAGCGCCTTCTGTGGCAGCAGATTCGGGAGCTTTGGTAACAGCAGATTCGGTAGACATTTCAGCTGCTTCTTCAAGTTCGGGAGTCTTAGCTGTGCTGGCTTCAACAGATTCAGGTTCTTGTTCATGTTCTGGAATCTTAGTAACGGTGTCCATATCTTCAGCAGGCTGCTCAACAACGGTGGAAGTTGTAGGACCAGCAATATCTTCTGAGGGTAGTGCTGTGCTGACTTCGGAGACTTCGGCGGAGGTTTCTTCAGATTGTTCTGTTGTGGGAGCCTTAGTAACACTGATTTCTTCACCTTCCTGTGCTTGTTCGACGGCAGATTCGGTGGCAGCGGCAACATCTTCTTGAGATTCCTCAACACTTTGGCTTTCGGGAGCAATTGTAACACTGGAAACATCATCTTCAGTTGATGCAGCGGGGCCAGAAATGTCATCATGCTCAACACTGTCAGGAGCTTTGGTTACATCGGACGAAATCTCGACATCAGATGATTCTGTGGCGGCCGATTGTTCTGTAGTTTCTTCAGCACCAGCAACTGGTAATTCAGTAGCAGCAGCATGATCTTCTTCTTCTGGCTCGTGTTGTTTATCAGATGTGCTCTCAACAGATTCCGGAGCTTGAGTAGCAGTAGCAATATCATGATCAATCGGCAATGAAGTGGAGCCAGCAACATCTTCAACAGCTGGAATTTGAGTAGAACTTTCAACACGTTCGACATCCATTGCTTCATCGGAGGTCGTTTCTTCAGTTTCTTCTGGAAGTTTAGGAGCAGATGTGACACCTGCAACATCAATATCTTCAGGAAGTTTAGCAGTGGCTGTCTCGACATCTTCAACGGGAGTGGCTTCGGTAATTCCAACATGTTCATCATCTTCAACTTTGGGTACATCAGGTTTGCTTGTAACTTCAGATTCAATTTCTCCTTCTTGTTCTTCGGAGGAAGTATCCTTTTCGCCTTCTCCTTCTTCTTCGTCGGTACTTGTGATGGTGGATTGTTCAACTGGTTTGCCTGTGATTTCTTCAACACGTTCTGTAACGAAGGCGCCAATATGTTGTGGTAGAGTGGGCATAACTTCTTCTTCAGATTCCACAGATTCACCGGAAGCTTCTTCAGACAGATCCAATGTTGGATGTTGTTGTTGGGTTGGTGCTGCAGATGTAATATGTTGAACTTCTTCTTCTTGTTCTTCGCCTTCAGTTGGAGCCATGGTGGTAGTAGATGTGGCTTCAACCTTATCAGCAGATTCTTCAACGCCTGGCATTGCGGTGGCGGATTCTTCTTCCAAAGAAGGAGCCACAGTATGAGCCATAGATGGTTCAAGTTCTTGCTTATCTTCTTCAATCGAAGGAATGGTAACGGAAGCAACTTCACTAATTTCTTGTTCTTTGTCCGAGGCTTGAGTGACAGACTCAACATCGCCAGATACAGCAGCCATTGTGGTTTCATCGCTTTCATCAGTTGACAGCTTGTGAATACCATCTTCAACGGCAGTGGTATCCTCTGCATGTTCTTCAATTGATGAAGCGGTTGTGGGAGCCACACTACTAGATTCTTCTTTTTCTGCTTCTTCAACAGCGGACGCGGTTGTAGGAGCAGCAGTGCTGGATTCTTCATCTCCGGTTTCTTCAACTGATGAAGCGGTTGTTGGGGCCACGGAACTGGATTGTTCCTCTTCGGTTTCTTCTGCGGATGCTGAGACAGCTTCTCCTTGTTCTTCGGAAGATTTGTCAGTAGTTGAGGGCACGACATCTTCTTGTTCTTCTTCTGGTTTGCTGGTTTGTACTTCACCCATTGTAGGAACTTGAGTGGCTTGTTCTGATGTGGTATCAATTTTAATTCCAAATTCAGTTGGTTCTTGGGTAGCACTCTCATCAATTCCAATTGGTGTAGCAGTAACATGTTCCTCATCTTCTTCAATGGTGGGTACTGCAGCAGTTTGAGTTTCTTTTTCTTCTTCACCCGTTGGTACCGAAGTAATTTCTTCTGGACTGTATTCATCTGATGATACCATAGGTCCAACAGTATGGGCTTCTTCTTCTTCTTCGTCTTGAGATTCAATGCTTTGAATTGTAACGGGCTCTTGTGGTTCTGCAGCACTAACTGGACTTGTGGTAGTGGATGTTTCCTTTGTCACATCATCTTCGGCATGTGCAATACCGGTAGCGGTCTCTTCGATAACTGGAGCTGCTGTTGTGCCTTCGGCGGCTTCAGAAGGTGTTTCATCGTGATGTGGAGCAACAGTATGTTCATCAGATTCAACAACGTCCTTTTCAATGGCAGCTGAAGTAGTCTCTTCGGCCGACTCTTCACTTGATGAAGTCTGATCAACTTCGACAGCAGGGGCAACTGTAGAGGTAGCAGGTATTTGTTCATGGACTTCAGTTTCATCCAAAGGTTTTTCACTTTCAATGTCCGTGGCAGCAGTTTGGCCTTCAGTTTCAACTGTAACTGGAGCCATGGTAGAAGATACTTCATCAAGAGAGGATGGTGCAGCGGTAGTGCGTGTAACATCAACTTCGCCAGATTCTTCAAAGGTTTGTTTATCTTCTTCTTCTCCTTGTTCGTCCTTGGAAATTGTGCTAACTGTTGAGAGTTCGGCTTCTTCTGTAGAGGGAGTAGCGGCAGCTGGTTCTTCCGATATTTTCTCAGTGACAGCTGGTAGTTCAGTAGACATATCAGTTTCCTTATCGGCAGCTTGGGGAGCAACGGTATGAACTTCTTCTTCCTCGGTTGTTGCTGGTTCTCCGGAGCCTTCTTCACTTTCTGTGTCAACCATTGTAGCAGGAACATGAGTTTGGGCTTCCATCTCCTTATCCTCAGTTGTTGGTTGAACTGTAGCAGATTCAACTTCAGTATCAGAAACATCTTTGTGCTCTTCTTCTTGCTGCTCAGTAGCTGCTGTAGATGATGGAACATGAACATCGATTTCTTCAGGGGTTTCTTCTTCCTTCGAAACTGTAGAGCTTGGGAATTCCTCACCAACCATGGGTTGCACGGTGTGGTCGAAAGCTTCTTCGCTATGATCTTCATCCTCTTCCGACTCAATGGGTTTAACGGTTTGATATTCATCACTTGAGGGTACAATTGGTGCCATTTCCATGTCAGTAACTGTGGGCATTACTTCCTCTGGTTGAATTTCGGCAGGCATTTCTGGTTTCACATCAGCACCAGCTTCCACTGGAACCATGGATTCTGGTTTGACCGCATCTTCAACAATGGCTGATTGGGTAGATGGCTCTTGGATATCAACCAAAACATCAGATTTGTCATCGGCAACAGTTTCAGTAGGAGCTTTGGTTGTGTGTTCTGCACCTTCTTGTTCTTCTTCCTCGGTCTCCTTAATGTGTGACATAGGTTCTTCAGTGCTAGCAATGGGCATTTCGATTTCAGGAATACTAACAATGGTAGCTGTTTCTTCATCAGTCTTTTCGGGTGTTTTATGCGGAGCAGAGGTAGTTGTGGCGAATTCTTCTTCAGAGCTTTCATCAGCCTTAGTAGGAATGCTATCAATGCCGCAAATGTAGGTAGGACAACATTTGTTACTGCTATTTTCATCCAGGACACATTTCTCAATGTCTTCGGGAACTTCGCAGACAACACGTTCACAGGAAACAATACTGCTAACGCATTTGCAGGAGATTTCACATTCATCAGCTGTGGGAATGATGGAGTTATTGGCATAGGTCTTATGACCAACCAAGCAATCACCTTCGCCGGGAATGATGGATGGAATTTGCATATCGTGCATGTCTTCAATGGATACATCTTCTGTAGAGGGTTTAAGGGTAGTAGAGGTAAGTTCCTTCTCTTCATCTGTAACATCTGAGATTGAGGCAACTGTTGTTTCGGAGACTCCTTGTTGAGCTTCAGTTTTGGTTTCCTCATCGGATGGCAGGCCAGTGAAGTCCTCGATAATGACCATGGGACTGTCAGTAGGTTTAGCCTGTTCATGTTCTGGAAGCTCTTCAACTTTGTGCTCGTCTGTTTCGGGAATGACTTCTTGTTGTTCACCTTCAAGGGATTCGACAGCTGGCAATACAGTGGTTGTCGATGTTGGTTCTTCAGCTTCACTAGTTTCAGGTTTGGTCTTATCTTCCTCACTCGAAGCCTCTTCAGATGAATCCTTATCAGCCTCGACAGCAGCAGTTGTGGGTGTGATTTCAACAGCTGGTGCTTGAGTGGTGACTTCAGCTTGAGCTTCTTCTCCTTCCTTGTCGGCAATAGAACCAACAGTGGTAAGGTCAACTTGTTCTTCAGGTGCAGATTCTGTCTTTTGATCAAGGCTTGATTGGGTGGCGGTTTCAACGGGAACTTCGGATCTAATAGTTGTGACTTCCTCAGCAGATTCAGTTTGCTCTTCGGAACTTTCTTCGGCAGAAGATGGTTCTTTTTGTTCGCCTTCTTCTGGTTGCACGGCATCGGTATCAATCTTGTGTGTTGTGACCGATTCAAGGAATCCTTCTGGTTTGTCAGTGCTGATTTCCTCTTCTTCTTCCTCATGAATACGTTCGGTAACGGCTGGTTTCACTTCTTCTTCAGCAGATTCGGTAGTAGCAAAATCACCACTGCCCAACTCACTGGAAGGAACAGATGTTGATTCTTCGGATGTTTCTTCATCGGCATGTACGGGAGGTATATATGTTGGAGCCATTGTGCTGGGAACACTTGGTTTGCTGTCTCCAGAAGCTTCTTCAACATCTTTTTCAGTGCTAACAGATTCTGTAATGGCTTCGGTATCTGTGACCTTTTCAGGCTCTTGTTCCGCAGGTAGTTCTGTGGCCAATTTGTCGGGAGATTCTGATGATTCTGTGCTTGCTTGTTCTTTATCTTCTTCAGCCGACATTTCTGTTGACAACTCAGCTTCTTTTTCGGGTATTTTAGTTGAGGTCTCATCAATTTTAACAGGAGCAATGGTAGTGGTATCTTCTTTCTCTTCGGATGGTTTAACATCATGTTCATCTCCAGCCTGGGGTTCTTCAACTTCGGCGACAGGCGATTTGGTGTGATCTTCGCTTGATTCTTCTGGACTTTCTGGTTTAGGCTCTTCGGAAACTTCCTCACCAGATACTGGGACAATTGTAACCATTTCTTGTTCTTCTTCTGGCAATGGAGCTTTAGTGGAAACTTCAGTTTCTTTAACTTCTTCTTCATCCTTGGCAATCTCAGAGGATTCATCAATTTCGGTTATATGAGATTCGGTATCCATGGCTGTAGGTATATGAGTAACACCTTCTTCACTTTCACTTGGTACTTCAGGTTGTTCTCCAACTGTAGGTACCTTGGTGGTTGTGTCAACAGAACCAGTAACATCACTGACAGTAGGTTCTTCCACAGACTCAGTTGAAACTTCAGAGGGTTCTTCACCAACGACGGGAGTTTTAGTGACCATTTCTTCAGCAGTAGTGCCGGAAGGCATTTGGGTAACTTCCCCTTCGGTAATCGGAGCTTTGGTTGCCAATTCTTCGGTAGTTTTAGATGGTGCAACGGGTTGTTCTTCGGCAGCAGGAGTCTCAGTTGACAAATCATCAACACCAGTTTCTTCTTCACCAGCCACAGGAGCTTTGGTAGCGAGTTCGTCAACAGCTTCAGAAGACATATCGACATGCTCTGCATCTTCGGCGATTGGAGCTTTGGTTGAGATATCCTCAGCAGTTTCTGAAGATACATCAACATGCTCATCAGCAGCAGGAGCTTTAGTGGAGAGTTCATCCACAGCTTCTGTAGATACATCAGTTTCTTCGGCAGCGATTGGAGATTTGGTGGCCAATTCATCGGCAATTTCGGTAGACATTTCTTCTTCAGTGACTGGAGCTTTGGTGGCCAATTCATCACCGGTCTCAGCTTCCTCAGCGACTGGAGCTTTGGTGGCCAATTCATCAGCGGTCTCAGCTTCTTCAGCAACAGGAGCTTTGGTGGCCAATTCATCAGTGGACACACCTTCGTCAGCAACTGGAGCCTTGGTAGCCAATTCATCAGAGGTATCAGATTCTTCAGCAACAGGAGCTTTGGTGGCCAATTCATCACCGGTCTCAGCTTCTTCAGCGACTGGAGCTTTGGTGGCCAATTCCTCAGCGGTCTCAGCTTCTTCAGCAACGGGAGCTTTAGTGGCCAATTCATCAGTGGACATACCTTCGTCAGCAACTGGAGCCTTGGTAGCCAATTCATCAGAGGTATCAGATTCTTCAGCAACAGGAGCTTTGGTGGCCAATTCATCACCGGTCTCAGCTTCTTCAGCGACTGGAGCTTTGGTGGCCAATTCCTCAGCGGTCTCAGCTTCTTCAGCAACGGGAGCTTTAGTGGCCAATTCATCAGTGGACATACCTTCGTCAGCAACTGGAGCCTTGGTAGCCAATTCATCGATGATTTCAGTAGACACACCTTCTTCAGCGAGTGGAGCTTTAGTGGCCAATTCATCAGCAAATTCAGTGGAAACGCCTTCTTCAGCAACTGGAGCTTTAGTGGCCAATTCATCAGTGGGTAGATCTTCTTCAGAGACTGGTGCTTTGGTGGCCAATTCATCGGCAATTTCAGTGGAAACGCCTTCTTCAGCAACTGGAGCTTTAGTGGCCAATTCATCAGTGGGTAGACCTTCTTCAGAGACTGGTGCTTTGGTGGCCAATTCATCAGAAATTTCAGTGGAAACGCCTTCTTCAGCAACAGGAGCTTTGGTGGCCAATTCATCAGCAAATTCAGTGGAAACGCCATCTTCAGCAACTGGAGCTTTAGTGGCCAATTCATCAGTGGGTAGCTCTTCTTCAGAAACTGGTGCCTTGGTGGCCAATTCATCAGAAATTTCAGTGGAAACGCCTTCTTCAGAAACTGGAGCTTTGGTGGCCAATTCATCAGTGGGTAGCTCTTCTTCAGAGACTGGTGCTTTGGTGGCCAATTCATCAGAAATTTCAGTGGAAACGCCTTCTTCAGCAACTGGAGCTTTGGTGGCCAATTCATCAGTGGGTAGAGCTTCTTCAGAGACTGGTACTTTGGTGGCCAGTTCATCAGCAATTTCAGTGGAAACGCCTTCCTCAGTAACAGGAGCTTTGGTGGCCAATTCATCAGTTGGTAGACCTTCTTCAGAGACTGGTGCTTTGGTGGCCAATTCATCTGCAATTTCAGTGGAAACCCCTTCTTCAGCAACTGGAGCTTTGGTGGCCAATTCATCAGTGGGTAGACCTTCTTCAGAGACTGGTGCTTTGGTGGCCAATTCATCTGCAATTTCAGTGGAAACGCCTTCTTCAGCAACTGGAGCTTTGGTGGCCAATTCATCAGTGGGTACACCTTCTTCAGTAACAGGAGCTTTGGTGGCCAACTCATCGGCAATTTCAGTGGAAACTCCTTCTTCAGCAACAGGAGCTTTGGTTGTGTCTTCAGCAGTAGTTTCGGCTTCCTCTTCTTCTGCCACAGGAGCTGTTGTACTGAGTTCGTCAGTAGTTTCGGCAGATTCACTAGCTTCTCCATCGACAACGGGAATCTTAGTTGATAGTTCTTCAGTAGGAACCTCGGTAGCCAATCCATCGGAGCCAATTTCTTCTTCCTCACCAGCTGGAGCTTTAGTGGCAAATTCATCTGCGGTTTCGGTAGATAATTCGGCTTCTTCACTTGTTGAGTCTAGAGTGGAAATTTCATCAGCGGTACCAGTAGATTCTGTAGATGCAACACCTTCTTCAACGGCAGGAGCCTTAGTGGCAGTTTCTTCATCAGATATTTCGGGTTGTTCGCCTTCAACAGGTTTACCAGCAGCCATAGCATCAGTGCTAGATTCGGTAGCTGAGGTGAGTTCTTCCTCGGCAGTGGAAGTAGCCTCAATTGCATGTTCTGTTGAGATTTCTTGTTCACCCACAGCAATCGGTGCCTTAGTACCTGTTTCAATTTCTTCACCTTCTTTTTCTTCTTCGGATTCTTCTGCAGACGTTGTAGCGGTTTCGGTAACATATTCATCAGCAGCAACTGGTTTAGATTCCTTGTCTTCATCTTGTTTTTCTGTAACGCCAGCAGCAGAGGTAACTTCCTCAGATGAGGTAACTTCCGTGGCATGTTCTTCCTCGACATTTGGAGTGGTCGTGGCTTCCTCTTCTTTTTCAGCGACAGACACAGCTTCAGTTGGTTTAATTTCTTCCAATGGAGTTTCAGTAACACCTTCTTGTTTCTCATCATCAATATGGGTCTGTAATTGCAAGTCTTCCTCGGGTATGGCACCATGTAGATCCTCAACGGGAGCAGATGTTGTAATCTTAACTTCATCATCTGAACCACTGCCGTACGGCAGAGTGGTGGCTTCATAAATCTGAGTGGTGGCAGTATCATCTTCGCAGGCATACTGACTGGGACAACATTCACCTTCGGCTGGTGGCATGGCATGACATTGCTTGCCATTGCCGGCCAACATGGGCATCTTACATTCTTGGACAGCACAGATAATGTCACCACGCATACAATAGCAGTTTTCACATGGATTCTTGCCTTCGATGCGAGCACCATCGGCATACAGTTCACCATTGTGGATACAGTCTGTCGATACACTGGGTGACATGGTACTGGCAAGGATAAAGCCAGTTGTGGGACGTTCAGTTGTGGTGGTGCTTGTCGTTGTGGTGGTGGTGGTAGTAGTGGTTTCAGTTGTTGTGGAAAGATCTTCCAGGCCAAGAACATCATTTTCATGGTCTGTCCAGAGACAAAAAAGAAAAAAAATAAAAACGAGGCCAAACATTATCAATCATCGATCATAGAATACCATAATGAGATTTTTTTCACTTACCGCAATTATAACGCACTGGACAACAAGAGCCCTTGTTGTAAATTGGAGTACAGCCATCAATGTGCAGGGTACATTCTTGCATCAGACATGAGGTACGATTCTTAATACAATAGCAAAGTTCACAAGGTTTATTGGGATTCGAGGGAACCTGAGCACCTTCCAAATAGAATTTGCCATCAATACTGCAACCGAATTTCTCGGGTATGCTCAATTCGGTGCCTGGTTCGGGAGCAGCATGAGAAATGCCTACGGGAACTGTACGAAAGATAGAATTGTGAGGAGGAAAATTATCATCATTATCGTAACCATAATCATTGACAATTCTCGACAACGAGAAAATAAAGCAATTTCGACGGATGGCCGAATGGACGGATCGATCTTTTGCATAGATAAATGAACTTACCTTCGGGACATGTAATGATTGGACAGCATTGATCCTCACGTTTCTCCACTATGCAATCATGTCCAATGGGTTTCGTGAACGGACATACGCGCAAATAGCACATGAGCATCTTATTGTGGCACGTACAATTCAAACAGGGCTCATTTGTCATGATTCTATCGCCTTCATTGTAATGATTATAGTTGTAGTAGCAGCCTTCTGCAAAGAAAAAAAACCAGAATAACAAAATTAGAATTTAGTAACAAATTGCTTAAAAATATATGGATGTACGGAGGAAAAGAAAGAAAGCACAAACCCAGACAAGAAGAATTGGAGATAGATAGACAGACAAGTAAGACTCTAACGGCTGCCAGGCTCAATTGGCTGTCTAAGGAGTCGAACAACCTTATTAGATCTGCGGATGCTTCGTTAGCATTTTTTTTTTTCGTTAAAGAAATGTATGTGAGTGTATCCGTCCGTACATGACCATGATTGTGGTTATGTAAATTGTTTTGTTGCCCCAAGTTGAAACTAAGTGGCCTTACTGACTTGACTGACTGACTGACTGACTGATGGTCTCGCGTCTAACCAAATTGGACTGACTGGTTAGGTCTGTGGTCAAGAATTGTTGTGCAATAGCCAACAGATCTTTGCCAATAACAGCTATAACAACATAATAATGCTAATATAAATTTCCACTCCACTCGAAGACGAAAGATTTACTTCTTGCCACCATCAACAGCAACCATCATTCAACAAATATTTGTTTGAAATATTTGTTTTTCTTATACGACTAATGGTTTTCGGTTTTTTAATATTTTATAAAAAGAAAATAAACTTAATTTTTTATTACAGGTTTGGATTGGATCGAGCTGGTGGTTTTATTGCTGTATCCAGCGAATAGCGAATTAATGTAAGAAGATTGATTTAATTATGGAATAACTTTTGATATAATCTTTATCCGGGAAATGTGATTGAATGGCGAAGCGAATTCATTGAAGGTCTCTGAAATCACGAGAGTAATGAAGTGATGAGAGCTTGTACATAAGTAAGACCAAATTGATTTATCTCTGTGGAATCCATTTAAAGTTCTGTTTTTATATCCTTCACCTTGAAAAGGAGGATATATTAACTTTGTCATTGCGTTTGTATCATCCCTAAATATTCGTCGTAGATCCCATAAAGTATACATCTTGAGATGAAAAAACTGCAACCAACTTCAGACTGCTGTCATTTCAAAACCCCTCGTCCGACAGCTGGTAAAATTATTTCAGTGATAGCTCATTATATTGTTTACAAGCGTACAAAAACATTTTGCTGAGAATTTTCCAGAAAAAAAGTAATTCGTTATGGAATTCAAGTGTGATTTCTTTATAGTTGGCTGGAAAACCACAAGTGGCTATCGTTTGAGCCCTCCAGCATTTAAATGTGAATAAATCTTTTGTGTCTCGTACCACCTCGCTCGTTACCGCGATACTGGTAATATAGCCCGACGTCAAGGAAGTGGACGGAAGAAAACAGCAACATCAGCAGAAGTGATTCCAAAAATAAAGAAGCGATTTGATCGAAGCCCGCGTTGCAGTTGCCGAAAAATGGCTCGTGAGCTGAACATATCGCAATATTCCATTCGGCAAATATTGAAAAAATGAGCTCGGGATAAAACCATTGAAATTCCAAAAAGTGCCAAAACTTACACCGCAACAGAAAGAAAATAGACTCAAAAGAGCTAAAGACTTGCTTCGCTTGGCCGAAAGTTGTGAACTGCTGAATTTGGTTTTCTCCGATGAGAAAACATTCGTTGTCCAGCAGTTTGGAAACAAACAAAATGATCGTGTTCACTTGCCAAAAAGGTCGGCTGAAAAATTGCACCTTCGGTTGGACACCAGAACTCAAGCACCGGTCATGGTGATGGTGTGGGCCGCCATAACAGCCGATTAATCGGCCGTGGCATCAAAATAAATGCCGAATATTATTGCGAAAGTATTCTGGAGAATGTATTAAAGCCTTGGGCACGCAAACATTTTGGCAGCAGACCTTGGACATTCCAACAGGACTCAGCACCATCGCACTCAGCACTCACCACCCAAGAATGTTTTCAAAATGAGGTTCCTAGCTTCATTTCCAGGACACAATGACCCCCAAAATCTCCGGATACCAAACCGTTGGACTATTGTGTCTGGAGTATTTTGGAAAATACCAAAGTGTAGAAAATACCAAAGTGTAGCACTTCGCTGGGAATGGGCCAAAATACCGCAGAGCAACATTCGGGCAGCGTGTGATGGTTTCATTGGCCATTTAAAGGCCATAATTCGTGCCAAAGGTGACCATTTCGAACAAATCAAAACTTATTCTAAAATTTTAATGTATTTCCGACATTATTTGCTCACATTCAATAAAATGAAGAAAAAATGTAAAAATTATGGCGTTTGACTTTGTTGCAGTTTTTTTTATATCATCCTGTATTTCTTTAATACGCTTAAACATAGTTGCCCGAAATAACTAATATGTATACTCAGCTACCTAATAAACTATCTTACAATTTTGTACACTCTAATTTATTCGTCGCCTGATTTATTTATTTCATTTTTTTTTTGTTAAAATTCTCTAGCAAAATTTATACATTTATTATTTATTATTAAACAAGAGAAAATTTTGCAATTCGTTTGGAGGAGGAAAAAAAAATTGTTAACAATAGTAGGTTTAAAGCTTCATCTCATCTTCATGGTTCCATCATGCAAAGGTTAAGTTTGAATGATAAGTGTGGTAGACTACATTGTTTGAGTTTAGACACATTATTGCTGGGTGTGTAAGCGTGAGTGGTGTAAACCTACTTACATAATGTAAAGGTAGTATAAATGTATCTGTGTAATGGCATTAGACTTTTTTCTATCTTTGGGAGATGTTTGTATAATAAAAATGATCCACTTTTCCAGCATACATTCTTGTTCGTATTATGTCTGTGTGTATTCGACTCTCACACATTTAACCTTAATTTGTTATTAAAGAGCACACACCACAGACATCATAGAATTATGTACCTAGATAGGTATGAATATGTATTTTATTGCGATTACCTTGAAATAAGAGCGCGTGTTAATTATAAAAGAATGTATAAGAATCTTACAAAATATGGAAGGCTAATGAAGGTAATATGCGTAATGTAGCCTTAAAAGCATTGCCATCTCCGTTGGCATTAAGCAAGTTTGACATGGCATTAAGGTAGGGATCTAAGTTTTAGGGAGAGATATATGCGTAGTGAAAAACAGAAAGTCATGTCTCCTTGTTAGGACATTTGACGAATAAATAGTGTTTACCAAATGTTGTCTTTTAGGATTTTTTTATTTATTTATTTTCGTACTAAAGCGAAAAATTTACTGAGTAAATTTCGCTGGAAGAGAAAAAAGGCATATCTAATGATAGAAGACTCTACCGTGATATAGTGGCTACAATAAAAAGCATGGTTCGAGAATATAGGGAGATGCATCAACGCTTTAAAAATTTTTCAAAAAAAAATTAAAATGTTTTCAAAAATAAGTAGATTTTTATAGGTTTTCTTATACGAAGCCAATCGGTGCATTTTTCAACAATTTTAACGAATTTGAATAATTTTGCATTAAAAATTAGTTTGACAGTTCATCGTTTCTCAGTCGATGCTACTACCTGTATTCTTCTTCTACCAAAAACGATTTAAAGATTCCTATGTTTTGCAAGCCTCTTGTGTGGTTTCATGGTAGTTATGATATGCATTTGTCAGCAATTTTAACGAATTTGAATAATTTTTCATTCAAAATTTTCAACTTCAAAATTGGTTTGACAGTTCAATGTTTCTCAGTCGATGCGACTACCTGTATTCTTCTTCTACCAAAAACGATTTAAAGATCCCTATTTCTTTTTGTAACTCTCTTGTGTGGTTTCATAGTAAGTTTAAAATCATGGCTCAATTATAAGGTTTTCCTTCCAGCGAATTAATCTAAAAACAGTTGTTATTTTATCAGATGAAATGTCAAAATTCATGCTTGAGGCGCAAATAAATATTTTCGCTTTGACAGAAGAACTTTGTGGCGAATGCAGCTCTACTGCATTGTAGAAGAATACAGGTAGATGCATCAACGCTTGAAAACATTGATATGTTCAAATTTTTTATTTTTTTTTTCAAAACAAGTACATTTTTATAAGTTTTCTTATACGACACCAATCGGAGGTTGTTATGATATGCAGTTTTCAAAAATTTTCAGAAATTTGAATAATTTTTCATTTAAAAATTTCAATTTTAACATCGGTTTGGCAGTTCATTGTCCCAGCAGCTAAGCGATGCCACTACCTGTATTCTGTATTCTTCTTCTATCATAATGGTTATGATATGCATTTGTCAAAAATTTTAAAGAATTTGAATAATTTTTCATTCAATATTTTCAATTTCAAAATTGGTTTGACAGTTCTCTCAGTCGATGCGACTGACTACCTGTATTCTTCTTCTAACAAAAACGATTTAAAGATCCCTATTTTTGGTTTTGTAGCTCTCTTGTGTGGTTTCATGGTGAGATTAAAGCTATTCATTCTCAGCCTGTCAAATTACACGACAAAGAAAGCAGGTATCCATATCTGATTTGTGTGTATACAATGGATTTAAAAATAGAAATTTTGACAGAGGGATGTTGTAAAATGTATAATTTTTAAAAAAATTGTAAACATATGATTGAATGACTTTAACTTTTTCTTTTTCAACGCATGGGCTGACACCACAACTGATCATATAGATTAGTTGTCAAAACACTTATTGTGAATGGATTCACAGTATTAAAGATACATAACTTTTTCAAGCCAGCTGATTACCAAATCTAATGTCAAAATACATTATTGTGATTGAAATTACATAAACAATTAGACAACAAAGTGTAAACCAATTTTGATATTATATCTGGTTTTAGAAAATTTTCAAGAACACCTCATTATTCCGCCTTGGTTCAAAGCTTTTGAAAAAAAAAAAAAACTGAAAAGTTCGGGCCTATCTTTTAAACACATAAAATACACCATATTCATGTGAGTAATTTTAAATTTTATATTTATTTTCCGCAATACATTGACTAATTAATTTTTGAAACCCCAGCTTAATTGCTTAATCTTATCACTTATCAATTTATGTTTTAGTAATTATTTCCTAGTAGTTTTTTTTATCTCATATAAATGTTCTATTCCCAAAGAACATAAAAGAAACGTTGAACAAAAATTTGCAAAAAAATTTATCAGAATTGTGTTTTTTTTCGTGTAAATGTGACAAATTGTCCAATAATTATAGATAATGGGTAATTTTAGTTGAACGTGTTTCTACGCGCATACAGCAGCAGCAAAAGCGGCATTTATGGTTGTCAGCGTACTGGTATCTCAGTATTAATGGTGTGTGTCACAAGAGACCCCAGCGGTGGCTTGAAATGTTTACACACTGCGGTCGGTCGGTCATACATAAAGACATTATGTTTTGTAAACGTTGTACTATTTCGTCCAGAGTTTTTGTTCTGCTTACTTTTGTTTCATTCATTCGTTCGTTTGTTTTTTTTTGTTTGCCATAATAACGATAATAATAAAAAATTATGAACAACTAGAGAATACATATGTGAGTTAATCTAAAATCTACGTATTACAATCTGAGGGGATACAGCAGCCATTGTGCTACTGGAGGCTATGTTTGTGGACAGTAGTTATTAGGGAGAAACATGGCAAGAATCAACATTGAAGACTGTATCAGACGAAATTGTTTTTACATATGTAATGCCAAATTTTCCATATGTAGAAGCTGCACATATCGTATGATACATAGACAAGACTTCAGTTGTGAAAAGCATGTGTAAAATACAAACGTACTTTTTCGATCACAGCGAGCCCTATTTTCGTCGGAAAATAATATTTAAGGCTCTATCAGACGTCATGTTTTTACATATGTAGTGTCAAATTTCCCATGCATGTTGCACACAATGTTATACATGAACGGAATATCAGTTGTGAAATACATGAGTAAAGTACCTTCGTACTTTTCCGATGACAGCGAGCCCTATTTTCATTGTAAAAACATAATTTAATAAAAAGTGTTGTTTCTTTGTTGCGTAAAAATACATAAAAATCGTCCGTAAAGTATTATACAGGGTGCGTTGAGGTGATAGACACTTCGGTATTTTGTTGGTGCCAACCTTGCTTTCAAAAATACTCCAGACACAATAGTCAAACTGATTGGTATCCCGAAATTTAGGTGGCTATTGTGCGCTGGAAATGAAACGAGGAACCTCATTTTGTAACCATTCTTGGGTGGCGAGTGCTGAGTGCAATGGTGCTGAGTCCTGTCCCATACCTAAGGCCAAAATGTTTGCGTGCCCAAGGCTTTAATACACCCTCCAGAATATTTTCGCTATAATATTCGACATTTATTCTGATGTCACGTTCGATTAATATGAGCGGAGACCTATCATCATCTGTTATGGTGGCCCACACCATCACCATGGCCGGCGCTTGAGTTCTGGAGGCCAACCGAAGGTGCACATTTTCAGCTGACCTCTTTGGCAAGTAAACATGATAATTTTGTTTGACAACAACAACAAATGTTTCATCATCGGAGAAAACCAAATTCGGCAGTTCACCACTTTCGGTCAAGCAACTATAGAGCTCTTTTGTGTGTATTTTCTTGCTGTTGCGGTGTAAGTTCTTGCAATTTTTGGAATTTCAATGGTTTTACCCCGAGCTTATTTTTTCAATATTTGCCGAATGGAATATTGCGATAAGTTCAGCTCACGAGTCATTTTTCGACCACTGCGACGCGGTTTCCAATCAGGTCGCTTCTTTACTTTTCGAACCATTTCTGCTGATGTTGGTGTTTTCTTCCGTCCACTTCCTTGACGTCGGGCTACGCTACCAGTATCCTATCACTCGACACTGGTACTACGAGACACATTTTAATGCTGGAGTGCTCTAACGATGGCCAATTGTGGTTTTCCAGCCAAATATAAAGAAATCACACTATTACGCTTGAATTCCATCACGAATAACTTTTTTTCTGGAAAATTCTCATCAAAATGCTTTTGTACGCTTGTAAACAATATAAGGAGCTGTCGCTGGAATATTTTTAACAGTTATCGGACGAGTGGCTTAGAAATGACAGCAGTCCGAAGTTGGTTGCAGTTTTCATTGTTTTATTGTTTCCAGCTGGTTCTAGAATAGCGAACACAATTACACAATGAGACTCAGAATGCCACTAAGAAATTGTATACGACTGTACCTCGGGAAATTTCATAATAATCATATTATCAACTAAAAAATCCGTGAAGATCCGAATATTACTATATAATTCCCAGACGATTGATAAAAAGTCACACTAACAAAACAATTCAATTAAAACATTTTTATTCATAATAGTTTCCAGATTTATTTATTTTTTTGTTTTGGGATGTCATACAAACCACTTTGCCACCTGCTTTAGGTCTCTAAAGCTCACACGGTAAATTAGCCAGAACCATGCGGACACAAAATATCCAACTAACCGCACATAATGGCGCACACAACGACACTTTAAGTGATTTAATGCCACATTAATTTGTCTAGTATTTAATCAGGCAACGTGAAATATAATCAGCCACTTAACGGCTATAGGATGGAAGTGACAAAATATCGCTATTTTTTAAATAACAAGGAGAGCTATGGGTTTTCTGCGATGCGTAAGGCCCTAAACACAACACATTGCAAAACGGATAAAAGACCATTTAAGCCTTGCAGGCAGAATATTTTCGAAATATGGCCAGGAAATAGAAGGATGGATGGCGAAGAGGCAACATAACAAGTCTTAATGATAGGCTTAAAAATACAGAATGGCACGCGTAGAAATAATGGAGGAAAAAAGAAATAAGACTCGCGTTACGTACGCATACTTGTAATACTTAACGTAAAACTATAAAAATTATTGTTAATGTCTGAAACGTGTATGAACAATAACAGCAAGTACAAATGTAAGCTGGAAATGGCCTCTGGGCTGGCTATATAGGATAGTTACGCACCACACACACAACAGAACATATCTACTTCTGACCATATTTCTGTTTATGTTGTTTCCTCTCATTCGATTCATGCCGCGAAATTGTGTCAAACGTACGTAAGTGTAAAAATGAATGAATACGCTGCGAATGCTATCGATCAATTAATCAAACTCGTTGTGACTGATCACGTTTTTGTCCTCATTAGAAAGAATCAGTAAAATAAGATATCAACAGACAGTGTGACGCGTCATATGGAAGCATTGAACTGAACTATATAATTTATGAGTATTTGTGTTAATTTTGTTGTGTGTGTGTTTGCTTTTGGGGGAAAAAATATACGACGTATATATGTTTCACAGGTTGTTTCATTCATTCATTCATTCATTTATTAGAGATAAACAGTTTTGATAAAAAAATAGCATTGAAAATATGTATGGGGATTAAAGTATTAAGGGAAAGTGGAAAATTCGAAGAGGGCTAATATTCTTTTAAAATGCTAGAAGATCTATCAACAGAAGGTCGCATGGTTGAAGAATATAGGTAGACGCCTATACACAGCTGTTGGGACAATGAACTGTCAAACCAATTTTGGAATCGAAATTTTTAAATGAAAAATTACTCAAAATTGTCAAAATTAATAAAAAAAATTGTATTATGACAACACCCAAGGGGGGT
Source organism: Musca domestica (assembly GCF_030504385.1). Classification (NCBI taxonomy): domain Eukaryota; kingdom Metazoa; phylum Arthropoda; class Insecta; order Diptera; family Muscidae; genus Musca; species Musca domestica. Next base: position 28,392,227 of record NW_026712328.1, on the reverse strand, counting down.
CGTGTAGGAAAACATATATAAATATACTTATTTTTGAAGAAATATTTAAAAAAAATTGACATAACAATGGTCCCAAGCGTTGTTGCATCTACCTGTATTCTTCTACCATGGAAGGTCGTAAAACATGTAGAAGGGGTTCCATCTATAGATATTTTCTTTAATATATCTGGGCTAACCCAGATAAATGTATGTAAACCTACTGTTAGTCAGCTGTGACAAATGGAGTACCAATTTGTATGTAAACGTAGTTTTAGTCTGAAAATCATGATTCATGGTAGAAGAATACAGGTAGTCGCATCGTCACAATAGATAAGAACTGTCAAACCAATTTTGGAATTGAAGATTTTAAATGAAAAATTATTCAAATTTGTAAAAATTGTTAAAAAAGGGATGTCATAACAACCTCCGATTGGCGTCGTATTGGAAAACATATAATTATTTTTTTGGAAAATTTTTTTTTTTGACATATCAATGTTCCTAAGCTTTGATGCATCTACTGTATTCCTCTACCACGATTAAATCCATGGCGCAATATTAGTAAGAATGGGATTTCATTTGTGCTGTTAATTTTATTTACCATACAGGGTGAGATGATAAAACTGCAACCTAGCTTAGACTTCTGTCATTTCGAAGCCACTCGTCCGGCAGCTGTTAAAATTATTCCAGTGACAGCTCATTATACTGTTTACAAGCGTACAACAGTATTTTGGTGAGAATTTTCCAGAAAAAAAGTTATCCGTGATGGAATTGAAGCTTGATAGTTTGATTTATTTATATTTGGCTGGAAAACCACAAGTGGCTATCGTTTGAGCACTCCAGCATTTAAATGTGTATAAATGTTTTGTGTCTCGTACCATCGCTCGTTACCGTGTTATTGGTAGCGTAGCCCGACGTCAAGCAAGTGGACGGAAGAAAACAGCAAAATCAGCAGAAATGGTTCGGAAATTAAAGAAGCGACTTGATCGAAACCCGCGTCGCAGTGGCTGACAAATGGTTCGTGAGCTGAACATATCGCAAATATTGAAAAAATGAGCTCGGGGTAAAGCCATTGAAATTCCAAAAAGTGCCAGAACTTACACCGCAACAGAAAAAAATAGACTCGAAAGAGCTAAAGAGTTGTTTCGCTTGGCCGGAAGTGGTGAACTGCCAAATTTGGTGTTCTCCGATGAGAAAACATTCGTTTTCACACAAAAAGATCATGTTTACTTGCCAAAGAGGTCAGCTGAAAATGTGCACCTTCGGTTGGCCACTAGAATTCAAGCGCCGGCTATGGTGATGGTGTGGGCCGCCATAACAGCCGATGGTCGCTCTCCGCTCGTATTAATCGACCGTGGCATCAAAATAAAATATTCTAAAATATTCTGGAGGGTGTATTAACGCCTTGGGTTCGCAAACATTTTGGCCACAGACCCTGGACATTCCAACAGGACTCAGCATCATCGGATTCAGTATGCGCCACCCAAGAATGGTTACAAAATGAGGTTCCTCGCTTCATTTCCAGCGCACAATTACCATCAAAATCTCCGGATACCAATCCGTTGGACTATTGTGTCTGGAGTATTTTGGAAAGCAAGGTTGGCATTAAAAAATATCCAAGTGTTGATCACCTCAAGCAAGCGCTTCGCCGGAAATGGGCCAAAATACCGCAGAGCAACATTCGGGCAGCGTGGGACGGTCTCATTGGCCGTTTGAAGGCCATAATTCGTGCCAAAGGTGACCAATTCGAACAAATCTAAACTTATTATAAAATTTGATGCTATTCCCGATATTTTTGATATGAAAGCATTAAATAAAATTTAAAAAAAATATATGGCGTTTGACTTTGTTGCAGTTTTTTTTATCTCACCCGGTATGTGATTTGTAAACCTATCAAACCTAAGCTGTGCTAAATGTAGTACCATTTTATTATTCCATAATAACATGCTCGCTATTTTTTCCATTCACAGCTTTTGGAATTTCGTTCACAGTTTTAAATATTGGACCTGGCCTCATAAATCTCCCATTTGCCGGTCTATTGTTTTATTTATATTTTTTTTAAACAATTTTATTGTATTATGACATCAAATGGATTTTTTTGGGTGATTGTTGAGTGGAAACATGCAGTGCTACTGTTTGGCATGGCTTGTGATACATTGTGAGCCGGCATATCATTGCGGAAACGTGTTTTATTTAATGTATTTAACATTTAATTGTTCGCTTAGCACCTACCCATTATTTGTGATGTGAAATATTTTTCTGGCTGGCTGACCCGGCTGGTGGCTAGTCAGACATGTTGGCTGTCTGATAAAAAGGAAGATGAACATTAAAGCAAATCAGTCCAGACAATATTATTTGCTCTGTGGTCAATATGGAGGGTGCGGGGGTTTGTTTTTATTATGTTACCAAAGTGTTTATTTCATTCAAGTGGTTTTTGCCGATTATATGAATTGAGGAGTAAAAAGAGAGGGAGAGAGAGATGAATTGAAAACCACATTATAGACTTGTCTGCCTTATTTCTGTTTTTGGGCGATGGAAGAAGTCAGTTTGGTTTTTGTATGCCAGAAGCTGGAGTTTGTTTTTTCGATTTCCATCAATTACATAATTTTTGCACAAATATTGAAGTTTAAGTTCAAGGTAATTGTACGGATGTTTTCATAGTTGGTTAATAATATTGGGGTTTTGCTGTGGCGGAAACTGTAGATTTTTTTGTTTCTTTATGATGCACTTAAAATTCATTTATTTATAGTTATTTTTTTATTGGTTTGTAAATGATACTCAAATGAGAATTGAAAAATTCCCACACTTTGATATTGGCCTTTCATATCTATCATGTCTAATTTGATTCTAATGAGCTTAACTGTTTGACTTAATGCACATTTAATATTGCGAGAAATATTTCAGTCAAATAACAATATTTTTCCATGAAGGTAAAAAAATTCTGCCAAATAATGGAAACAATAAAGTGGGAGAAATGGGGTTTCCACAAAAACTGAAAACTTTCCATTGTTGGATATTCTAAACTTTAATTTGGAGTCGGATTTTTAGAAAATTACACATTATGGGATACAAACAAGACAGAATACAGGTAGAAGCCTCAATGCTTGGGAACATTGATATGTCTAAAAATTTTAAATGTCTTTTCAAATATAAATAGATTTTTATATGTTTTCTTATACGACATCATTCGGAGGATATTATAACACACATATTTCAACAATTTTTACAAATTTAAATAATTTTTCATTTAACATTTTCAATTCTAAAATAGGTTTGACAGTCGATGCGTCTACCTATATTCTTCTACCAAGTGTAGAACTTACATAAATACATGCTAGCAAAGTGTAAACAACGCGTTTACGAAAACACATGCGACTCTGGAGTGTTTCGATCAAAAAACCAGTGTTGCATACTGTAGGTATGTAGGCTTAAAACAAATCCGATGGCGTGTTTAAATACAAAATCTCTGCCTCGATAATTGACAAATATCAATAAATTTAACGCAATAATGATGGATGATGGTGGGTAATAAAATGGAAACAATAGAAGAGAGCCTAGAGAGGGCATATAGAAGAAATGTGACTGATGAACCACCAAAAATTGATAAGTAGATGGTAAAGGATGTCATTGAAAGTTTCAAACCGTTTAAGCCAGTGGGACCAGATATGGTCTTTCCGGCTCTGCTCCAAAAGGAAGTAAACTAAATTTCGTCGAACTTAGCCGGAATTTTCAATGCTTGCCTAAAATGTGCCTATACTCCTGGCATTAGGCGAAGGTAGTTTTAATCCCCAAACCCGGGAAGGCAAGTTAAGCAATACCTAAGTTTTATCGGCCGATAAAATCTCTACCTCGATAATTGACAGATCTCAATAAATTTAACGTAATAATGGTGGATGATGTTGGGTAATAAGAGAAAACAATAGAAGAATCGCTAGAGAGGGCATATATAAGATGATGAACCACCAAAAATTGATTAATCAATTGTAAAGGACCAGATATCGTCTTTCCGGCTCTGCTCCAAAAGAAAGTAAACTAAATTTCGCCGAACTTAGCCGAAATTTCCAAGGCTTGCCTAAAATGTGCATATACCCCAAAAGCCTGACATTAGGTGAAGGCAGTTTTTATCCCCAACCCCGGTAAGGCAAGTTACGCAACACCTAAGTGTTATCGACTGATAAATCTAACTCAAAACCATTTAACGTACAATCGGCACCATGAGCAAGATCTCAAACGATATGCTTAAATATTAACAATATGCATACGATAAAGGCCCTTTTTGGGAAGCCGCACTATATGAGGTTGTACGCCACATCGAGAGCACTTCCGATTAAAAAAAGTGTACACAAGACAATCAACATTTTCAATAAGGTTAAAAATCTGAGTGTGATTCTAGATAGGAAACTTAATTGAAGGGACCACATCCAAGAAAGAGCTAAAAAAGCTAGGCTAACAATGGGCTTTCATCCAATTCAAAAGTGTGGGTAGCTCCATTCTAACATATGCATCAGTAGTCCGGAGGACAGCTATGGATAAAAAATGTAATACTAAAATATTACAGAAAGTCCAACGAATGTGCTGTTTAAGAATTTGCTGTGCAATGCAATATCAACTAGGGCCTTACAGACAATATTATATGGACCCTCAAGGCGACTGATGAGTGGATAAATAAAGACCACGTGGCATATTATCAAAACATTTTAAGGATACCAATGGAAAAATTTGTATCGGACCTGATACCTGAAACAATTGTAGCTGCCACATTAATTCCTACCAGAGACTCGTGGATCGATGGATTCCCATCACAAATACCCACTGGAAACTGTTGTTACACAGACGGCTCAGTGCCAGGCAGAGCGGGACAGAATTTTTTTTGAAGAACTTTATATCGTATTCTTTTTTCGTGTGTTCGATCATAAAACGATCGGAGGTCCGTGCGAGTGCAGAGTGTCTAAACTGGCTTAATGTCAACAATCAACAGTTATTCTCAGCACGGCTCATTACGCATTATATGGGAACGAAGTCGTAAGATTATTAGATATAACGAGATAGAACTATCTCGCCATAACAGGCAGGGAATTAGCAAAAGTAAACTTGGACAATAGTATGTTCAGATAACAGTATATGCAGGACATGCTGAGAGGATGGTGAAATGTTGGAGGATTTTCTCTGTCAATGCTCAGCGTTTGCAAATATCAGATCCCAATTCTTAGGAAACGACTCCATACCACATCCTAATCAGATCATGGTAAATGCAATAAAACAGCTAAGGAATTTTGTTAATGCAATTGAATTTGTACTATAATAAACTGTAATATGTCCGCCAAATTTATACACTGGGAAGTTATAAAATGAAATTTTAGACCAATTTTGGTAATGTCTTAAAAATTTCCTCTCATAGCTTATTTGTTGATCTAGGATTTTTTCTTGAATCAAATATTGCATCTCCTATACATTGATCAAGGATTGTTTCTTGAATCTAATATTGCATCTCCCGTACTATACTGTCTAATTTTTCAAACTAAAACTAAGCATTTATAGTCGGCATGCAAACTTTCTAATAAATCCATCATGGTCGGTGTTTTTTGCTTGCCTCGCTCTATAATTATCCAAGAAAACTAACGGTCATCTGCAATAGTTTAAAATCTATGTAATTTGCATAAGCACAAGCGTGATGTAATGTTTTCAAAAAAAAAAAAAAAAAAAAAAGAAAGAAAGAAATAGGTAATAAAAAATAATCCTACAACAATTTTATTTAGTTTGCCGTCCGGCCAATCTCCTCTAAACATAACCCAACAACACATGTTATATTTTTGAGCTATAAAATGAAAACTGTGCACCATTCTCTTCGCCATCATCATCATCATCATCGTCATTACGATTATGATGATGATCATCAGGCAGGAGGTGTTCATCATAAATTTCCGGTAATCACATACATACCATGGAGAATGTTCAACGGCTAAATGGCTAATTGAAATTTTGTTATACTCGCATAAGAACATTGAACCTGGCGTAATTATACTCAAAAAGTCTTTAAGACAAAACTGGTAGACCAACTTGTTTGCCCGTACATGTTAATAGCAATTATTCATTTATGTATTTAGAAGCCAAAAGATTCTTACCTGTATATTGTTGGATTTCCGTATAATCTTGCAGGGGAGCTGAAAAGATGATAATAAGAGAAATAATTTAATTAATTTTTTTATTTTATTGTAATAGGCAAGAAAAAATTTTAATTTCTTTAGAATTACTATAATTTATTGTCCTCTCCGTTCTGTGATGGCACACCACCAGTCACTGTCTCAAGACAAATGTAAATTATCACTTTTCATGTCAACAACAGCGGCAGCAGCAGCCGGCTTTAAACACAAATATAATTTTCTCCTCTTGGCAAAAAAACCGGGTAGATGGTGTTTGCAAATGCCATAACAACGTTTCAATGACTGGCTCTTCTGTTTCCTTTGCCTTGACACAATCTCCGGATAGCAATCTGTGTTTGCATGTACGTATGTTCTGGTTCTCGGATAAAAAGAAGTGTCTGACTAATGGACAATTTGTTAGAAGTTGGAATCTAAATTTAGCTTGCGTCCAGATCATGATATTGTGGGGTATCAAGAGAAACTTGAATATCTTAATAGGCAAGTTGCCGAAAGGAGGAGGAGGAGGAGCAGTAGCAGGGTTTATCTTTGGATTGGCAAAGGAAATTAAGACAGGTGAAATCTATTTTTTACATATTTCGATAATGGCATTTTTTCTAGTTTTTCTCTTTCTAGATTTTTAATGGAACCGAACATTTACTTGGAGGCAATGCTCTGTAAAAAATCAAAATTTTGAGTTTCCTATTTTGGTCATAAAAACAATTGAAATAAATATATGCTAACAACAAACATAGGATTATCCGGAACTTGATTATCCGCGGTTATCGTTTGATTGCATTCCGTAGATAGCTATGCTATCTACAAACTCAAAATTTTGAGTTTCCTATTTTGGTCATAAAAACAATTAATATAAATATATGCTTACAGAAAACAGGATTATCCGGAACCTTGATTACATTCCGTAGTAAGAAATCTAATAATTTTGTATTGTGTGGGGATTACAATTTATTGTATTCTAAAAGCGTTCGGCAAGAACTAATTAAGATTATAAATGAAGTATAGTGTTAGGAAAATTGTCGGAAGTTTTAATTTCATACCCAGAAAGTTTCGTAAAAGATTTCAGTTTTCTTTCAAATAAAACTATTCTTGTCTAAATACAATCTAACTTAGGCCATGACTTCTGAATCTCAAAGTTTTGCATTCAACGAAACCGTTGCATATTCTCACTAGATACATTTCCTTTTTTTATTACTCTTGAGATTTACTAGATCATTGTGTTATATGTCTTTAAATTATTTGACAAATTATGTGTTTTGTGATTTTTCTTTTCGCTCAATTCTATTTCACCTTTTTTTGTGCTGCATTTTCAATGCCCTAAGCTATCGCAATCATTCTTTCGCCTAGACAAGAACAACAGGTGTTGTTGTTGTGTGAGGTTATGTTCTCTTAGACATTTATGTAAATCGCTGGTGAAAAATTACTTAGGGAAGTCATTTATTATCTCACTCACTTGGTGTTTTCCAGCGAAATTCAACCAGGAAGAAGGGGAATATGAAAGCAGGCGACAAACCGACTACAATTTGCCAAGAAAGAAATTTCTAATACCGGACAGAACGTAGCGAAAAAAAAACAAAAACTTCAAGTGTTTTCTTATTAGAATTTTTAGGATTTGCATTTTCTTTTTGTTTTTCTTCGGCTTAAAAGCAGGTGTGTAGTTGCAAAGAATTTTAAATAGACATAGACTTCCGTTCGTATGGTAACTATTCCTTGTTACTTCTCATTATAAATTTGACATGCTATTTGTTACCAGAAGACACTATGTGGGGGGTAAATAAGTTTAGCTAAAAATGGTGATGATTGCAGTGACCTGATTTGGTTGTGTAGAATTTAAAGCTTGAAGATATGTATGTTATCCAGCCAAAAATATTGTTTCTTGAACCCCATTTCTTTATTGATTACCAGCAAATGTTAAGGAAATCATCTTTATTCTATTTCTTGATCTATTTTTCCAACCTGTGGCACGTTGGCTATTTCATTATTCCTTTTAAAGTGTTAATTAAGAGGAAATGCTCTTGATTTGCCGTAGCTTTTTTCTTACCTCTATCTCCTTAATTAACTTTTAAATACACATTAGTGCTATGCAATGGTGTTGGTGTTATTTGAAGATGGAATATTTCACACATATTTACACAAACACTTTAAAGAGATTCTTTACAAATGTAGAAGACATACAACAACAACAACTGATTCTAGGTAAATATCTAGGTTTGCAGAGCTGAAACTATGAGCAACACAACTTGGCTAGAGCAAGAACCATGTGCATGGGCCTAGTAAGAAGAATCTTGTCCAATATGTTGTATTGCCATGCATGTATGTTGTAGGTATTTAAAATTGGCCATTCACCGAAGACTTGCTATGAGAATCCAGGCGAACGAAAAAAATAATACTTTTGTTGCTTGCAGTTTGCGGATTGCGAGTGTTTGGAGCGTGTGTAACATGATTTCTGGTATAGCTTACATTTTGTTTTAGGAAAGCAAATGTTGTAATAGTTCGGCAGAGAAAAGCAGAAGCATGTGTACGGTCATTCAACTTGGTTTTTTTTAAGAACGTTTGAATATTTCGTTTTCAATGCGAAATTGAGGAAGGTCAGCTAAATCAGGTATGTGTCTTAAGTCTTTTGTTTTGTAATAAAGTCACACTTTTGGAAATTTTCAAAGGACTTCTGACGTTAATTTTTGAAAAAAAAAACAAACATTTTTAAAGGATAATTAGACCAGCTATTGTGAGTTTTGAGATTATTTTTTGAAAAATAATCAAAGCCGTGAATTTTAAAAAAAAAATTGGTAGACTACTAGCGTTTGTGTCGTGCATTTTGTATAGACATTCTGAGAATATGCCATTTGAAAAATTTTCAAAGACATGCGTCGGAAAATTGCAATCGGAAGGTGAGGGAGGAATAGAGTAGAACTTTGCCTATGTACTTTTAACCACGTTTTATACCCTCCACAATAAAATGGAGGGTATATTAAATATGTCATTCCGTTTGCAACATCTCGAAATATTCATTGGAGACCCTAAAACGACATATATTGCTGATCAGAATACAATTATAAGGCGTTCTGGCTATGTTCATCTGACTGTCCGCCCGTCTGTTGAAATCACGATAGAGTCCAAATTATTTAATTTAGAGTTTTGGTGCAAAGATTTATATCATATGCAAGCTAATCGGTACTGAAAATGGGCTATATTGATCCACGTTTAGCTATAGCCCCCATATAAGGGTACCTCCAGATTTTCGGTATTTTGAAGATTTCTGCCACAATTTCCAATCAAATTAGGTGAAAATTTAAATTTGGTGTTTTCGGTAGGTATGTTATCTCTTTACAAAAAATATTCGCTACAGGTCCATTAATGGGTACAGCCTCCATATTACGGTACCTCCAGATTTTCGGTATTTTGAAGATTTCTGCCACAATTTCCAACCAAATTAGGTGAAAATTGAAATTTGGTGTTTTCGGTAGGTCTGTTATCTCCTTGCAAAAAATATTCGCTACATGATTTTCGGGAGATTTTAAAGATTTCTGCCACAATTTCCAACCAAATTAGGTGAAACTTGACATTTGAGTTTCTCGGTAGGTCTGTTATCTCTTCGCAAAAATATTCGCTACAAATCCACAAATGGGTATAGCCTCCATATAACGTTACCTCCCGATTTCGGGAGATTTTGAAGATTTCTGCCACAATTTCCAATCAAATTAGGTGAAAATTGAAATTTGGTGTTTTCGGTAGGTCTGTTCTGTCACCGCAAAAAATATTCGCTACAGATCCACTAATTGGTATAGCCACCACATAACGGTACCTTTCCGATTTTCGGGAGATTTTGAAGATTTCTGCCACAATTTCCAACGAAATTAGATGAAACTTAACATTTGAGGTTCTCGATAGGTCTGTTATCTCTTTGGATAAAATATTCACTAAAGGTCCAGTAATTGGTATAGCCCTCATATAATGGTACCTCTCGATTTTTGGTATTTTTTTGAGGTTTCTGCCACAATTTCCAATTAACTTTGATAAACAAGGTGGTGGAGGGTGCCTGTTTATTTATTATTATTTAATTAAAACTTTTTGGATTTGTTTTCAGAATATATAGTTGTTTTCCTTAAGATGCAGCAAATTCTAAAACAATGTAATATGAGGGGCAATATGCCAACAATTTTATTTGCTTCCTGGAATCCTAAAAAATCGAACCCCACGAACATGTTTTACACCTTTCGTGCCTCTCTCTCTCTCTCTCTCTCTCCAAATAATATGCAATATGTTACAAATACTTTAATTACCGCAAAAGACAAGTCAGGCACTTGCTTGCTTGTTTTTCGCGAATAACGGCAAAATGCATATAAAAATGTTCCTGCGGTTACAACCACCAACCTCAAGCAGATGACATAAAACATATGTAACACACAACTGCGTAGCCAAATGTGCAACCTACAACAAGTACCAACAGCCACTATGAGAGACTGAGACCAAAGTTATCTTCAGCTCAAATAATAACAACAATAATAATGGGAAAACGACCTCGTAAAAAGTAGCAAAAAAACCAAAAGAACAAACGGACAAAATGCAATTTCAAGTGCATTACAAGTCTGTCGACATCTACTTCTGCCACAGCAAGGCTAAGTACATGGCCCCCTTTATGTAAAGCGGGACATGCAGTGGAATAATGGTGTTTTGTTGGTTTTGGGATGGATTGTAAAGCAAAAACTAACTGTAATTTTTATGCATTTTAACAACTTAACAACCAAACAAACACATTCTAGAGATTTTTTTTGCGCATGGAGAAAAAAGTCTACAAAAATATGTAAAAAATCGTAAAAAAGCCAAGAATGTAAACCACAAACTACGAAAAAAAACCTAAGAAAACTAAACTGCTTAGAAAATCTGCCGGTAGACGTGAGCCATGGCCGAAGAAGAAGAAGATCCATGGAAAATCGAAATTGTGCATTATCATCCTTATTATTTGTTGTATAGAACCAAAACCATATGCATGCAAGCAGGCATCTATCCTATCCTAACCATATCCATGCTCTTGATCTGGTTTGTTAAGAGAAAAATTTATTGGCGCTGCGGTTTTGTGGATGATCTGTTTGAGTGATTGACATGGCTGATATATGTATGTATTACAAGAGCTGGATTTATTGGAATTATAATAGTAAACATGGGAATGAGGAAAATTCAAATGTTGGCAGAGGTATAATGCATGGATGGTTGCTGGTAGGGCAAAACGACATTATGGCAAACTTGGATAAAGTCGTATTCCAAAGCCACAAGAACCGTCTATGAACTTTCAACAAATTGGCATTTTAATTTTAAAATTCTACCTCTACGATTAATTTATAAAATTTATTTTTACTTTATAAAATATAAAAAAAATATTTAAAGAGTTTAGAAACTGTATTTCATTGATGCTTAATGGTCTCCTCTACAAATTGCCCTAAGAGTAGCAAATTTCCCTAAGAGTAGTAGAGAGTAAATTGTGGTTTTCTTTTAATCAAAAATCCCCCTTTCTCAAATGAGAATCTATTTCAATACTCTGCCTTTACTTGTTCTTTTATTAAAAATTTATTGGCTCTTCTAAAACTCTCTCGGAGTGCCTAAAATTGCACTGCCTACAGAGTTTAGAAATTCCCCTTCATTGACACTTTTTTGGCGCTTCTAAATCACTCTCGGAGTGCCGCACTTCCTAAAGAGTTTAGAAATTCCCCTTCATTGACACTTCAATGTCTCTTCTGTAAATTTGCTCTAAGAGTACCTTAAATTGGGGGTTCTCTTAATGAAAATCCCAAATGAGAATCTATTTCAATTTCGTTCCATTGTGAACAATTTATTGCCTCTTCTTACAAAGAAAGAATCTTTCTCTCTCTCGGAGTGCCTTAAATTGCACTTCCTATAAAGATATTACAAAGTTTATGACATTTATTGTATCATCTAATGACTCAAAAGGACACATGTGATATTGTATTACACGCGAATACGTAACAAACATGCAAAACGAAGAATTCCATTGGCCATTTGACAATATGTGGTCATGCCCTCATAAATTACAAGCTCTTATCTAAAATAACGTTAAATTTTTTCTTATACAAAAAAAAACAGAAACTTTTATTTTGACTTTAGAGGGAGCCAGCAAACCCATGAGATACCGACAAACTACCCAAACCCCCTTGGATGCTACTACGCCAAAAAGTATCATTGCAAATTGAAAGAGTCATAAATAATGACCAGAGAGACATTGTTTAACCACACGATTAAAGATGTTGTTGGTGGTGCTGTTGCTGCAATGCCATGCCATGCCATGTTGCAAACCAATAAACGGAACTTGCAACCAGAATAACTTTTCTGCGTTCTTCTAATAGCTCTCCTTGCCAACTCCCTCATATTGTTAATACATGGTATCATTTTTCTTTTGGTGCGTAAGTTCTAGGTATTTACCAAATGCTAACCAAGGACCCGGGCTATATAATATGACAGTGTGTACAGAAAAGCTTGAAAAATGCCGAAAGTTTATGGCAACACCATGTTAGAAAGAAAATGCCAAACATTTGCAAATGCTTGTTTGTTGGTTGGTTGGTTAGTTGTTGCTGTTGTAAGCCACATATGTAACAATAAATGCCGGAATATATTGCTAAAAGTTGCCTTCTGACTTGGCAAAAATGCAGCATGTGGTTCGTTAAGGCCTAAAGATGTTGTTGGTAACCTGGACAGTTCGAAGTCAGAATTTAATCTGAACGCCGTTTAAAAGGGTTATTATCAGACATGTGATGTTCAAAGGACTATGGGAATTTGAGATTTTAAAAAAAAAAACTGCCTTTAGATGTTTTCTGACGTCACCTTACTTACCAAACTATGCTTCCGAATGAAGCGAATGAACGAACAGATTAACTTCCGCAGGATGGGTAATTCCGATTCTATTTTCCTATTTCTATGCATGGTCTGTTTCAGAACTGCAAGAATGTGATGCTACTACAATAACCGATATTCCATTTATGATATAGAGAAAACATTGAAAAAATGGTAGATTATTGCAGGTTTTGGAACAGAGCCTAGTTCGATTGTAATCGAAATTTCAATTGCTTTCTTTTTGGAGAAAAAAAATCCTAAAATGGGAAATTATTATTTTTTTTTCGGCTCATTCGTATAGCTATAGAGGATATATATCATTTGATACGGACAAAACGTGCTTCATTGAAATAACTGTTTTTGATCCTAGGTCTCTTTGGAACAAATCCGTTTCACGACATTTGGTGTTGATCTAGGGATGTCCGTCCATCCGTCCCTACGACTGGTGCGCACGATAACTCTCGAAGAGAATTTGAGACTGGGTCCAAACTTGGTATATAGCAATATTATTGCCAAATTTTGATCAACTTTGGAGATGCATAGCATTGGTCCACTCCTTCCGGTACCTACCCCACAAAAATGTCAAATTTGTCAAAGAAAATAATTTATTGAAAGAGAAAGAATTATTCGATTTTGTGCAAACTTTGCAGATTCCAATATTTTTTGTCAGTGCTGGGTTAGATGTGAAAATATACAATATCTGTCCACTTCATCACGTACCTCCCTCACAAAGAGTCAACATTTTGGAAAATTATAACACTTAAAAATGTGAAATAAGGGTCCAATTGTCTTCAAATTTCACATATCCAGATGTTTCTAGCAACACAAGATCTGGTGGCAAAATTGTAGATATCGGCCAACTTCTTATGGTACTTCCCCCACAAAGGGTCGAATTTGATGAATAACCATAACGATCGATGAAAGGCGAGTTGAGCATCCAATTCTCATCAAATTTAAAATATTTACATATTTCTATTAACACAAGATCTGTTGTGAAAATGTTAGATATGGACCCACTTCTTGTGGTACCTCCCCTACAAAGGGCCAAAATTGGCAATAATTATCAGTCTTATACAATGCGAAATGAGAGTCAAATTGTCTTCAAATTTCACGCATCCACGTATTTCTATCAACACAAGATCTGGTGTCAAGATGGTGGATATCGGACCACTCCTTCTGGTACCTCCCCCACAAAGGGTCAATATTTTGAATAACCATAACGATCGATGAAAGACGAATTGAGCATCCAATTCTCCTAAAATTTTATATATCCCAATATTTCTACGAACACAAGATCTGTTGTAAATATTGTATATTTCGGACCACTCCTTCTGATACCTCCCCCCACAAAGGGTCAAATTTTTGAATAACCATAACGATCGATGAGAGGTGAATTGAGCACCAAATTCTCCTCAAATTTTACATATCTCATATTTCATTTCTACTAACACAAGATCTTTTGTAAGGAATGCAAATTTCGGACCACTCCTTCTGGTACCTCCCCCACAAAGGGTCAACTTTTTGAATAACCATAACGATCGATGAAAGGCGAATTGAGCATCCAATTCTCCTCAAATTTTACATATCCCAATATTTCTGCGAACACAACATCTGTTGTAGGGAATGCAAATTTCGGATCACTGCTTCTAGTACCTCCACCACTAAGGGTCACATTTTTTATTATTTTTTTGATAGCTACTTTATTACTTTTTTTCTTCTTTTTTTTAAATAAAAAAATTGTTTCATGGATTGAGAAAGAAGATGCTGGCCAATTCTTACAGGAAGTTTAAAAAGACAGACGACCTAGTTTTGACTTGTTGAGACCGAGTCGAAATAAAAAGCGCTTCAATGTTTCGTTCAAATCAGCTGATTGCCAATTAAAGCCTATGCTTTAATCAAATATTTCCTTTCCTTACAATTAACATAAGATATAAATTTTAATTTTTCCCCATTCGATTTCCCTATTAATTTCATGTACAGGATTCCAAGTGGCAACAACAACAACAACAGCACTCCAACTCATATGCTCGGTTTTCCGTAGACATATTTCTGTAACCCATTTTAAAGAATCTCCCCAAAGATATGCCTTGTGTTTTTCTTAAGACAGACATCTAAACACATATACGCACACATTTGAAACTTGCTGAAATGGATGCTACTCCTAAGATGTCTTTTGCCATTAAAACCACAAATATGTGTACGTATGTATGTATGTATGTACGTATGCATGTTTGTTTGTTCTTCTAGATTCACTAAATAGGTGGGATACCTAGTCTCTGCTGGTTTGGTGTTGCTGACTGAGAAGATACAAAAAATAAAACCCCAAGAATACCAAGTTAACTGACTACGGTCACACCCCCTTTATAGATGACGGCGGCCGGTGGTCAGTACCCACTGGTGCCTAATGCATTTAACTTTGTTTTTTTTTGCTTCATCTCCCATTTGGCTGGCTGCTGCCATCTATTTTGGTGCTATTATGTGTTATTGTTGTTACTGTTGCTGTTGAAAATAAGGCGTATATTTGTTGAAAAGTCTGGTCAAGTCTGATGTTCAAATGTTGGTCTCTTTGGCCAAACTTATATTATCTTGGTAGCTCCAGCCTTGCTAAAGACAGTTGCAATTGTCTGCAAAACTCTTCTTTTGTTGTTGATGGGGGAATTCTATTATTTGTTGTTCTGTTTTTTGTTGTTGTTGTTGTTGTTTTGTTTTCCTTAAAAAGCCATTGTCCATTGTGATCTGGGAGTGTGCTTAGTTTGTTCAATGATTGTTATGACATTGAAGCTCATGCGTAGAATTTGTTCAATGTTATTGTAATGCGTACAAAGGAAGAAGGAAAAAAGTGGTAAACGATTAATAACAAAAGCTTTGTAAATTGAATTAATTTTTCAAGATAGATAAAAAATATGATACCGGTCGCAACCAACCAACCTCCTTAAAGGGTATTTCTATCTCAAAAGTTTCTTACACACTTTTGAGATAGAAATAAGTTTCTGATAATTTTATCCTTTCAAACTCAGTTAGGTTGGGTCAAGCCAAATTGGAAAACGCATTTTTTTAATTACGTAGGTATATTTAGATATAGCAAGTTGTAAAGAATCGCTGACTTATTTCGCAAGTTATGACAGATAAGAGCATTAAAAATTGTGCCCCGTTTGTGGGTGAGGTACCAGAAGGGGTTCGCAGACATATATCATCTTCACAACAGATCTGGTATTAGCAAAAACGTTTGTATGTCTGAAATTTGAAAAGGGTTGGATATATCCCATCTTCATAGCAGATCTTGTATTAGTGGAAACAATGGAATGTGTGAAATATGAAGAGAACCGGATGCTTATTTCGGATTTTATAATCGTTTTAGTTATTTAAAACTTTCACCCTTTGTGGGGGAGGTACCAGAAGAAATGATCCGATCTCTACCATTATTATAACAGATCTTGTGTTGATGGAAATATTGAGATGTACCAAGTCTGAATGAAATCGGATGTTAATTTCGTGTTTTTTGAGCTTCGTGGATATTAAAAATGTTGACCCTCTGTGGGGGAGGTACCAAAAGGAATGGGCCGATATATCCCATCTTCACACCAAACCTTGGTCTAATAATAATATTGTGATTTGTGTAATTTGGAGATGATCGGATTCTTACTTCACATTTTATAAGATTGAAAATTATTCAAAATTTTGACAGTTTGTGGGGGAGGTACATGATGGAGTGGGCCGATATTGTCCATTTTCTGGCATTAGCTAGCACTGATACAAATAGCATTTGCATAGTTAAAGTAAAATCGGATTATCCACTTTATGTTCAGTAAAATGTCTTTTTTTAAATTTCGACCTCTTGTGGGGGATGCATAAGAAGAAGTGGACTGATATTTCCCATCTCCGAACTCAATCTAATTTTGATAGTAATATTACGATGTACCAAGTTTGGACAATATCGAATGCTTCCTTCGATAATTATCGTGCACACCAACCAGTCAGATAGACAGACGGACGGGCGGACATCGCTAGATAGACTCCAAATGTCCTGCAACGGATTTGGTCCAAGGAGACATAGGGTCTAAATCCGTTATTTCGATGAGGCACGTTTTGGCCGTATCAAATGGTATATACCCTCTCTGAGGCTGAGGGTATAATTAAGTTCTATGAGTTCGAATACCATCAAACACCTTCAAACCCAAAAAAATATTACCCAAAAATGAAGCCCAAAAGAAAACATTGTCCTTCAAACCCGGAAAAATATTCTCTAAGAATAAATAGGTTCCAAAAACGAAGTCCGAAAAGAAAACCTTTTTCTATATCAAATGATATATACCCTCTCTGGCCGTACGGCTGAGGGTATAATTAAGTTTTATGAGTTCGAATACCATCAAACACCTTCAAACCTTGAAAAATATTCTATAAGAATAAATATATCCTGAAACGGGTTTGGTCCAAGGAGACCTAGGATCTAAAACCGTTATTTCGATGAGACACGTTTTGGCCAAATCAAATGATATATACCCTCTCTAGCCATATGGCTGATGGTATAGTTGTGTTCTGTGAGTTGCAATGTCATCAAAACTCATCAAACATCTTTGAACTCTGAAAAATATTCAATAAGAATGAATATAGCCCAAAAATGAATTATTTTATTTTGTCCTTCAAACCCTGAAAAATATTCTCTAAGACTAAATAGGACCCAAAAACGAAGTCCAAAAAGAAAACCTTTTTCCATATTGTCTTTGTCCGAAGAATGCCAAATCCAAAGAATTTCTTCTTGGGATAATTGTTTTGTAATAAGGAAAACGTGAATTATGCAACATGCCATACAAGTTCTGAAGACATTTGAATAACAATTTATGACTTGTGGCTGCATAATTATGTATTATTGTTCAAGAGCTCAGGATCGGTATTCGTAGTAGGCTCATCTTCTTAGAGGTGGTCTCTGGCAATGGTCTCCCACCATTACGGCAACTCAAAAGCTAAAAACTGCTAACAAACATCACGTTATGGCCACAGTATATTGTATTACTACAGTCTTTGATAGGGAAAATTTGGAAGTCGTTGGCGCATCAGGAGATGGTTTGATTTCCAAAACCCAAAAAAAAAAAAAAAACTTGAGTTGCTGCTTTCAACACCAAAAGAAGCTACTTGCTGTTTATAATTCAAGCATCTATTTTGCATAATGGCATTCAAACAGTGTTTCTTTTTTTTTTCTCTGCACAAAGAACCGTGAAAATATAAGAGCAGCTACGACATAATCATGTTAAATTACTGGTAAATTCATTTGCTGCATCTCGTCCGACAGTTCTCTTTCAACAATCCAAACCTTGCCCAAAGACCTAAGTAGCTATCTTGGGTTTAGCCAGGGAAGACAGATAGATAGATGGTGATGACTGATGCTAGCGTTGGTCATGTTAATGTAACTGATATTGGCTACCCATAGAAATCCCATGGGGAGAAGGAGGAGGAGGTGAAAAACAAGGATTCAATATTTTGGTTTGTGGCCTAGACTCAAGTCTGGATATTTGGTTGTCTGTCCCTAGAATATTGTGCTTTGTAGGTTTTCTGTGTCTGGATAAACTGTGTGATATTTGAGACATTATGTTAACGCTTAACATGATAACACCCTTTTGTTATTCCAGCAATTGTAGACCTCAAGCTCACGATCCAACCATGCAGCAGCAACGGCAGCACTTGGAAGTCGGCACAGCAACATTATCAGACCCATTGTCATGATCTTCAAGTTTATGCCTGTGTATTTAACGAAGACAAGAACTTAACTAAAAGAAAAGCTTGTACATCATTTTTCACCACAAGCTACAAGAACACCAACAGCAACAGCAAAGCCACTTAAATCAAGATATGCGATCAAGGCCATGGAAATTGCCACAGTTTTACCCCCCACCGTTGCTGAACAAAAGCCAAAAACATGCAACTGCAAGAAAAATCTGTTGTGTTCCTTACTTTTGTAGTTAAGCGAAATTGTTGTTCTGCTTCATATTCTTCTTCTTCTCTCTAAATTGCATAATTGTATTTTGTGGATTTTTGTAACCAAATAGATTCAAAGTTGATTCTGATAATATTCTCATTAAATCTATTATATCATAAAGTTGAAAGAATACTGGGAAAAGATCGCCTGTTATTAAACTAATTAGAGAAATGAGCTCATAGACCAAGGAAGAAGAGGAACATTTGCAGGGAAAATTTAACACGAAAGATTGCATGATTTTCTCAGAGAGTGACAATTTTGGACGGATATTTATGTGGTATGCCCAACCTGATCAACAAAATGCTATGAATGAGTGGAATTTCCGACATTATGCTATACAACTTTTAGATGCTTTCTTCAAACAATCATAAAATTGCCACAAAATCTTTTTTGGATAAGTATTTCTTTTTAATTTACTGCATAGACAGCTCGTCTGGATTCAAATATCTAAAATTGTGTTCAAACTTGTTGTATTGTGATAGCAATATTTGCAGATTGTCTCGAACTAGACTTACTTTATTTTGAAAAAAAACTCTATTTCACGTTTAACTGAATCTATTTTGCATTAACCGTATGTGTATATGGCTTCATACATCTTTTTGTTCTTGTGCAATTATGCCAATAGCTTAAAACTACTCTTCGTTAAATTTAAACAATGCTAGTCTTGATCAAACTGATCCCAGTTACATCAGACCTCTTTTAATTTGACTAAATTTAACCTTTTTTGGATTCAAACTACTCTTGGATTGATCAAACTACTTTCAGTTCGACTTCAACTACTTTCAGTTCAATTGCAACCACTTTCAGGTCGATACCAATTAGTAAAGTTCGAATAGAACTACTATCTGCTTAATTCAAATTACTCTCATTGAGATTTAAATAACTCTAAGTTCGAACCAAACCACTCACCACTTGATCAAACTACTTTCAGATTGATTCATATTACTTTCAGTTTGATTCAAACTTCTTTCAGTTCGATTTGAACCACATTCAGTTTAATTCCAAATGTTTTCAGTTCGATTCGAACTACTCTCAGCTTATTTTATATTACTCTCAGTGAGATTTAAATTACTCTAAGTTCGAACCAAACCACTCATAGTTTGGTTTGCTTTATACCAATCAATTCGATCTGTTTGTTTAAAATTATCTTTTTTGGATTCAAACTAATCTTAGTTTGATCAAACTACTTACAGATTGATTGAAACTACTTTCAGTTTGATTCAAACTTCTTTCAGTTCGGCTTGAACCACTTTCAGTTTAATTCCGACAATTTTCAGTTCGATTCGAACTACTCTCAGCTTAATTCAAAATTACTCTCAGTGAGATTTAAATTACTCTAAGTTCGAAACACACCACTCATAGTTTGATTTGATTAAAACCAATCAATTCGAAAAGTTTGTCTAAAATTAATCTTTTTTTGGATTCAAACAAAGCTTAGATTGATCAAACTACTTTCAGATTGATTCATATTACTTTCAGTTTGATTCAAACTACTTTCTGTTCGATTTGAACCATTTTCAGTTTAATTCCAACTATTTTCAGATCGATTCGAACTACTCTCAGCTTAATTCAAAATTATTCTCAGTGAGATTTTATTATTACTTTAAGTTCGAAACAAACTACTCACAGTTTGTCTATGACCTTTTTAATATTGCTGATGCCTTGAAATACTATAGGCGGAATTTTACGTAGAACTGCTCTTTATTTATGTAAAAGATATAATTATTCTTTTAAGACGATGCCTATATTTCTAAAAACTACATTTAACTCCTCAAAGTTACTACCGCACATCTTGAATTTACAACAAACTGTCACAAGCAGCTTCAAACTAGGTGCATTTTTTTATTGAAAACTCTTGAATTTAACGTCAAACCCATGAATTTAAGTTAAAACAACGGTAAATTGCTTCGAACTGTCACTGGTGGTCTCCAAAACTTAGTTTGTTTGATTCAAACCGTCACATATAGTTTCATGAAAATCGTCGGTTGCTTGCAACTTCATACGAACTTTACATAAAACTTCATAACTGTAAGTACTTGGCTTAAACCAATCGAATTAAGACTCAAACTCCATGTAAATTGCTTGGCTTCTGCAGAGTATTGCAACTGGTATCAAACAAATAGTAATTGTCTTCAAACCAATCGAAATAACCTTAATAATGTTGCACTTCACAATCAATCTCCCTCCAGTTACATCAAACCATTTTAGTCTGATAAAAAATATGTTGCATTTCACTTCAAACTAGTCTTAATTTATTTCAAATTGCTTCATACATAAAGAAAAACGTTCAGGATTTGCTTCAAACTAATTTCTATTTGCATTCAAAATAAGTTTCAAACTACATGCAACATGTAATCTTGGCTTCAGAATGTGGGCAAAAACTTGTGCAAAGCTTTAAGCCCTTTGTCATGTAAAAACCCTGTTTGAGTTGTGATAAGATATGTTCGTGAGAACATTGCAAACATCGAACTACCTATGTTTCAGTTCAAACCACCTCAGCTATGGTGTAATACCTTCAAACTTATTTCCCTTTGGAATTCTCTTTATTGCTTCCAACTATTCACCATTTTGTTGTAACTAGCAGTTGTTTGCTTCAAACCAATCTTAAATTCCTTGAAGTCTGACTCGTGTACATCTGTATGTAAGCATTGATATTCATCCAAACAAATCCCGCATAATCCCGCAATTTTCACACATACACACACATTCACAGACACATTACCATTTCAAGTAATTTCCGCCTAGAAGGCCAGCTAACTGTGACAACTGAAGTGTGGCTAAACTTGTTAGCCAAGATTTGACAAATGTATCCTCATCATCTTCAACAACACCAGCAAATTCAGAGAACAAGATTTAGATGCCAATGAAAGCTGTCTCGACTCATCTTGTAAAGATGTCAACACCAGTTCTAAACATGTCTTAACATCTTCGTACACATGTCTCCGCATTGGACTCAGGTTTCATTTCCAAACACACAATTGTGAATTTGGAAAATATTCAAACAGATAGATTTGCAACAATTTTCAAATGAATCAAATGATATGTCATGCATGGCTGGGGCATTCGATCTTCAATGGAATAGCACAAAATAAAAACTTATGTTAATGACAGCTATAATAGACTTAAAACCTTTTAATTATGTGGTTA
Organism: Musca domestica; assembly: GCF_030504385.1. Lineage (NCBI taxonomy): Eukaryota > Metazoa > Arthropoda > Insecta > Diptera > Muscidae > Musca > Musca domestica. The sequence goes on along the minus strand of NW_026712328.1, from coordinate 28,370,138 downwards.
TTTTTATGTTTTAAACATAATATTCAAGCGTAAGTTTGATATTTCAGTTCGATACTGAGTATCGTTTCCATGTTGGCCACACTCAAACAAACCGTACAATAACGGTGAAGATGAATGACCATCAGTCGAGCATGACACGACTTGTGTTAGGCATACAGCTTAAAAACTGATATCAATATATTGCTCTAGACGCTGGTTGAGCTTAAGGTGTTTTAGATAAACACAGATGCCGCCGGTAGCGGCGGGTGTTAAAACCGAACTTGTTATACGAGTCAGTGTGGCGCTAAACGTTTAGATTTCCGACGTTTATGATATAACAAACATAAATTTGATTTGACGCCTTTTAACGGTGCTAATATGCATGTAATTATAGCCTTATGAAGGTAAATCGAGCGAGGGGGGGGGGGAGGTGTTGTTTATTTTTATGGCAAATAAATTGAGTGAGTTTGCATATGATTAAATCATGATCAAGTTAATAAATTTTATAAATATTTATCGCTAAAGAGTTGCTAGTGCTAATTGACTGCTGAAATTTCCTTTTAACCTAATTTCGGAAGCAAATTGTTGTGTTACAGAAAATTATTGACTGGAAGGGATTCAGATTGAGAAAAATGTGCAAAATGTACGTAAATCAGTTTGATATTATTTTCATCAAACTAGCTATAGTTTACATCAAACTTCCTCAAAACACGTATAACTACCCTCAAACTTTTTCAGTATATTTATAAATAATGTCGAAGGAACATGGAATGCCTGAATAGCCTACAACGGCTTCCTTTAAAGAATCTAGTCTAAATATGGAAAGAGTTTGCTTCAAACTAGCCTTATTATACTCAAAACTTATTTTTGTTTGCTTCAACCTGTCGTAGGTCGTTTCAAACTTGCCTGCTTTTACTTTAGACTAATCTTAAGGTACTTCAGACTAAGTTAATATCACTTCAAACTCTTTGTTACATACTTTCAACTACTTGATGTTGGTTTCAAACTACCATCAAACTGGGAACATTCCGAACATCAACATCATACGCGTAATACTTATATTTACAGTTTGTTTAAATTAACCTTTATCTACCCAAACTCTTTCTGATATTCTAAAGCCAATCAAATCTAATTCAAAAATGCTTGAAAACTACTCCTAGTTTGATTCCAACTTCTTGCAACTTCTTTCAGAGAAAAGCGCCAGAATATAATAGACATTACGAGGTTTGAAGGTGAAGACGCTAACTTTGTGATCCTCAAACTATTAAATTTTTACTATTTGTCATCTGTACTTGTAGCTTCAAACTACCTGTATTTCACTTCAAATTACCAGTTTGAATAACTTGCCTCTTGGGTCAACACCGAACTACTCAAATTTGCCAGTAATTTTCATCCAGAACTTCAAAATATTATTGATGATCTTCAAACAACTTGAAGATGACTTCCAACTACGATCCAACTGCTTTTTCTTTGTTTGAAACTACATCAAACATACATCAAATCACTTATAGTAAATCAATTTATAATCGAATATGGACATGCTCCCAATACTTCCAACTACTCGCAGTCAAAGTACCCCTGGTTTGATCCAACCTCCTTGCAACTTTTTTCAGACGAAAGCACTAGGAAGTCGGAACCATTTGGTGTTTTCAAGGTGAAGACACTTAACTTTTGTTTCATTTTAAATATTCTAGAGTTCAATTTAATATAATTTAGAAATAATTTCATCCAAATAAAGTAAAGAAAAATACGAATGCTTTATAGGATTTTTTTCCACTTTTGATGAAAAAATTTGAAAATTCCTTTGAGAGAACATTTTCGAGTTGTCGTATCAATTTCCTTTTGATTACCAAACACCAATATTAGGTAAATATTTTCTAGATTTAGCCAGCTACAACTTGTCGTCTACTTTAGCCAGGAGTGGGGAAATAGTTTCGTTTGAATTTAAATCAAACTAAAAAAAATACTGTTTCGAACATCCACCTCTCTATATGTGTGTGTGAGTTGTTGAAAAAAATCAACACTTTGCTATAGTTCATTAAAAATGACATGACCATACCTAGTCGCTTTAAAAGCTTTTGTAGAAAGACCAAAAAAATACTACTTCTGTTCTGACCCATTTCCCCCACGCACACCAGCTAGCTAGATTAGAAAGACAGGAAAGGAAAAGAACAACTTATTGCATATGTCCAAGTTAGTGGTCAAAAACTACATATAGACGACAGACATATTGTGACACATCATAAGAAGCCGGCATTATCACTAGACTTCATCATCATTTTCATCAGCTGCAGTAGACTCCACCGCATTCATATGCCATATATGTAGGTTTGTGCATGCACAAATCTATGGATGGGTATGTTGTCTGAACCAGATAACCATTTGTAAATGTTCACGTCATTCATATGCAACATCAGACGATGACGACGACGACGACGACGACGACCACGATGATGATGATGACAACAACAAGTGTATGATGTACATTGTTACAATGTTTGATGTATCCATACGTACATAGTTTGTGGTGACATTAGTTTTAGAGATGCAAAGTGCATTCTGGTATTACAGACTAAATAAATTCTATGGTTGGACCATAAGGTGGGTCGAAATGAATTAAAATATAATTGTTTTAGAAGATGTCACAAAACCCCATATTGAAACTTCTCCATTACATATTTATCTCAATTCATGATCAATCATGTTGTTATTGTTGAGGCGTCAAACCTAACCGTTTTCATATTGGCATTGCTGTTGTTAGGTTTTCCATGTACATATCAACTTACAGCGATTTCCATCAAAATCAACAACAACAATAACGCCCAGAATCAAAACATGTATTAGACACCTATGAAACATACATACACACATACATACATACGAATTATGCATGATGTGGCATCAACTTGTGAACGTGGACGCATGCCTTACAACGCATTGCAATGCGTTTGTGGTCTGGCTGGATAAAACTGTGCGTATAATGATACAGTTTATTGAGAAAAATCCGAGACCCATTATTCATTCATGCATGCCTGCTGCTGCATCTTTCGTTCGTTCATTCATTCATTCATTGATCATGACATTGCTCTTGAATAGGCAATGGATCCATGTATATCTAACAACCGTGTGTGAGAATTGTTCGTCGATGTCTGTCCATGTTTTATGGATCACATTGCGTTTTATGTCAACGTTTTTTTTTTTTTTTTTTGTAGTTTTGGTTTTGCAAAAATCTGTCGCCGTCGGGCTGTTTACCAGTCATGCTCGTCTAATTTGTGTAATTTGTACGATGTTATCAATAACATATAGCGGCACTTGGCTAATGATTGATTTTGTTGTAGTTGTTGCTTTTGGGATTTTAGTCAGAAACAAAAACAAAATTACAACAAAACCCAAAAGACAAGTTATGGAAGAAGTTGAACGGAGAGCTTTTAAATACCTCTTCTTTACCCCATCCTGGGTGGTATGTACACACACGCACAAGAATGCATACATATGTAAGTTGGGAGTTGATTTTTTCTCTTTGGGGTCATTACGACATGTCGTTAATATAACCTGTAACATATGCTACGGCTCAAAGTATGTTAATGATTTCCAAAATTGCAAAAGTTTTTTCTTTAGTTCAATCATTTAGTTGTGGAACTTTTTTTTTTGGTTGATTCGTGGTGTTTCAGCTGTCTAGCCTAGAACAGCAAACGGTATCATACAAAATTTAGAACATTTAGACAATTTTTAAAAAACATACAAATCTAGACAGTCATTTAAAAATAAGTTTTACGGTTTATTTTTGGTTAGAACGGTCTTCAACAAAAGGCCGCTTGTATAGAAGATATCGTATGGTATGGTAAATGTCTTTGAACTTCGCCCAATATACGTCACAACACGAGCGGTTAATTTGAGGTATTGGTATTTCCCACTGGACGTCGAAAAGTTTCGTTCAAACAACGGTTGTTGGGGCGCTTCAAAGTAACCGTATTTTAATTGCAATTAGTTGTGGTTCTTTTCAAACACCATCAAACATAGGCTTTTTTTCATTTAATTTCACATGACTCATGGGAATTTCAATCCATTTTAAAGTAATTTTGATTTGATTTATCACTTTCATCTACAGTCCAATACGATATTCTACGTAAAACTGATTTTAATCGACCTCAACTCCTCGCAATGGACTTCGAACCAAGCTAAGTTGACTTCAAACAACCTTTTTTTTTCGAATACAAAACTTCAAAATACCATTTGTGATCCTCAACCAAATTGGAGACGACTTCAAACTACTGCTAGGGCACATCAAACTTCTAGTGGCCAATTTTAAACCAAGTGTTTTGATATTAAATGTTTGCCATCTTCAAAATGCAGGTTTGAATAATTTGCGGTAAGCTTCAAACTTCTTGGGTCAACATCGAACTACTAAAATTTCCGATATCAAATTGCCAGCAATTTTAATTTAGAACTTGAAAATACAATTTGTGATCTTCAAACCAATTGGAGAGGACTTCAAACTACTGGTAGGACACATCAAACTTCTTGTAGCCACTTTCAAACCAAATGTTTTCGTATTAAATTTTTGACTACTCGCCATCTTTACTTGCAACTTCACACCTGTATTTCACTTCTAAATACAAGTTTGAATCTCTTGCGGCAAGCGTCAAACTTCTTGGGTCAACATCGAACTACTCAAATTTTCGAAATGAAATTGTCTGTAATTTTAATCCACAACTTGAAAATATCATTTTTGATCCTCAAACCAATTGGAGAGGACTTCAAACTACTGGTAGGACACATCAAACTTTTTGTAGTCAATTTCAAACCAAATGTTTTGGTATTAAATGTTTGACAACTTGTCATCTTTACTTCAAACCAGCTTCAAACCTGTATTTCACTTCTAAATACAAGTTTGAATCTCTTGCGGCAAGCTTCAAACTTCTTGGTTAAACATCGAACTACTCAAATTTTGGAAATGAAATTGTCTGTAATTTTAAGCAACAACTTGAAAATATCATTTTTGGTTCTCAAACCAATTGGAGAGGACTTCAAACTACTGGTAGGATAAATGAGATTTATTGTAGCCAACTTCAAACTAAATGTTTTTTGTTAATAACTGTATTGGTCTTCAAAGTATGAGTTTGAATGACTTGCGGTAAGCTTCGAACGTCTTTGGTGAACATCGAACTGTTTTTTGCTTTCAAATTGCCAGTAATTTTAATCCAGAACTTAAAAATATTATTAATGATCTTCAAACAACTTGTGGGAGAAACTTCAAAATTTTTGTAGTCGCCTTTGAGACTTCAAACTACGTACAATCTACCACAAACAATTACCAATTGCCTTCAAACTGTTACTGTAACGTACAAAATTGATCATCATATTCTTACTAATAATACATGCATGAAATTCATAACAACAGTAACTTGAGGTGATCGTTAAACTCCCTGGGTCGACATCAAACTAGTTCAAACCACTTGAAGAGAACTTCAAACTTTTTGGAGGACACCTCAAACTTCTTGTAGTAAACTTCATCTTTGACTTTAAACAGCTTGGGGTGATCGTCAAACTTCTAGGGTCGACATCAAACTACTGCAATTTTCGAGTTCAAACTGCCTGCAATTTTAATCCAGTACTTCAAACTTTTTGAAGAGGACTTCAAACTCTTTGTAGGACATTTAAAACTTCGTAGAGTCAACTTCATCTTTATATGCCACCTACTTATGTATGACAACAAATGCCACTATAAACAACTTGTTGTGAGCTTCAAACTTCTTTGGTTAACATCAAACCACTGCCAGTTTTAATCGAAAAGTGCATAATATGAGGCGCTTGATGTTTGAATAAAATTTTAATTATTTGGAAGAAATCAAGAAGTGTTCGAAATAAATCCCAGACTGTTCGAAAGTGTTATAAGCACTTCCAATAATTTGAAGTGTGAATATATTTAACTTCTCCTTTCAGAATAAAACAAGAACTGAAGATGTATTACCTCAAACTTCAAAAGACTTCAAACTCGAACTAGTTGTACACAAACTGCAAATAACTGTGTAACCTCCTCTGATAACAAAGGGAGAAAACATGAAGTTATAACTTCAAACTCCAAGAAGGCTTACAACAAAACCTCAAGTAGTTTGTTGCAAACAAGTAGTTTGAAGCGAACCTTCTTCTCAAAAAAAGGTTTGAAACAAACCGCGAGCAGTGTGCAGCGATCTTCAAATGATTAAAGGAGTTGCTTTTAATTTCTCGTTTGCCAAAAAAAGATAAGAAAATTAAAAACAGACTTTCCCCTCGCAATCAAGGCTTGGTTGCTCGTTCACCTATTGTTAGTTCGTTTAAGCCCTTTGAAAATTTTCATGGCCAACTGTGCTCATGTTAAGTGGCAATAAATTAAAAATAAAGACAATTACTTCATGTCAAGCCTCTGCCACTTTTATTTGCCATTTGCAGAATTGTAAATTCTATTCTCAGTGTTTGTAGATTTTTATCGGCTCGTGGTCTTTTTGGCTTAGTTAGCAAAAGTGCAATGACTTTTCACCGTTTATTAAATCTTGGTTTTGGCCAGACTCGAAAGAAAATATTTCTTTTGTTTTCTTCTCTTTTTCGAAATGGAAAATTTCGTGTTTGGAGTATAAACAACCGGGAAAAGTTCACTCAACTTGGAAAGTCTTTTGTGTTTTTTTTTCTCTGTCTTCTGTGTCTGCTGTTTGGCACCTTTACGCATCACGTAGCAAAAGGTTCTAATTTAAAGTATCCACACTACATGGCAAAAAAAAAAAAAAAAACATGGTCTGGCTATTCCATCTCCCTCCTTTCCTTTTCCAACTCCCCCTTTTCCATGCTTGGCATTTTGTAATATTGTAACTTAGGTCAAGAAATAATTATCTCCCTGTGATGATCGTTGTTTTGCATGGGATTTTAATTTCATGTTTTGGTTACATTTGAGACAATCCGACGAACAAACGAACCTCCAGCCATGTTAGTATGGAGGTGCTTTTTTATGATACTTAGGAGTGAGAGTTTGGTAATACTAGATGAAGATAGTCTAAGACTGGCTGTTTGTTGGGCTCTAAAGTGTTGTAGATCATGATGATGAGTTAACGTAATTTTTAGTAGTGGTTGTTGCTGTTGTTGCTGTTTCGCTTTTCTTCTCTTGCGGAAGCTTTCAAAATTCTTTTGGTTATGTCTTTCCTTTACTGATTGTCTTGACTTGATTCTTAAGGCTCACGCAATGTGGCAAAGACGATCTAGCTGAAGTTACATGGTGATAGGGTGGTGGAGAGAGGCATTACCTAGGTATTTTTTCTTATTTTAATGGATTTTAATGGCAATGCCGGTATCATCATCCATCATTGTATAGTGCTGTTTAATGGTATGCAATCATAAACTCAAATGAAATGATCTTTTTCCATGGAATTTGCCACAAGAGCCATCCATGTACTTGTGGTACCCCATAGCTATGGACAAATCAACGAATCATTAAAAAGGATTATGATTTCCTGTCTTTACACAGGGAGAATAATCATAAACCGAACAAGAATAATCAACTAAAGAAAAACAAACAAAACGAACATAATTATTTTTATAGACTAGCGCTGAGACAATTGATATTTGTTGTGAATACACCTGCCAGCTAGCTAGTCTACCAGCCAGCCACCTAATGAGTATTTAATGGCTTTCTTTTTTTTCAAATTCAATTAATTAAATTTGTGCTTCGATCGGGTTTCTAGAGCTTTAGGAAAGAAAGAAAAAAGGTGAATAATGGTATCAAAAGTATTCATGGAGTTTGAACGCATTTGAAGTTGTGTGAATCGAACTTAAAGTAGTTTGAAGCCAACTAATGCAGTTTGAAGTGAATTTATTAATATTAATTATGAAGATTGAAAGTTTTCGGAGGCAATCTGAAGCAAATCTAGTCGTGTTTTTGAGAACCTATGCAGTTTGAAGTGAATGCGTGGTTTTCAAACGCCATAACATTTTTAAAGTTTTAATAAACAAACGTTGTTTTTATAAAAACAACAATAAAGGGATAAGCCTGACCATTTTGCAACAACAAAATACTACGGTATCCCGAACAAACAAGCCACACTGTTCTGTTTATGCGAGTAGTTACAAGGAGTTTAAACCGCCTAGAGATTTAAAGCTAGTTCCATACCTTGCCTAACTAAAATAATCTTACATTTTAAGCAAAATAGTAAAGTTATTTAAGACATTCGAAAGTTTCAGTTTGAAACGAGCAAAAGTAGTTTGAAGTAGTTCCAAGCCAACATATAAAACAGTTTGAAATGATTTGAAGTTCATTAAATAGTTTGAGTTCGATTTATGGCGAAGTGTTATTAAGAAGCTTGAAGCTATTTTGCAAAGGCGAAATTTATCTAAATTTGTATGAAACTATTTTTATGAAAGCAATCTGAGTAGCTCGATGCAATCGTATGTTTTAAAATTGTAGTGTGAAAAGCCTCAAGAATTAGTTTGAACCAATTTCCACGTATTTATTAGCTAGTCCATGATAGGACACTTTAAGTAAATGGAGTTCCTTAAGCTTGTTAAACTCCCTCTAACTTGAATTTGCATTAAAATGTTCAAAGCAATTTGAAATATTTTAAGCAGTGTTAAGTTCGTTGTATTAGTTTGAAGTTAATTAAGTAGTTTGCAGACAGTTTGAAATCTTCTCACACTAATGCTGTAGAAGAATAAAAGCTGATAAATTTGTGTAAAGCCTCCCAAAGAAGTTCGAATCCAGCAAATATAAGTTCGAAGCTATCTTATTTAGTTTGAAGCAATTGAATGCAGTTTGAGGTAATCTCTAAACAGTTTGAAGTTTTTATATTACGTTTTAGGGCAAATTAAAGCTGTTTGAAATCTTGATAAATGAAGTAGATCCAAGCGTTTAACAAGCGGATTGAGGTCTCTCCATAATTGTTAGATATCATACCAAGTAGTATGAAGTTATGGAAGTAGTTTGAAGCCTTTTAAAGAGGTTTGAAGCTATCTAAAGTAGTTTGAAGCCCAGTAATGTTGTTTAAGGTGAACTAAAGTTGATGTCTGAAGTCCATTTAAACTACTTAATGAACTTCAAACTTCTTGCAACTTAGGAAGTGAGAAGCTAATATAAGCAGGTTAAAGCGAACATATAACTAGTATAAAGATATTTTAAGTAAATATATCATAATGGGATGAATTCTCCTAAAGAAATTTATTTTTAAAGCAAACCAATGCAAAGCGTAAAATAAAAATGCTTACAGATGTTATCAAACCAATAGAAGTATGAAGTCAATTTGAGAAATGTTGAATTTAAGAACCTGAGTGACGTGAATCAACAATGATTTAAAAAAATAGATTCAAGTTAATTAAAAAGACTTGGAACCCAATGAAATATGTAGTTCCGAGTTCTAGACGACTGCCTCGATACGGGTTGAAAGTCTTTAATATAGCTGCAAAGTTTATATGAGACTTGTTTGTCAAACTCATAATGTTTGATGGGGTTTGAGGCAGTTAAAGTCGTGTTATTCTAGTAATTCCTAATTTTTTTAGTTTGAAGCTGCGGCAATACAACTTTTTAATTAAACGTTTGATGGGGTTTGAAGACTTGTTTGTCAAACTCATAATGTTTGATGTGGTTTGAAGCAGTTAAAGTCGTTGTATTCTAATACTTCCTAAATTTATTAAAAACCCTTATCAAGGGTTGCAATACAACTTGTTACTGAAATGTTTGATTGGGTTTGAAGACTTGTTTGTCAATCTCATAATGTTTGATGTGGTTTGAGGCAATTAAAGTCATGCTACTCTAATGCTTTCTTAATTTTGATTAATATCCTCATATAGTTTGAAGCAGCTACCGCAATAATTTTTTTTTTTTACTGAAATGTTTGACGTAGTTTGAAGACTTGTTTGTCAAACTCATAATGTTTGATGGGGTTTGAGACAATAAAAGTCATGCTACTCTAATGCTTCCTAAATTTGTTGAAGACCCTTATGTAGTTTGAAGCAGCAACGGTAATATAAAATTTTACTGAAATGTTCGGTGTGGTTTGAAGACTTGTTTGTCAAACTCATAATGTTTGATGGGGTTTGAGGCTTCCTAAATTTGTTTAATATCCTTTTATAGTTTGAAGCAGCTACAGCATAAAATTTTTTAACTGAAATTTTTTACATGGTTTGAAGCCAATGAAGGTAACACATTTCTTGTTTTTTAACCCACATTCCAGTATGAAATTTCGCTGATGACAAAATAACCTTTTTGGGGGGATTACTTTTCACTGTCTAACAAATTCTTATGTAATCGATTCTGTCTCCGAAATAAAAATATATCATCATATTAAATATTTGAAATTCTTTCCCAAGCTGCCACAATGCTAATAGGAACGGAATCGCTTATTAAGTTTCCTTCAAGGTGGTGGCTATTGACACCACAGCATGGTGGAAACATTAGACACTATACACACACACTTTGATCGTGGCCAACATCAACATAATCATGGACGGACAATCTCAAATCTGGAGGACCACAGGATGGGGAAGACGGAGAAGACAACGTCAAAGATATACCATCCATATTGCATGTGAACTATCGTCCTCATCTACCCTGGTATGAGAGGGGGAGAGGAGGCGGGGGAATTGTGAAATTCTTAGTTTTTGGCGTGTGACAAGAAAATAACGGAAAAAATCGGTAAACAACGATAGAATGAAGAAGAAGAAGCGGAAAAAAATTGCGCAAAAATTCACAAACGATCGATGATCAGCAAAATGATCGGTGGCGGCATGCAGCAGCCTTAAACTTCTAGCCGTTAAGTGTTGAAAAAGGAGCCAAGCAGTCAGCCTGCTTGCCTGCCATTCAGCTTGAGAGTGTGTTTGGTTTTTCTTTTTTCCATTTTCCATTTTTTTTTGTATTTTGATGGTCATGATGAGGACAAGCATCAAGGCGATGGTATCTTTGGAAACCAAACCATGTGTGAAATGCAAAACGCCTGTTTATTTACCAGTAAATGGAATCACATAAGCGTTAGCGTTAAGATGGCAATGTCGATGCCATTGATGATGATGATCATGAGTGGTGATAGCCGAAGAAGAGGAAAAAATAGTGGCCAACCAACCAACCAACCAGCCAGCCAGTGTATCGATGGAGCGATGAAGTGCTATGTGATCATGATCAAATAGTTTGCATGTTCAGGTACTCAGGAGGTACAATTCCAAACGTTTTGAAAACAAACACACTTTGTTTGGCTTACAATGAATCTCTGCAGTTTACAGCTGCCTTGGAAAGAAGGAGTTGATGGTGGATGGATGGTGTATGGATTTTTGTGTAAAACTAAAAAAAAAAACAAAAAATAAAACAAGAAGAAGATAAGTGTTTGCTCCACACAGAAGAGCAGCTATTCCTTACATGCATCCCTCTGTCTGTGTGTATGTGTGTGTGTCTGAGTGTGTAAGTGCGATCCAGGAACACAATGTTAAGATAAATGACATTTTTACATGTTTTCTCTCTCTAAGTAAATTCAAATAATGCCATGTTGTTGTTGGTTTTAACGAATGGAAAAATATGCTGTTTCGTTGTTTGACCATTTGACCACTTAAATGCGTTTTGTTGTGTGGCAAAAACGATAAGTTTGAAGGAACAAAATGTTCACGAAAAAAATTACTAGCCATACTCATATAGAGATCAACCGTAAAAGGTCATCTCCAGCCATTGCTTGATATAATGGAACATTTTTCTGTTGTTTTTCATTATTTTATTTTTAAAAAATTTTAATGAAGAAAAAATAATCATCGAAATCATCGAAACACATACGTTTGTGAGTGTGATGCGCTTTTTGTACACCCAAAGGCTTTTTATGGTTTACATTATTCATGTTTTGCTAAAATTCCTTTGGGATCCAAATATCTCTCTTTCTCTTTTTCTATTGGAGGAGGAGGAAAGAAATAGTAAAGTTATGACCGATTACAGGTATGAGTATGAGACTTGTGAGACCGTTGCAACTTTAAGTGTCTGAGTCCCATCACGATTTGTTAGAGTTACAAGTGCCGCTCAAGAAATAAAGTTTTGTATGTTATATCAAAGGTGCCGATTCCAAGGCTTGAGAGTGTTAGAAATCTATCAAATTCTTGTTGTCTCGGTGAATGTTTTTTTTCGGATATGCAATGTTTTGATGTTCGTAAGATATATATTTTTTTCAACATGAAGATTTTGAGCTCTTTCAAGTATAAACGTATACATTTGAAGTAGAAAATTGCATTGTGTTCAATGTTCTCTCGAGGAGTTTGAGGTAACATAAAGTAGTTTGAATCAAACTTCAAGAAAAGTTTGAGCTCGTCACAGTTAAAACCGTGTAGCTTAAGGATCACCTGTAATTTTGGATATGTAAAGTCTTCGAAGAAAGTTTGAAACCAACTTAAAATAGGTTTGAAAAGTAATTTGAAGTTGGATGTTCAAAGCTAGTATCAGGGATGTTTGATGTAAACTAAGGGGGTTAACAAACAGTGTAAGTATTGAATGAAGTATTTGAATGAATGGAGGTAGATCGAGTTGATGTGTTAAAGTGCAAATGTTTCGTATTCATTTGGGAGAGATACAAACACTTCTTAGTAGTTTAAAACTCAGATAATTTACTTAATGGGATGTTCAAATTTACATCCTTTGTCATTTTTTGTAATAATTTGTTTGATTTATAGAGCAGGAAAAATATATTTTAAATAGGTTAGGGCAATTAAAACTTTAAAAATGAGTTCGATATGGAAAATTTGAAATAAAAGAAGTTTGAAACAAAATCAATACGTTGGGCGCCAACATTGAAAAGCGAATAAAAAACACCAGCTTGAGCCCGATTTGAACTTGTGTTTCGAACTAGAGAAGTAAAAAAAAGAAGTTTTATGGAATTTGATGAGAACTTTAGCAGAAATTTAATTTGTCTAAAACTAATTCTTGGGGTGGTAGCTGAATAGACGAGTTTAGAAAAAGCAAGATATGTAAAAAATTTGTAAGAAATTTTTTTTAATTTAAAACAATTTTTTTTTTTAACTTCAGACGTCAAATAGTATTTTCGGAAAAAATAAGTAATACCATTAATAAAAATACATAATTGAAAAAAATACATTTATTGAAGAAATTAGGATAATTCGTAGATCCCCTTAGATGTTCGATTGAACCTTATAATTGCCTGGAAATATGAAGAGAAGTTTGAAGATCGATTTATATACTTGAAGGCTGCAAACTAATGTCTGATCGCCATTAAAAATAATCGTTTGGATCGTTTTGGATTTTTTTGGAGATAAAACATCAAATATGAATATCGAAAAAATAATTAAAATATATTTATTTTTCCGTAAAAAGGTTTTAAAAAATTATTGAAAAAAATATAAGAATTTGTAGAGCCCTAGGATGTTAGCACGAACCTTATAATTGGCTGGAAATATAAAGAGAAGTTTAAAGATGAATTTAGATGCTTGAAGGCCGCCATTCAAAACAATAATTTGATGCCACAACTTTTTGAAGTTCAAATTTCAAATGGGAAGTTCGGAAAAAAATATTCCGATTATTAATTAAAAATAAATGCAGTGTTCCCTGAAGAGATCTTAAACATTTATTGAAAAAAAAAATTAAAAGAATTTTTAGACCCTCTAGGATGTTCGGGGAAACCTCTTAATTGGCTGGAAATATAAAGAGAAGATGCTTGGTCGTCGTCGTCATTCAAAACAATAATTTGATGCAACAACTTTTCAAACTTCAAATAGGAAGTTCGGAAAAAATAAGTAATGTAATAATTAAAAATAATAAACATTGAAAGGAAACATTGAATGTCCTGAGAAATTTTTAAAAATTAATTTAAAAAAATTAAAAGAATTTTTAGACCTTCTAGGATTTTCGATAAAACCTCATAATTGGCTGGAAATATGAAGAAAAGTTTGAAGATCGAGTTAGATGCTCGAAGGCCTCGAAATAATGTTCGATTGCCATTAAAAATAATAGTTTGATGCAACACCACGTAGTTTGAAGTGAATTTAGTGGAGTTGGAACTAATTTGATCCAAGCTGCATGGCAATTTCAAACGAACTAATTCTCAATAAGTTTGAAGTGTACCGAAAAGGTTTTAATCAATTCAAGATGATATAAAATCTGTTAGGATTTTTGAATTAACTACCAAATTGCTTTAAAATAATCAACACCGAACTATTAATACTGTATGAAGTTTATAATAGAAGTTTGAAGTCATTTGACGATGTTTGAAGTGAGTTTGGTACAACAATTTACTGGTATTTTGCAATCACTTTTGTAAATTAATCATCAAAGACCAACAACAAGACATTAGTCACGCCAAATTGACTTTGTGTCATGTGACGCACATAAACAAAACAAACATATGAATGTGTGTTCATATGAATGCATGCACTAACATAATGTCAAATGGTAATTTAACAAATAGATATTCTTCTCCTCCCAAATAGAATTGTATGTAACGGTAAATGCTATAACATGGATGTCATACTAAAAGAAAAAAAAACAACAACAACAACAAACAGGAGATTCTTTAAAATCGTTTTTTCAAATTCATTTTGTCGTTTTGTCAAATACCATATTGCTTTTGCTGGAGATGAAAATTGTGCTGGTGGCAGGCTAAGACATTACGAAAGAGGAGGAAGATGTAAAAGACATTTGATGGCCAAAAAGACAAGCAACAAAAAAACACAAAATTTTATAATTTCATATTAGCCAATAGAAACGGGAAAGTAACATCAAACAACAATGTACAATGGTAGCACTGAGAGAGAGAGAGAGAGGGAGAAAAGAGGTGTTGTCCATTGCCATAAAACAATATTGACAAATTGTCAATAGGAGGTAGATAAACAACAATGACAACAACACCACCAACAATAAACGTAATTTTTGTCTTTACAGGTGTTGTGGTGTTGTGATTCTTCTAATGCTGGCCATAACCCCCCTCCAAACAATCCAGACATCCATCCAAAAATTTATTCCTGGGCTCCAACATCGAACTTCGTTTGTTTAGATGGCAACGGTATTGCGTTTGAACTGTGTCCGTTTTTTTTCTGTTGTAGTTGGAGAAGAAAGCTTTGTTGTTGTTGTATTGCATATATAATTAAATCTTCATGTACAAACATGTGTAGAATTTTCTTTAGGATTTTTTTTTCAAAGGAATTGTAAAGAGTTCTATTTGCTGGAATTCCAAGAAATGCCAACAAGTGAATTATGAGAAAAGTGATTGGAATGTTTTGAATAAATATTGGAACTTTGAACATTTTTCTCCAGTGTTTCTTTAAATAAATATATGACGTAGTTGGATGCTGACTGATATTTATTGGGCAGGAGAAAAGCTAATAATAATGGGTATCTAGAACTGTGTTCAATTGTGATTTATACTCTATATTTTCTTATTGGGAACAACTAAAACCTGACTAATTTGAGATAAAATTATATGTAAAATTATATGTATACCGATTATCACTGGAGAATGTGCCTTGGGCGCATTATTCACTAACACGATCAATTGTGTAATTCACTGAAACAAGCAAATGAACTAGTTCGTCGTATGTCAATGATAACACCTTTAGGTAACTATGCATCATGGTAGAAGAATACAGGTATTCGCATCTACCCAGCTGCTGGGACAATGAACTGTCAAACCAATTTTGGAATTGAAAAATGACAATGAAAAATTATTGAATTTTGTAAAATCATTTAAAAATAACCTCCGAATGACTTCGTATAAGAAAACATGTAAAGATCCACATATTTTCTAGAAAAATTTTAGAGATTTTCACATATCAATGTTCCCAAGTATTGATGCATTTATCTGCATTCTTCCACCATGGTAGCTACGCATGAAGATATTTCAATCACAATAGTGGGGTTTAAATCTATTATTGAACTGTTCTGTCAATTTTTTTTTTAATTTTCGGATGGTAAAATCCCAATAATGAAGTATTTCCGGGTATACAAGTTCCGATACAGGCGTATTGACTTGTAGGGGTTCTAAATCTACAGAGTAGCTTTAGAGCCAAAATATCTGTTGCACAAGGTCGATCAACAATAAATATGAATATTAGACAACACAACAAGTATACAGACGATACTTACTGATACGGTACTGGTGATTTAGGTTTGAATAAACCACTTGTTTTAACGAGAAGACTTACTGATACGGTACTGGTGATTTAGGTTTGAATAAACCACTTGTTTTAATGAGAAGACTCGGGCGGTCTGACTTTATGTTTTATTTATTAAAACAATTCCTTTATGTCTAAATTTGATGGCTTTTTGCTTAGCGATCTTCTTCCTTGATGACAAAAGCTATTTGTTGAGGTATCGATTGTTGGCTTATCGGTGTTATAATAACCAGGAACCTCAACAATGGGCGTGTTTGAGGGAAAATAGGGGAATATTGTAAATAAAAGACCACGCTCTAAATACATTGAACTCGAAACTAGCTATTTCAAACTGGGTGAATAAGAAAATTAGTCAAAGAATGTTTAACGGTTTTGGTTATTTTATATTTCGCCTTCTCGGAACTCTCAACTCATTTGAGATTACCCCGGTATGGCTGAGCTTGCACTCACTCACATTTTAGCTAAAGCTAAAAGTATTTTAATTTTTTTGTTGTTGTTGTATATTGTTGACCTGTTATATTTATTTTACTTATTTGGTTAATTGCTTGGCTTAAGGTCATTAAAAAACTATGTTTTTATTTTTGAATTTTTCTTTTTTATTAATCCAATATTTCGATTTCCTCCGGAAATCATCTTCAGGGATATTTTTAAAGTAAAAAGCTCGTCTATTGAGTTTAAATGTCACTATCAAACTTTTTTTTTTTTTTTTGTAAAATATTTTCCAGTCTGTGATTATTCTTTGTCATGATTCTCTAAAATCTTTAAATGTTGCTTGAGGCTCTGAAAGACTCAAAAAACTTTTTGCTAATTATGAACATAAAACGGAATATTTTAACATTTCTTCCAGCGCTTGCTCAAAACTCAGTTTTAATTCGGAGCCATATAAAATGACAGTTGTTAATACAGCTGATAGATCAGGATTTTATTCATTTTCAATGAAACAGCTGATCGATCAGGTTTTTATTCATTTTCAATGAAACAGCTGATCGATCAGATTTTCATTTGTTTTTATTAAAATTCAGTTTTAATTCGGAGCCATATAAAATGTCTATTGTTAATACAGGTCATGGCAGAAAAATATCAACGCTTGGGAGCATTGATATGTCAAAAAAATTTAAATGGTTTTTCAAATATAAGTAGATTTGTATATGTTTTCTTATACTACGTCATTCGGTGGCTATTATAATTCGCGGTTTCAACAATTTTTACAAATTTAAATAATTTTTCAATCAACATTTTCAATTTCAAAATTGGTTTGACAGTTCATTGTCCCAGCAGCTGTGTCGACGCGTCTACCTATATTCTTCTACCATGATACAGGTGGTAAAAAAACAGCTGATCGATTAGATTTTTATTTGTTGTCAATGGAATTCAATAAAAAATACGAAATCTCAAAACTTAGGTGTTTTCATTCGTGCTCATATTGCCATACAAAAAGAGGCACTACTTCACCTTTGTTTACACAACTGTCTTTGAACAGCTGATGAAGCAAACCACTTGGTCGAACGTGTTATTTGTTTTTACTAAATGCCGCTAATGAATCTTTTATGTCACAGCTGACATTGATTAGAAGCTCACGATGCCAACTCACTTTGGTTAACTAATAAAATCAACACGTGACCAGCCAAATAAAGAACTGTAAACGTTGTTCACGGTTCTTGAGCAAACGAGCAAAGTGGATTTCAAAGTTATAGTACGTTTACACAAACGAGCTATAAAAGGTCTCCCGACAAGACCAGCTGATTTTCTTCAAATTGTCAAATTGAATGCTGTAGCGCATTAAATGCATGAAAACGTATGAGAATATTTGACATACAGTGGCAGTTTTTTTGTTGCCATTTGTTAAATGAACTCTGTGTATATACATAAATACCTGTTGTCCCGTCGGACAGTCTTTATTTAAAAATGTCTGGAATCGAGTTCTTGCATAAGTTACTCACCTAAAATGAGAAGAAGAGAGAAAAAATGTGAATTAATTTCCATTGAAAAGAAATAAATGTAAATATAATAACTTAAAGCTACTGTTTATCGTCTTATTTGGGGTGTTTATGCCAAAAAAGTAATAATAAAACAATAAGTTATATGATATTACAAACTAAAAGCCTCCCTAATTTCATAATTTGTATTCTAAGGCCCACACATTTCCGAACACAAAAAAAAATCTCTTTTTAAATACATATTTATGTTTATTTTTACTTTTTTGTAACGGTACTTTTATCTTTCTAAAGAAGCTAAATATCTTTCAAAAACCAAAAATTCTTTGCATTGAAAATGATATATTTACCGCCTTGTCAAAATACCGCTCTTTGAATTCTCAAAGAATTTGTATTTTTATTTCGTTGGGGTTAAAACAAAAGCAGTGTGTCTGTATGACAAACAAATGACAAAATAAACAATCGACGAAGAGAAAAAAAATCTCATCATTAATAATAATTTAAACAAAAAAAAGAAGTATATGACTTGAAAAGAACTTGGAAGAATAAAGAGTTTTGAAAACAAAGAGACAAGAAAATAGTGGAAGGTAAACGTTTTCGAAAACAATTCATTAAGCATTCTTAATAGGTAAAACAACAACCTACACAGAATTTTTGGTGTTTCTGGTTTCAAAAGAAGATGGTTTGTCAAACTTTAATTGAGTTTTAAAGACAATATAGTGTTAAACACATGTATAAAAGCTTTGAAGTACAGATTCAAAATTGGAAGTTTGAATTTAATAAAAATTTGATTACAGGTGGTTTTTTTGCTCATTAAAACGGTATCATGGTAGAAGAATACAGGTAGATGCATCAACGCTATGTCAAAAATTTGAACATGTTTTTTCAAATATAAGGAGATTTTTATATGTTTTCTTTTGCGACGTCAATCGGAGGTATTATAATATGCGTCAAAAAATTTTACAAATTTGAACAATTTTTCACTCAAAAATGTCAATTCCAAAAATGGTTTCACAGTTCATTGACCCATCAGCTTTATAGGTCGCTGGTTCATACCCGGCCCGATGGACCAATATTTTTAATAATGGGAACGGAATCCAATCTCCCTTTTCGATTGTCAATTTAATTCTATATCCTGCTCTAAGGACCAAATATAAGTCAGAAGAGAAAGACAACAGAAAGGTTTGACTTTTGATTCAATTCTCTATCCAGCTCGAAGAACCAAATGTAAATGAGTAGAGAAAGACAACCGAATGGTTTGGCAGTTGACTGAATTCTCTATCCGGCTCCAAGGACCAAAAGACAACCGAATGATTTGGCAGTTGATTTAATTCTCTATCCGACTCGAAGGACCAAATGTAAATGAGGAGAGAAAGACAAACGAAAGGATTGACATTTGATTCAATTCTCTATCCAGCTCGAAGGACCAAATATAAGTGAGAAGAGAAAGACAACCGAATGGTTTGAATGTTGATTTACTTCTCTACCCGGCTCGAAAGACAAAATGTAAATGAGAAGAGAATGATTACAATTTGAACAATTTTTTCATTCAAAAATGTCAATTCCAAAAATGGTTTCACAGTTCATTGACCCATCAGCTTTATAGGTCGCTGGTTCATACCCGGCCCGATGGACCAATATTTTTAATAATGGGAACGGAATCCAATCTCCCTCTTCGATTGTCAATTTAATTCTATATCCTGCTCTAAGGACCAAATATAAGTCAGAAGAGAAAGACAACAGAAAGGTTTGACTTTTGATTCAATTCTCTATCCAGCTCGAAGGACCAAATGTAAATGAGTAGAGAAAGACAACCGAATGGTTTGGCAGTTGACTGAATTCTCTATCCGGCTCCAAGGACCAAAAGACAACCGAATGATTTGGCAGTTGATTTAATTCTCTATCCGACTCGAAGGACCAAATGTAAATGAGGAGAGAAAGACAACCGAATGATTTGACAGTTGGTTTAATTCTCTATCTGGCTCGAAGTACCAAATATAAATGAGAAGAGAAAGACAACCGAAAGGTTTGACATTTGATTCAATTCTCTATCCAGCTCGAAGGACCAAATGTAAATGAGAAGAGAAAGACAACCGAATGATTTGGCAGTTGATTTAATTCTCTGTCCGGCTCGAAATACCAAATGTAAATGAGAAGAGAAAGACAACCAAATGGTTTGGATGTTGATTTACTTCTCTATCCGGCTCGAAAGACCAAATGTAAATGAGAAGAGAAAGACAACCGAATGGTTTGGATGTTGATTTACTTCTCTATCCTGCTCGAAAGACCAAATGTAAATGAGAAGAGAAAGATAACCGAATGGTTTGGATGTTGATTTAATTCTCTATCCGGCTCGAAGGGCCAAATCTAAATGAGAAGAGAAAGACAACCAAATAGTTTGGCTATAGAATCAATTCTGATTTTATGGTAAAAATAATTTTCTTAAGTGCTACAAAAACCAATATTTTTAATAATGAGAACGGAATCCAACCTCCCTTTTCGATTGTCAATTTAATTCTCTATCCGCCTCGAAGGACCAAATGTAAATGAGGAGAGAAAGACAACCGAATGGCTTGGCATTTGATTCAATTCTCTACCCAGCTCGAAGGATCAAATGTAAATGAGAAGAGAAAGACACCGAATGGTTTGTATGTTGATTTACTTCTCTATCCGGCTCGAAGGACCAAATGTAAATGAGGAAAGAAAGACCACCGAATGCTTTGGCTGTAGAATCAATTCTAATTTTTTTGCAAAAATATTTTTGTTAAGTGCTACAAAAACTAATCGAACATAACCTAATCGCAGCCACAAAATTATTCTTATCTATTCTAATATTGAATGGAGAACATTGAATGGCTGCTTGTCATTTCCATAAAGGGGTCTTGCATCTAGACAATTTATCAAAATACTTATTGTGAATGGGATCACAGTACGGAAGGTAAACATACGATTTCAATCACAAAAATGCATTTTTATATTTAATTTGGTAGTCAGGTGGCTTGATCTCTTAAGCGTCAACAGTTTCTGGGAGACATCATTCGGGAGACATCATTCGAGTTGGCACAGCCTTTCTGAATTTAACTCATGCCTAAAACATACTTTTATTTTACCCCTTGATTTAATTCTTTCCCTTTACTTCTGCAATTAGAGCACATTAAGACTACCAAAGTTTGTTTACCCCAAATTCAAAAAGAACAGAATCAAAGCAAACATGCGTAACAGTTTCAAAAAAAAAAAGATCCCAAAATTTTGCCACATTAAACTTCAATAAATATAAATGAATTCCAGAAAAAAATACAAGAAGAAAAGGAACTGAAAAAAAAATCAAGGCACAACAATAAATCAAACAATTAAGGCCACTTCGGGCATGAGTTGGTTGGGTCTTATTAACACATTCAATACCACATGTATGACTTCAAGCAGGCGACAAGAAGTATTGGCTGGTAAGTTCTCAGCTTGTATTTAGGTGCTCAAAAGGAGCATCAAGAAAAAAAGAGTGTTTCATAATTTTTTCTTTCGAGATTTTTATCCAAACAAGAAATTATGGCTTTTTAAGTGGCCCCAAAAAAATAATCGATTTTTTTATTAAACAATGGAAGCCCATCTTTCATAATTTTGGGTTTAATTGTCTAAAGTGTCTTCTTCCTTTCTCCACCATCTCATCTCGGAAATTTCAATTACGTTTGTTTTTTTTTTCCTTACCAAGAAATTATGTAATTATTTTCCTTTGTTGTCTTTTATTTTTGTCTAATCCAAAACCTTCCGAAAATTGCTCATAACGGTTTAAAGTTTTTTTTTTTCATTTTATTTCTTTTTCTTTGTTTTGATCATTGTTTCCGTTTGCTTGGTCTTTTGAATCAAGCAATGCGATTACAAATTACTTTTACCTTGACAATGAAAATTTTTTGGTTGTTAATCTCTTGAAGTCATGATTGTTGTTGTTCTTTTTTTTTGTTGGTAATGGAAGTCTGTGGTGGTGTTAGTAGTTTTGGTGGCATTGTTGTTTTTTTGGCTAAGCTCAAATGATGCCAATGCTATTTTCAAGAGCTGAGCCGTTTTTCTTGTTGTTTCAATTACTTGCTTTCAATATTTTGTGATTATCTTATTGAAAGGGTTGCCAGATTATCCGTTTTGGATTTTATTACTTCAGGCCAAGTTGAATGAGTTCTAGTTGAAAAAATTGAGTAATTGTGATTTAAAGAAAACTGATTTCCCAATAAAGGCTCTTTCAGATGAAAGGGTTCTTACATGTGTTGTATTAAATTTTCCATACGTAGAAGTTGCACACATAGTGTAATACATGGAGGGAATTTAAGTTGAGAAATACCTG
Source organism: Musca domestica (assembly GCF_030504385.1). Classification (NCBI taxonomy): domain Eukaryota; kingdom Metazoa; phylum Arthropoda; class Insecta; order Diptera; family Muscidae; genus Musca; species Musca domestica. The sequence goes on along the minus strand of NW_026712328.1, from coordinate 28,347,797 downwards.
AGTAAGTTACATACCATCGTAGAAGAATACAGGTGGTTATTATAATTCGCATTTTTCAACAATTTTTACAAATTTATATAATTTTTAATTTAAAAATTTCAATTCCAAAATTGGTTTGACAGTTCATTGTCCCAGCAGCTGTGTCGATGCGTCTACCTATATTCTTCTACCACGGTACATACGTACTTTTCCGATCGCAGTGAGCCCTATTTTCAGCGGAAAAATATAATTCAAGTCTCTATTAGACGACATTTTTTTACATATGTAGAAGTTGCACACACAGTTTGATATATGGCAGAAGAATTCAGGTAGATACATCAGCACTTGTGAACATTGATTTGTCAAATATATTTAAAAGTTTCTAGAGAAACAAATTGATTTCAGAATGCTTTCTTATTCAATGTCAATCAGAGGGGATTTTGATATGTGTTTGTCAACAGTTTTGATAATTTTCCATTCATAATTTTGAGTTCATCAAAGATTTTGACAGTTCATGTACCAACTGACATGTACCAACGGATGTGTTAATGCGGCTTCCTGTATTCTTCTACCAGGGTGTGATACGCAGTGGCCGAAATATGGCTCGTGAGCTGAACATATCCCAATATTACATATTGAAAAATGAGTTCGGGGTAAAGTCATTGAAATTCCAAAAAGTGCAAGAACTTACACCGCAACAGAAAGAAAATAGACTCAAAAGAGCTAAAGAGTTGCTTCGCTTGACCGAAAGTGGTGAACTGCCGGATTTGGCTTTCACCGAGAGAAAAAAGAGGTCAGCTGAAAATGTGCACCTTCGGTTGGTCATCAGAACTTAAGATAAAAAACTGCAACAAAGTCTAACGCCATTAGTTTTACTTTTTTTTTAAATTTTATTGAATGAAAGCAAAAAATGAAAAAATGGAAATGAAATCAAATCTTAGAATAAGTTTAGATTTGTTTCGAATTGGTCACCCTTGGCACGAATTATGGCCTTCAAACGGCCAATGAAGCCGTCACACGCTACTCGAATGTTGCTCTGCGGTATTTTGGCCCATTCCCGGCGAAGCGCTGAAAATGAAGCGAGGAACCTCATTGCGATGGTGCTGAGTCCTGTTGGAATGTCCAAGGTCTGCGGGCAAAATGTTTGCGTGACCAAGGCTTTAATACACCCTCCATAATATTTTCGCGATAATATTCGGCATTTATTATGATGCCCCGAATAATATGAGCGGAGAGCGACCATCGGCTGTTATGACGGCCCACACCATCACCATAGCCGGCGCTTGAGTTCTGGTGGCAAACAAAAGGTGCACATTTTCATCTGACCTCTTTGGCAAGTAAGTTCTTGCACTTTTTGGAATTTCAATGGCTTTAACCCGAGCTCATTTTTCAATATTTGCTGAATTCTTCTACCATGTTTTAATCCTTCCTGTAAATTTCATATCCAATCTGGCATCACTTTAATCTATGTGTGTTTTTGTAAACAAACCCGATTTCCCTCCCTGCCAAAACAAAAACATAACCCCAAAAATTTGTGTAACGATAAAGTGCATTGATCTCATTTAGTTGTCGCTGTGTTTATTTATTCACAGTTTTATTAATAGGATCAAGAAACAGGGGAATACGGTGGGGGTTATACTACGTTATTCTCATAACCAAAAAAATTGCTGAAAAAAATTAAATATTATTAAGTCAATGATTAAATTCCACAAAACCAACAACAACAGCAGTAACATAGAGAACTATACCCATACAAAGTAAACCGAAACTCGAGCAAAAATCGTGCCTCAATTAGCAGACCTTAACCTAACAGCCACCAACCAGCAGCGGCAACAGCAGTTCACATTTCCGTGCCGTACAAAACTTGAGGCCCAGGTCATCATCATGTGGTAAGATGATGGTGAATATAAAACAACGACAACAACAACAACAAACACTGAAGTTCACGTGCTTTATTTGGCTACTTGGCAAAAACCTAATTTACCGTTGATCGTGTTGCTTGTCTGTCTGTCCGATCGACCGACCAACCGACCGGTCGTGAGGGGTTTTGTTTACCTTTGTTGTTGTTTTTCGGTTTGTTTCAGGGGGTAGGCGTTGCTGCCCACTTAATAGCAAAAACCGCACAGCTAAAAGGTTTTTGACCTCTACTCTTGTTGTTGTGGTTCTTTAACAAATTTTCTTTGGAGCATATCAAGAGTACTCTTGTGTGTGTGTGTGTGTATTTCTTCTTTGAAGTTATTTAATATCAATTTTATTGCCACTACTACGTTCGTGTGTGCGTGTGAATGATATAAATTTACACCTATTTGTTAATTAAGGTATCCGATATAATATTTTTGACTGAATTTTTTTTGGTTATAATTTCAGGTCCAATTAGCATAACTGGTGCTACCGTGTCAATGGACTCGTGCCGAAATAGTTTTATATATTTTCTGTTAAGTGTGATCATGACCCATATATAACGGTTGTTTTTTTTTTTTTTTTCAAAAAATTCCTTGGTATTAGGTTAACGGTGTCATAAACAAATTAATTTTATTATTCACAAAATGGAGATACATTTCATTTGATCGGCTTTCTGGGTTGAATATTATGATTCTGAGATCATAGATATTTTGAATGAATCAAATGATGTTTTATAAATAGGTTAATATGTTTAACGATATTTTTAATTTATTTGAGATAAAATTTACATATTCAAAATCATTTCGATCGAAATTTTTAGAATATCGGATGTGATATACGTCGCCTGACGTATTATCTGACACATTGTATAGTGATGTCAGAGTCGTACCCGAATCCTTGCGTTGTTATATGGTAGTAGAATACAGACAGATGCATAAACGCTTGATATGTAACCAATTTTGAAATGATTTTTCAAAATTAAGTAGAGATACATTTGTTTTCTTATACGACGCCTATCAAAGGTTTTTAAGATATGCATTTCTAAACAATTTTTACAAATTTGAATAATTTTTCATTTAAAATTTTCAATCCCAAAAATGGGTTGACAGTTCATTGTCCCAGCAGCTGTGTCGATGCGACTACCTCTATTCTTCTACCATGCGTTGTTGTCTGTTCTGGTGAGAATACAGAAACAACTTGAAGCTTTCGCATGACAGATTTTGTGACATATCATAAAGGGATATCAGAGCCGAACTCGAATTCTGCCGTCGTTTCCCTTTATAATTTGGCATTAATATGCCTAGCCATGAAGCCAAGCTGCTTATGTGCCCTCACCTTAACCCACTTGGACAATATACAAGGGGAAATGAAAAAACTGCAACCAACTTCAGACTGCTGTCATTTCTAAGCCACTCGTCCGACAGCTGTTAAAATTATTCCAGTGACAGCTCATTATATTGTTTACAAGCGTACAAAAGCGTTTTGGTGAGAATTTGCCAGAAAAAAAGTTATTCGTGATGGAATTCAAGCGTGATTTCTTTATATTTGGCTGGAAAACCACAAGTGGCTATCGTCAGAGCACTTCAGCATTTAAATGTGAATAAATCTTTTGTGTCTCGTTCCATCGCTCGTTACCGTGATACTGGTAGCGTAACCCGACATCAAGGAAGTCGACGGGAAAAAATAGCAACATCAGCAGAAATGGTTCGAAAAGTAAAGAAGCGACTTGATCGAAACCCGCGTCGCAGTGGCCGAAAAATGGCTCGTGAGCTGAAAATATCGCAATATTCCATTCGGCAAATATTGAAAAATGAGATCGGGGTAAAGACATTTAAATTCAAAAAAGTGCAAGAACTTACACCGCTGCGGAAAGAAAATAGATTCAAAATAGCTAAAGAGTTGCTTCGCTTGGCCAAAAGTGGTGAACTGCCGAATTTGGTTTTTTTCCGATGAGGAAACATTCGTTGTCCAGCAGTTTGTAAACAAACAAAATGATCGTGTTTACATGCCAAAGAGGTTAGCTGAAAATGTGCACCATCGGTTGGCCACCAGAACTACAGCGCCGGCCATGGTGATGGTGATGGCCGCCATAACAGCCGATGATCGCTCTCCGTGGCATCAGAATAAATGCCGAATATTATCGTGAAAATATTCTGGAGGGTGCATTAAAGCCTAGGGCACGCAAACATTTTGGCCGCAGACCTTGGACATTCCAACCGGACTCAGCACGCGCCATCCAAGAATGGTTACAAAATGAGGTTCCTCGCTTCATTTCCAGCGCACAATGTCCACCAAAATCTCCGGATACCAATCCGTTGGACTATTGTGTCTGGAGTATTTTGGAAAGCAAGGTTGGCACTAAAAGATACCAAATGGGCCAAAATACCGCAGAGCAACATTCGGGCAGCGTGTGACGGTTTCATTGGCCGTTTAAAGACCAAAATTCATGCCAAAGGTGACCAATTCATACAAATCTAAACTTATTCTAAAATTTGATGCTATTTCCGACATTTTTTGCTTTCATTCAATAAAATTTAAAACAAAAATGTAAAAATTATGTCATTTGACTTCGTTGCATTTTTTTATCTCATATCTTTTTATCCGAACATGTTTCCATTCAACAACCTATTTCAAATTCTCAATTCTGTTGCTTATACGTCAAATAAATGCCGAATGTTCGTAGAGCACAAATTTAGTTGTCAGTGTTAAGCAGACTTAAATTTATGGAAATTTGCCAAATTTCAAGGTATATGTAAACGGCCTATAAGTAGTGAAAAAGACGGGATTTACACCGCTTTTACACCGAACATATTTCTATAAAACACGTTATTTTGATAGGCAATCCCCCTGTTTATTGTTCAAAAAAAATTATTAATTTTCGTTAATCACGAATTTAGGTGCCAGTGTAAAGCAGGCTTAAATTTGTCGAGATTGGCCAAATTTCAAGGTATATGTAAACGGCCTATAAGTAGATAAATTGTCATCTTTTCAATTAAACGTAGACCCATGGTAGAAGAATATAGGTAGACGCATCGATACAGCCGGTAGGACCCTAAATTGTCAAACCAATTTTGGAATTGAAAATGTTAAATGAAAAATTATTTAAATTTGTAAAAATGATTAAAAAACACGTATTATAATAACCTTCGAATAAACCTACTTATATTTGAAAAGAAATTCAAAAATTGTTGACATGTCAATGTTCCCAAGCGTTGATGCATCTACCTGTATTCTGCTACTATGCGTAGTCCATCGTGCAATAATAAAAAACAGGTTAAATGCCATTGTTTCTTAATTTTTGTTTACAATTTTTATTGTCATTTTAATCAAAAAAGAGTATTTGCCATTGATGACTCACATTGTTTGTTTACAAAAAGTGTTGAGTTAATAAAGTGTTGTAGTATCAGTTTTGATTCAGTGATGCCAAATATTATCAAATCAGTGATGCCAATGCCATATTTGGTTGAATTGATAATAGTCACCGATCAGATATGGGCTTTTATGAGTTGTGTGAAATATTTGTTTGGATTTTTTACTTTTATGTAGAAGGGTGATCTAACTTTAATGCGTCTTTCCATAACGGAAAAGTGTTTCAAAACAGGAAAACGAATGTAGATACCACTGAAGGTCAGGGTTGCAATTTCTCATAACAAATAACATCAAAGAGGCAAGGTTGGTCATCAAATGGCTTTAAATGAATTAGAGTATTAAGAGACAAAAATATGTAAACATTGAAGAATAAACAAATTACATTTTGGACGGGAGAGTTCTATTAATTTTTGACAACCAGAAGAATATAATATTGGAGAAAAAGAGAGAGCAAATCAGAATTGAAGATTTTTAGGGAAAAGGGAATTCTATTACATTTTTATAAATCATGTTACAGTACGTTTACATATAAATGGGTTAACCCACTGGATTTGGATTAAAATTGTTATATCCTTTACTTATACCTCAAATAATTCTACTTGAAGTAGGTTAACCCTACAAAAAGTTCTAACGTAAACATGGCATTAGATTATTAATACCTCAAAACCCTTACATCAATGGAAATTAAACCTTCAAAGACAGATACATATAAGCCTTTGTAGAATATGGGAATTACATGTCATGTTTCTTGTTAATTGGCTATATTCCGTACCATGACTCTTGTTAACCTTGACTTTGAAAGTTCAAACAAACAAACAAACTTAGCTATTCTTTCTTATGAACTCACATGCTATGGCCTTTTTTGTGCAACAATTATAAATCAATTCATCTATTTTGTCCATGGGCCTCGAACATTACCATTTAATTGTGTTCTTCTTCAATATTTTGCGTGTCCATTGCTTGTGGATATAATTATGAAAACATTTTTGAGAAAATTGACCCATGATAAAGATGAATACGATGAGAAGCAAAACTTCTTCCGATTGACTATAAACAAATAATACCGAAATAAAGAAGAAACAAATTATTTGTTCTTCTTTAATTATTTGAGTTTTGAATAATATTTCGTCATTGTGTGTAGTTGGAAGTTGTTTGTTTGAATGTACGCAGTTAGTTTTTTTTTAAGCAAAAGGCCATTAATAATTAAAAAACAATCAAAGAAACAAAAAAAATATATTCATTAAAATATTATGATTTTTATAAGTAAATAACAATATTAATGAGTTAATGATGAATATTGAAGTTGAGGAAACCTGTGTGCCCTTAGAAGAATAAAAATTACAATAATACAGATTTGAATATCAGTAAGCGGAGATGTATCGGAAATGATTGAGAGGAAATATTACTACAAACTACTATTTGTTTTGTTTGGACTTTTCAGATTTGCAAACGATCTGGATTCCATTCGGTGAATGAGCAAATGAACACTAAAGTACAATTTGACTTTTCCGATTTTTAACCTATCAATAGTAGGTGAAAGTCGGTAAGAATTATGGAATATCATAAGAATGATATACATATCTACTATTCAGCTAGGGTTCCAAAAACATAATGTGGTAATTGGAGAGATATTTCGCCAATGGATTCATTGGAACTAGTTCCTTTGTCCATGGCACAATATTTAAGGCTCTTTCAACCGAAATGTTTTTAGCATATGTTATGTAAAATTTTTCATATGTAAAAGCGTGGCAGAAGAATATAGGTAGATGCATCAACGTTTGGGAGCATTGATATGTCAAAAATTTTAAAATGTTTTAACAAAAATAACTATTTTCTTAAATATGTTCTTATCCGACACAAATCGGTGCTTGTTATAATACGAATTTTTCAACAATTTTTACAAATTTCAAAAATTTTTCATTCAACCTTTTCAATTTCAAAATCGGTTTGACAGTTCATTGTCCCAGCAGCTGTGTCGATGTGACTACCTGTATTCTTCTAAAATTGTAGAAGTTACAAGTACAGGGTGAGATGAAAAAACTGCAACCAACTTCAGACTGCTGTCATTTCTAAGCCACTTATCCGACAGCTGTTAAAACTATTCCATTGAAAGCTCATTATATTGTTTACAAGCATACAAAAGAATTTTGGTGAGAATTTTCAAGGAAAAAAGTTATTCGTGATGGAATTCAAGCGTGATAGTGTGATTTCTTTATATTTGGCTGGAAAACCACAAGTGGCTATCGTTAGAGCACTCCAGCATTTATATGTGAATAAATCTTTTGTGTCTTGTACCATCGCTCGTTACCGTGATACTGGTAGCATAGTCCAACGTCAAGAAAACAACAACATCAGCAGAAATGGTTCGAAAAATAAAGAAGCCACTAGATCGAAACTCGCATCGCAGTGGCCGAAAAATGGCTCGTGAGCTGAACATATCGCAATATTGAAATATTGAAAAATGAGCTCAGGGTAAAGCCATTGAAAATCCAAAAAGTGCAAGAACTTACACCTCAGCAGAAAGAAAATAGACTCAAAAGAGCTCAAGAGTTAATTCGCTTTGCCGAAAGTGGTGAACTGCCGAATTTGGTTTTCTCCGATGAGAAAACATTCGTTGTCCAGCAGTTTGTAAACAAACAAAATGATCGTGTTTACTTGCCAAAGAGGTCAACTGAAAATGCGCAGCTTCAGCTGGCCATCAGAACTAAAGCGCCGGCCATGGTAATGGCGTGGACCGCCATAACAGCCGATGGTCGCACTCCGTGGCATCAGAATAAATGCCGAATATTATCGCGAAAATATTCTGGAGGGTGTATCAAAGCCTTGAGCACGCAGACATTTTGGCCGCAGACCTTGGACATTCCAACAGGACTCAGCACCATCGCACTCAGCACGCGCCACACAATAATGGTTACAAAATGAGGTTCCTCGCTTCATTTCCAGCGCACAATGGACACCAAAATCTTCGGATACCAATTCGTTGGACTATTGTGTCTGGAGTATATTGGAAAGCAAGGTTGACACTGAAAAATACCAAAGTATCGATCACCTCAAGCAAGCGCTTTGCCGGGAATGGGCCAAAATACCGCAGAGCAACATTCGGGCAGTGTGTGACGGTTTCATTGGCCGTTTGAAGACCATAAATTGTGCAAAGTTGACCAATTCGAATAAGTCTCAACTTATGCTAAAATTTGATGCTATTTCCGACATTGTCTGTGATTCTTAGCACATAAGCAACACCTGCAGTATTTATAATAATTTTAAATATTTTTACATTAATTTATTAGTTTAATTGTTGTGTTTGTGAAAAACCCTTCGCTTATTGAAATCTAAATGTAAAAACTTGACGAAAAAATTATTTATTTAATAAAAATATCACTGAAGAAGTTGGAAAATCCATATGAAACGTCGGATGAAAAATGAAAAAAATAGTTTTTATTTTCATTAAATAAAATCCAGACCTAAAAGCCCAATAAGACAAAGTCCTATATCATTCATAAAACACAAAGAGGTTTGTTTGCTTTCATTCAATAAAATTTAAAAAAATGTAAAAAATATGGTGCTTGACTTTGTTGCAATTTATCTCACCCTGTACCTATATTCTTCTACCATGGGAAAATGGAACGAAGGGACCAGTTGAACAAATAAGTTTGCTTTTTAAACATTTCAAAAATAGATGGCGTTCTGCGAAGAAGAAGCTGTCAGTATCAAATGGGTTTATTTATTTGGTCCTTCGACTTAACTGATTATTCTGAATACGCAATAACAACAAATGCGTATTAGTTCTCAAAGATGTTTCATTTCATTTCATTCCCTCTCTCTTTTTCATAAGTCCCTAATAATAATTATTATTATTGATGTTTTTTTTTTAAACTAAGAAAACATACATTTATTAGCATTAAAGTTCCTTGACTTTTGTTAAAAAAAAAAAAAAAAAAAAAATATTACGAAAAAAGGCCTGTCTATAAATTAATGATTGGCCAGAGTTCATTAGCCTTAAAGATACGATTTGAAGACCCCCAAAAAAAACAATAACTCAAAAAAATATTGAAGAGAATGAAAAAGGGGTGTTGTTTGTTCGTTCATTTTTTATTGGCAAAAAGTACAAAATGATTTAGGTTTCCTGAAGAAGAAAGAAAAAAAAAAAAAAAAAAAAAAACAAAACTACCAAGCATTTGGAAGATAAATTGGAAAACAAACATTTTACAAATTGATTTTAGCAACACCTGTTTCTTTAATACCTTTGCTTTTTTGGCTGGGAGTCTTAAAGTTTTTTCTTTTTTTTGGCTCCTATTAAATTTTCTAATAAAATTCATATTCCTCGTTATGATTGATGGCTGTATCAAAAGTACAAAAGCCTCATTTAACAAGATGTGTTCGTTTTCAAGCTTCATCGTATTTTTCTCTTTGGGATTGTGGCAAAAAAAGACGACCAGATGATTGTCACGTTTTAAGTGTTATGTGATTTCAGTAGACCAGGGTGTTGATCATAATCAAATAACTGAGTCATAACAAACAATAAACTTGTTGATGATGACGATCATGGATAATGGAAGCAGAAGGCGAAGAAATAAGTTAAAGTCACAATGAGTACATTGTTGAGTGAATACAAAAAAAGAAGTAATATATAATAATAAAAACTATTGTAAAAAGATTCGGTAGAGCAACACCTTTGTTACTGGATTATTTTCCCCTCAACGGATTTTCAATACTAGCCATGGCTTTTGTAATCCAGAATCGTATTAATGCCAAAATTTCCCATATAATAAGAATCTGTTTATTTTCAAGTTTAAAATCAAGGCCAACATAGCGAAGATGGCCTTTTTTTCGTCTTTGTTGTCCAGACACTATTTGTATGGTGTATTCACAATACCACAATGACCTTGAAGTTTATAAAAATAATTTTTGTTAAGTCATCTGTAAATGAGTTTAATAACAATTCAATTGTTATATGCAAATGTTGTTGTTGTTTTGGGTGTGTGTGTGTGTTTTTTAATAAAAAAAAACCAACCAAATTTCCCTATATCAGAGATCATCAAACTTTTTGGGGGTTATCGTCTTAAAGACAAAAATCAATAGTTTCTGTTTTTTTTTTTAATCAACCATAAATAACTTATCTTGATATCCATGAAATTGCCTCCGGCCTCCATATGGGCGTTAGAAGCCATATCATTAACAATAGCATCTTCACACGCTACTTAAGTGTTTAGAGTGAAGGTAGAGAAGGATGATGAACAGTAAACATGAACTTTTGATGGTGGCAACATGATCACATCCATTTGGAGATCAATGGACAATCAATCGATTTTCAGGGACGCTTACTTATACCTCTATAGGACGATATATTTCTTTACATATGTAGAAGTTTCACACATTGTGTGATACATGGACGATATTTCAGTTGTGAAATATATGAGTAAAGTACATACCACGTTAGAAGAATACAGATAAATGAAAATTTTTAATTTCTTTTTTTTTCAAAATATAAGTACATTTATATATGTTTTCTTATACGATTCCAACCGGAGATAGATATGCATTTTTTTAAAAATTTTTACAAATTTGAATAATATTTCATTCAAAAATGTAAATTCCCAAATTGGTTTGGCTGTTCATTGTCTCAGCAGCTGTTGCGATGCGACTACCTGCATGGTACAGACCATGGTAGAAGAATACAGGTAGTCGCATCAACACAGCTGCTGGGACAATGAACTGTAAAACCGATTTTTGAATTGAACATTTTGAATGAAAAATTATTAAAATTTGTAAAAATTGTTTAAAAATTCATATTATAACAACCTCTGATTTGCGTCGCATAAAAATAAATTAAAAAATCCACTTATTTTTCACAAAACATTTTAGAAATTTTGACATATCAATGTTCCCAAGCGTTGATGCATCTACCTATATTCTTCTACCATGGTACATACGTACTTTTTCGATCATAGCGAGCCCTATTTTTATAATTTAATCATTGCGGTAAAAATTCTGTTTAAAAATATATATTCAGTTTAAAAATATATATAGAAAAAAATTTGCGGTAAAAATTCAATCATAAAGTATTGTAATTTTTTAGAAAATCAAAAAAATCAAAAAAAAAATAATAAAATAAAATAAAATACATATGTAAGTGTGTGATAGCAAAATTTATGAGTCATGTGTAAAATGACAATTTTGACATATATAGATATGGATAATAAAAGAACTAGAACATTTAGTTTATTTATCCATTCCCTCTGATAATGCTTTAAGGGATCATAAGCGCCTTTTTCAAAACAGTGGAAGTTTATCAGAGAAATTTCCCACAGTGGAAATTTTTCCCAGTGGAAGTTTATCTGAAAATTTTCCCACAAGGAACTAGTTTATTTGCTCCATCCAGTTCACTTGTTCAGATATCTTATTAGTTCAATGCTTGGCGCAATTATAGGGTGTTACAACATATATTCAAAACCCGTCAAAATGTCAAAATTTGTGTACGTTTTGTTGCCAGCTGTTAGTTTATATTTCTTTCTGTGACTCCATATGCAAGTGTGTGATAGCAAAAATTATGAGTCATATGTAAAATGACAATTTTGGCAAACACACGGAAATGCATATGGATAATAAAAGGACTAGAAGATATATATAATTTATCCATTCCGTCTAATAATGCATTAAGGAATCATTTCAAAAACAGTTAGTGGAAATTTATTTTCCAAAAGGAACTAGTTCCTTTGCTCCATCCAGTTCACTTGTTCATATATCTTATTAGTTCAGTACTTCGCGCCATGATAGGGTTTTACAACAGATGTTCAAAATCGTTAAAATTTCAAAGTATGCCTAAGTTTTATTGTCGGCTGTTTATTTATATTTCGTGCTGTGACTTCAATTGCAATAAGTGGTTTGAGAACTCATCTAGATTATTGTCTGTAATAAATGGAGAACTAGTAAATTGTGGCATGATTCAATCTTTCGTTTCGTAATAAAAAAGTTTCTTTTCATAGCTATTTCTCAAACAGACCGGGAAATTTATCTGAAATATTTTTTAAAAAAAAGGAACTAGTTCCTTTGCCCCATCAGGTTCACTGGTTCATATGTCTCATCTGTTCAAATCATAGAGCAGTGAAAGTACGTTTACATTCCTTTATTCGGATTAATCCAGACGACTAATAAACCATAATAAATTTGACAATGGAAAGAAATACGGTAAAATCTTTTGATTGATAAATTGTCACGATTAATTCGAATAAATAATTTATATGCAAACGCGCTATTACATAAAAATCTTTATCCGGATTAATCCTGATAATAAAGTGTTACAAAAGAAATAATTTTCAAATTTTGATATTTCGTTTGGTTTTGAAAATTTAGTGGAACGGGTTGCATTGTCAAATATTTTTGTAAAAAAAATTTGAATATAATGCGAATTACTATTTATCCCTAAAAGCATGCATCACACATGAATCATGTTGAAACTGCAAGAGTTTCGAAGCTAAAGTACTCCCTCTCTCTCTCTCTCTTAACACCATACCTCTTAAATCCCCCCTTTATTTCACAAATTTCCTTCGAATTTTCCTTTTTCAAATATGTCATTGATTTCAAGATCAATTTTTCTTTTTGTTTTCATCTTGAATTCATATGTGTAACCTAACTCTGGGAATGAGGTTACATGTTTGGAAGACTCGTTCTCTTCGCTTATATCTCTCCCCAACCCCTCGCGCTAGAACAATTATTTGCCTTTGGCCATCAACGATGGATGGACGGATGGATGGATGGACATTTGACAGTTTATGGTTAAGCAGTGCATTTAAGTCCACAACATCAATTCTTGGACAATAACAAAAGGGTCACAAACAATAACAAACACCGACACCAACAACGACAACAATAATAACATCATTCATACAAAAAGCCAACAAAGAAATCAAACAAAAGCCAACTGTCAAACACACAATTCTTTCAATAGGCGGCAGCAGGCAGGCTGGCAGGCAGTTTAACTCATTGTTGTCGTACATCATACCAAACAACAATAACAAAAATATGGTTTTGATGGTGGGCACAGACAAACATGCATGCATGCAACACACGACATGACACACAACCCAAAACAATGCAATGCTGCAACATACTACCCATAAATGTGGTGTGGTGTATGTGTGCAACATGTCTGGCATAAATTGTCCCTTTTCCAGCGCTCTCTTCATACAAAACCGAAAATAATGCCGGGACACACCGACAGACATATGACTGGCTGGCTGGTTAGATGGATGACCGGCTTTACGCTGACGTCAACGCTAACGCCGCCACTTTTCGCAGAAGAACCATCAACTGCAAATGAATGGGAATCTATGAATGAATGCCTGCCTGCCGGCCGTCGTGGTATTGAAGGAATAGAATGGAAATAACATTGGCCCAGGCCGAACGCCTAACTATGTATGAATGGTTTGAAAGTTTTCCATAATTCTATGTAGCCAGCCGGTCGCCTGGTTTGGTTTTGACAACTCAATGACAATTCTTAGAAATATTTACACAACAAATGCAAAAAAAAAGCGATGAGAAAAAATTTGCCAACCATGCAGCCAGGAGTAGAAAATTTTGGAATTTTACTTGATAAAATGGGTCATTAGTTGCAAAGAATAGACAGACACACATATACAGAATAGTATGTTGCATGTCTAAGCAGAAGTAAACGAAACCACATCCCAAGTCAAAAGAAATCTATTACCACAATTGAAGTTTATTTACTTGTCTAAATATTTACCTGAAGTTGCACAGACAATTTTGGTTTGAGCAAATGACACACATGCAAATATACAGTGAAAGTCGAATGAAATAATGACAATTCGAATGAAATCAAGTGGTCTTAGCGGATAACCTAATAGATAGGACATGGTTAGTCTTATGGTCGACTGATGCCCAAAAGTAGGCATCCAACATGAGTGGGGAAATGTCACGGTTTGTTTAGAGTAATTTGTTTGACTTTTTTCCCCATTGGGGTCAAAAGCTTGGATCGTCTGTTTTTTATATCCTGCACCACATAGTGGTTGGGGTATTATGTCTTTGTACATTTATTATCCGATTGGGTGAAATTTTCGAAACAAAATTTGTTTGGCCCAAGGACGAACCCTATTGAAATTGGTGAGAATCGGTTCACAGTTAGATATAGCTGTCATATTTCTGTTCAACCGATTTTGGTTTAATTGTGCTCCAAATGGCCAGTATCATTTCAAATGACCTGTATTTTGGCACATACTTCCATAGACTCGAAAGAGCTAAAGAGTTACTTCGCTTGGTCGGAAGTGGTGAACTGCCGAATTTGGTTTTCTCCGATGAGAAAACCACCGGCCATGATAATGGTGTGTGCCGCCATAACAGCCGATGGTCACTCTCCGCTCGTATTAATCGACCGTGGCATCAGAATAAATGTCGAATATTATCGCGAAAATATTCTGCAGGGTGTATTAAAACCTTAGGCAGGCAAACATACTGGACGCAGTCTCTGGACATTCCAACAGGACTCAGCACGCGCCACCTAAGAATGTTTAAAAAATGAGGTTCTTCGCTTCATTTCCAGCGCACAATGGCCAGCAAAATCTCCGAATAGCAATCCGTTGGACTATTGTGTCTGGCGTATTTTGGAAAGCAAGGTTGGCGCTAAAAAATACCAAAGTGACGATCACCTCAAGCAAGCGCTTCGCCGGGAATGGGCCAAAATACCGCAGAGCAACGTTCGGGTAGTGTGTGACGGTTTCATTGGCCGTTTGAAGGCCATAATTCGTGCCAAAGCTGACCAATTCGAACAAATCTAAACTTATTCTAAAATTTGATGCTATTTCCGACATTTTTTTGCTTTTATTCAAGAAAATTAATAAAAAATAAAAATTACGGCGTTTGATTTTTTTGCAGTTTTTTTTATCTCACCCTGTATATGTTTTATCCGATTTGGGGTTTTAAGTCCCTCACATGCGTTATATGCACTCCACAAGAATGATATTTGGTACCAGATATCATCACAGAAAGTAGTGTTTAACATATTGTAAAGACCGGTTCAGATTTGGATATAGCTTCCATATATATCTTTAGCCGGTTACGGGTTTTTTGTGCACCAAATGGCTAATATCACTCCAAATGACATCAATTGTGGCACATCCGACCGAATTCAGTCTAGAGCCAAATACATCAAATTTGAAGCAAATCGGTTCAGATATAGCAATAGCTCCCATATATATTTTTTTCCGATCTTGGGTTTTAAGTCCCTCATATGCGTAATATTCCCTCCACAACAATGATATTTTATACCGGCCATCAGATACTGCTCGAAAATACCTCTGCCAAATTTTATCGAGATCGGTGCAGATTTTTATATAGCTTCGATACACATCTTCATCCGATTTCACGGTTAATGCTCATGGTGTAAAAATTATTTCCCAAATATTTCAGGAGAAAGGAAATTATATTTTTTTTCATAATTTTCGAGGTAAACTTTTATGATTTTCCTTTTGAATTACCTTCATCTTCCCCTTTATTATTTCAAATTTCATTTAACCCATAAATTGTTTCTTTTGTTGTGGGATTTCTTTTTAAGGTTTTATGTTCGGTTTTTTTTGTTGTCATTGTTGCTATTAGTAAAAAAAATTTTGATTAAGCCTTTAGAAAATCTTGGGGATTACAGAAAACAAATACCAACAATATGAGGGTGGCGGTGTAGAATATCGAGAGTAAATTTTGGGTAAACATTTTTTTCATTTTGTGGTGGGCAGAAAAAGAAAATACCTACATTGGATATTTTACGGGACATGGGTTGTGGCATGAGGGTCATTCGGAATGTATGTGATGCTGGGTGGTTGAAAGGAAATGAACGGAAATTTACTTCCTTTTTAGGTGTAAATTGTGTCCTGTACAAGGGTGATGTTTGAACAAAAAAATCAGGAGGTTTATTAGCATTACTGGTTGAAATTAAGAAACATGTGTTTCAAAACAAACACAGACGACACAAACACAGGCAGTTGGAGATGGAGATAAACAAAAACACACCAACCAGAAATCCTTAAATATGCAAAACCTTGCTGCTGCCATTTGTCCGAAAGGCAGATTTAGATATTTGTTAGGGTAGAGGGGGGGGGGGGGGGGAGGTGGAAAAACAAATTGCATGGCTTGCCACCCTTATTTGAGTG
Organism: Musca domestica; assembly: GCF_030504385.1. Lineage (NCBI taxonomy): Eukaryota > Metazoa > Arthropoda > Insecta > Diptera > Muscidae > Musca > Musca domestica. Next base: position 28,331,394 of record NW_026712328.1, on the reverse strand, counting down.
TCGAATGCTTCGAATGCATTTTTCTTGTATTGATTTTTGCAAACATCCATTCTAATAGATTTTTATATGGCACTAATACCCTTAAATTACCAACAGATGACCCTTGATGATGATGATGATGATTTTTATTAGCGGCACTTTTAAGCCATTTCAATTTAGTCATCTATTGATGAAACCCAAAATGACAAATTACCCTTATCTGTTTAGTGCAAGCGATAGAGAGAGAAAGAGTGTGGAAAATCCTGGGTAATAACAATTACGGAGTAACGCCAATGAAGCATCCAGAATGGCTGGCAAATTACCCACCCTTGCCAAAAATTTGACCATTGCCAATTTCCACCCACCTTCAATAGAGCTACAACATAGAGACATGTGCCAATCAAACGCACAAAAAATCTGTTGCATTATTTCTGCTTAATCATTTACGCTGATATTTTATCACTGTGTTACTCACAGGGGTCGCTGGCTTTTATGTGTCCATGGATGCATGGATGGCTGGGGATGGGGGAAAATGTCAGTGACACTGCAGAAATTTTTGGTCCGCTTGTTTGTTTGTTTGTTTGTATACAAAAAATGCATTCATCATTCACTTGTCGTTTGAATGTTGCAAAATATTTTGTGGGTATCTTTTAAAACATATCTAAATCCCAATGTCAGTGTAAATGTGAATGAAGTGACAAACATATGGACAGACGACAATGTGACACACACACCCAAGCATCTGTGTGATTTTTTTTTTTTGTGCTGTTGTTGTTTTATATTTTTCATGAGTCCATGGATGCATAAATACATACATATGTGTATATTTTATGTTACTTATTTGGCCATTCATTATTTTTTTTTTTGGGGGGAAGGTTGTCGAATGCTGGATGCTCTGCCTCAATTAACACCACTCCCCCTTGATGTGTGCACAGAAATTTAGTTCAGTTGATTTTACAGACCCAGACATCTCCCCCAACAGACCTTGTCCTACACACACACACATACACACAATTTTGTGGTCCTTCTGTCTTTACTTGTAAAATCCAAATGAAAAAAATATTTATATATGTCCACATTTCATTTAAACAATGACATTTTTATTGAGTCACACTCTCACATATTTTAATTTAAATTGAACAAGATTTTCAAGTGTCAGTTAGTAAATTCTGAAAACCATAAAAGGAATCTGTTGGAAGCTATGTTTTACAAGTTAAGAAAAAAAAGAAATAATGTCAAAATGCTTTATAAAATGAAATTTGTGGGTAGTGAATGTAATTAAAAATAAATATTTTCAAATTTTCCAAGAAAAGAGACGGGAGGGAAAAAGTTATTTTTCTTGAAAGGAGGAAAGTTAAATATTTAAAAATTAAATATTATTACAAATTAAGATTAATTTTATGTAGGATATATCAGCCAAAAATGGAGCTTGCAAGGAGAATGGGACAGGGAATCAATATCGAAGATTTTATTAAGAGTTTTACTCTTCACTCATTTGTTGTATTAGAGAGAGCTCGCTAGTAACTGCTTTTTGAAAAATAATAGTGGAGATCGTATTCAAAAGTCGAAAGGTGAAAACATTAGAAGCAGAATATTGAAGCGACCAGTTGATTTTCGGTACAGCAAGAACACTATTTTAACCACTACTTATAAGAATATACATAGGATTGCATTGTAAGAACATATGATATTAAGAAACTTAAACGTGCTTATATTATATGTTCTTACAATTACAAAGTTGATTTTTTTTAATTTAATTTATTTTTTGTGAAAATAAACACAGTGGCGCCCAACGTTTATATACAGGGTAAGATAAGAAAACTGCAATCAACTTCAGACTGCCGTCATTTCTAAGCCACTCGTTCGACAGCTGTTAAAATTCTTCCAGTGACAGCTCATTATATTGTTTACAAGGCTGCAAAAGCATTTTGGTGAGAATTTTCCACAAAAAAAGTTATTCGTGATGGAATTCAAGCGTGATAGTATGATTTCTTTATATTTGGCTGGAAAACCACAAGTGGCTAGCGTTAGAGCACTCCAGCAATTAAATTTACATAAATCTTTTGTGTCTCGTATCTTCGCTCGTTACCGTGATACTGGTAGAGTAGCCCGATGTCAAGGAAGTGGACGGAAAAAAAACAGCAACATCAACAGAAATGGTTCGAAAAGTAAAGAAGGGACTTGATCGAAACCCGAGTCGCAGTGGCCAAAAAATGGCTCATGAGCTCAACATTCGAAAAATATTGAAAAATAAGCTCGGAGTAAAGCCATTGAGATTCCAAAAAGTGTAAGAACTTACACCGCAACAGAAAGAAAATAGACTCGAAAGAGCTAAAGAATTGTTTCGCTTGGCCGAAGTGGTGAACTGCTGAAATTGGTTTTCTCCGAAAAGAAAATATTCGTTGTCCAGCAGTTTGTAAACAAACAAAATGAACGTGTTTACTTGCCAAAGAGGTCAGATGAAAAGGTGCACCTTCGGTTGGCCACCAGAACTAAAGCGCCAACCATGGTTATGGGGTGGGCCGCTATAACAGCCGATGGTCGCTCTCCGCTGGTATTAATGGACCGTGGCATCAGAATAAATGCCGAATGTTATCGCGAAAATATTCTGGAGGGTGTATTGGGGTGCCTTGGGCACGCAAACATTTTGGCCGCAGACCTTGGACATTCGAACAGGAGTCAGGACTGATTTTAGCAATATTTTTCAATTGTTTTTTTTTTTAATGTGGAGGGTATTCAAAGTTCGTCTCGACCAAACTTACTGCTTATTTTCTTGTCTTCTTTTTTAATATATATTTATTATGTAAATTTTTACGACAAATACGGTTCCAAACTCAAAGACATATGAAATGGGATTCATTTTCAAATAATGTTTTTTTTTTGCTTTATATTTAGGTTATTATTATTTTCTGTATATCCCTACATATCACACATAATAAGGGATCCTATTAACAAATTCTTATTAGCCTTGTTAAGAGATTATGATGCCATTAATGTGAAAAAGGGCGAATGAGATCCTTTATTATCCCAACAAAACCTCATTTATTACTTTGGGATTTCACAAAGCAAATAATGCCTAATACACATCCTTATACATTTTTGTTATATAAAATATTATACATGTGAGCCAAAAAATGAATTTTACATCAAAAAAAGAAAATATGCTACTTACCAGCTTGTATTAATAATGGCAACATAACAATTGCCAGCATGGCTGACAAATATATGTCGAGTCCCATGGGACTCGAACGTTTTCTTGTCATTCTGTTTCTGTTGTTCTTAAACCCTAAAAAGAAATGAAAAAAAAGAGAGAGAAAAAATAAATAAATATGAATAAAATTGAAATTACATCGTTTTTTTTTGCATTAAAAACAAATAACAACAACAAGAACGAACACCGCCGTTTATTAGAAAAATAATAATGACACGTGTTTCCTTTATGCGAACAAATGAAAGACACGTGCCAGGTTGTATTTTTTATGCGTTCTCCCACAGGCAAATATAAAATGTATTAAAGGTTAATACAGTTGTTTTGATATAAAATAAATTGTGATTTTTTTTTGGCTGAGAAAAAAATTTGGGCTAAGAAATTTGTGATTTCCCATGGATTATGGCAAATTAGCCAAAGGATATTCTGGAAATGACGGGGCAATTTTTGAGGGAAAAGGGATTTTAGGTTTCTGATTGCAACTTTGCTATAAGATAAATGGCTGTAAAGCCAACTCTTATGAGAAATTGACCGAAAATGAGGTTATTTTAGATCTTATAAAGCAAGATCTTATAAAGCAAGATTGTGTATATAATTTAATGAAATATCCCAAAATATGCCAATATATATTTTCAAAGAGGGTTAACTTTTGTGGTACGTCTTAGTTTGATAATTTAATTATCTTTTTGTGAAAAAAAAAAACAAAGTGGCGCCCAACGTGGAGTAATTTTTTTCCTACATACGGATTATTGCTTATTATCCGAAGCATATTCTGGAAATGACAGGACATTTTAAGAAAAAAATATGTTTAGATTTTTTAAAGAAATATTATATTTTTTATATATAAAAATCTCATATGATAATATATATAAGATAGTGTTGTAAAAATAAATGAATTTAAGAAACTTGAATGTTCTTACATTTACTAACAGACAATTTTAAAGAGGGTTGAAAGTTCATTCTTTTAAATTTATTTATTTTGTGAGTTTAAACATAGTGGCGCCCAACGTGGGATCATTGTTTGCATACACATTTTTTCAAGTTTTGCTATGCAATTGAAACATTAAACTGTTAAGATCACATTTTTGAAAGAAAATCGAGGCATTTCATTCATATTTAGTCATTTAAAAAAGAAAAAATATCAAGTTAATGAAATCAATCGGTTGCATATAATTTTGAATAATTCTGACAGGAAGCGGTCATAGCGGTCAGGGCTGTATTTATGTAGGTTTAGGAAGCTGATCTATCTTCCAATTGTACCATGGTTCTTATAGTAAATTTAAAGTCTTGTGTTTATTTTTTTGTGAAAATAAAACAAAATGGCGCCCAACGTAAGGCCATGGTTGACATTCATATGTTTATAATGTGACAAATATTATTAAAAATTCATAAACATATGATGGGATACAATGTTTTTGTTGGTATGAATTTTGTAATTTCCCATGGAATATTGGAAATTTATCCAAGAAAGAAAAAGGGTTTTCAATTTCTGATAAAAATATTAGAAACAAGCTCTTGTGAGATATTTTCTGAAATTGAGTCATTTTTGGTTATTTAACGATTTTTTTGTGAAAAGCAATGAAGTGGCGCCCAACGTGTGACCATTGTTTATTTACATATATTATTATATATGTATATATATTATTAAGGTGTAAAATATCTATAAGTGTATTTAATTATGAACTCCGAAACAATGAGACCTCAAAGTGGGATCTCCATATGGCTATGGAATATATAGTTAGAAAGGGGCTGGTTATGTTCCCTAAAAATAAGAGAATTTTGATCTGTTATTTCTTTCCACACTCTTTTTATACTCTCCATAATGGAAGGGAGGAGAAACTTGGCCCAATAGTTTGTAGTGTGTCTAGGATGCTATGTTGCTGTTACGAATGGAACATATCGGTCCACGTTTTCTTATAGCCCCCATTAAACGGAACCTCCCAATATTCGGTATTTTGATGATTTTTTCACAGAATTATTCCAAATTTATAATTAAGAGTTTGTAATGGATTATACTCCTGGTGGCAGAACATTACTCGCATAGGTCCACGTTTTACAATGACCCACACATAACAGTACCTGCCGATCACATTCACATAATGTTCCAAATTTAGTATTAAGATTTTGTAATGGGTTATACCCCTGGTGGCAGAACATTGCTTGTATAGGTCCAATGAGCCGCATATGACAATACCTCCCGTTATTCGGTATTTTGATGATTTTTGCCAAAATTTTTCACGGAATTCTTCCAAATTTGGTATTAGGAATTGGTAACGGATTCTACATCTGGTGACAGAACATTGTAAATATGGGTATACGTTTTCCTTTAGCGCCTATATAACGGAACCTCCCGATATTCAGTATTTTGCTGATTTTAGACACATTTTTCATGGAATTCTTCCAAATATAAGTATCCTGTTTCTTATAATTTCATTTTTTTACTACAACATGTAATCTGTCTCGGTTCCTTCTAGTTTTATTTTACTGCAATTTGTTAGAACATATCAAAAATAAAAAAAAAACTTTTTCTTCCGTCAATTGGTAACATATCACATAACTACCCACCTCACTCCCAGCCACCAATCATCCCTCAGCTCCTTTTTGAAATGGGAAGTTATTTGAAGTTTTATCCCTGCAACTTCCATTTACAACTACAATCAAGAAAGAACATTAGCGTTGATAAAACTTCGATAACAACTTAAGAAGCCAAAAAACTGTCACTGGTCATTTTGTAAATAATAAATCATCAACCACTTTGTTGAGATAAGAAAATATGTACTCCAATTCCGCATTGGATGACATTTCATTTTTCCATCATGTGCGGAGGGGGGGGGGAGGGGATAAAAAGAAAAGTGCAAGAGATCATAAAAATAACTTTGCCATATAGCATTTCTTATCGCGGCCAAGGAAGGTGTCCTCTTCCTGCCAAGTGAGAAAGGCAAAAACCAAAGAACCTTTTATGCTTTTAGTGTCTGCCAGTAATGTGTCTGACTGGCTTGCTGGCTGGCATTTCAGCTAGTTGAGCTCAATTAGATGCTCATATTTGCTTTTAATCAAGTCTCTGGGGATGCAACACGTGAGCATATCAAATGAAGTTTTATTGCATGCCGCATAGGGGATACTTGCTGGTCCATTTTCATGGCATGTTTTTTTTTTTTTTTTGCCACAACCAAAGAGAATGGGGGGAGGGGGTATTTATTTCATTTCATTTGATTTCTGTTGACATTTGCCGTGGTGGTTGGTTTTGATTTTGCTGGCTCTTAACTAGACAAATATGTTGCAAATATTTTATGATTATCCTGGTTGTGTCACTTGGCGAAGTGGGTGGGTAGATGTACTTCCTCGGGTAATATATTAAGTAATGTCAACAGCAGAAAAAGGAGGAGGACTGGCGGGGGTTTCTTGCAAGGGGATACGCTGGTTTTGCCATGAAAACAAGGAAATAATAATCGTCATTTTTTCTCATTAAGAAATACCGAATTTCTGTTAAAAGACGGGCAAAAATAAATTTCATGATTTAAAATTTCGAAAATGTTTACATTTTTTTTTGTGCGGGAACGTACATAATGTTTTTCTATTTGTTTTGAATATTGCTTCTATTCAGCACTGGAGCCGTTAATCGTGCCATAAAAATAAATCTCATTTGTTTGGCATCCACACACATTAGGAAATTGCCAATGCCGACACTACCATACAGACCTCTTGACTGAGTGACTGACAGAGAGACGGACAGACAACACAATTTGGTGCCGGCAGTTCTGCATAGTGGCTGATCGATCAATCTAGCCATAGATACACTATTGATCGCTCAATTGTCAGAATATAGCATTGGACTCCTCTTAGCCGCAAAATCAAATTAACGCATTTCCAATTTCTAAAACAAATGTATCGACAGAATGCAGTCAATGGACGCTGGTGAAGAAGATGAAAGATGAAAAGATCGCAATGAAAAATAAACATTAGAATGGTATTAGAGTCGGCAATGGATTTTCCGCATGGTAAATTCCATAAAAAAAAACAAATATTCAATGATTGTGGTTGGTCTGAAGTGTTGTTGTAGCGAAAGAAATTGCACAAAGAAACAAGAAAAATACAATTAAATTGGCACATACATCGACGATCCATCTATCTTTCAGAATATGTGGTATATAAACTGATAGCAGGATAAAATACATAAACAACAACAACAACAACAACGAAATTCAGATTAAAAACAATTGAAATGAAATTAGGTTTGTGGTTTAATAGTGTTTGGGTTAAAAGGTCCTCTCTTTCTCTCCATGCCAATGGACCACAACAAAATGGTAATGCAATTTTCCACGAGACAGAGAGCGGCAGAATATTATGAAATTCTGGAAGATTTATGTGTAATATAATGTGGTTTTCAAAGGAGTTGGATGAGTGTAATAAACGCTTATAGATCTATTGAAGTTTGATTTATTTCTCGGAAATCGGAAAAAAACCAAAAACAAAGATTGGTCAAGAATATCACAATGTGGGGAGTAATAAGGAAATGCAGGAAATATTGTAAGACAATAGAGGAGATTTTATATCAAAACACAAATTGAGAGCAAAAAAACCTAATAATTTTCAGAAAACGAAAATAAAAAACGTGGACCTAATATTGTATTTCCCCGCCGTTACCAGTGCCAAAGATTGGTCAAGAACATCACAATGTGGGGAGCAATGAGGAAATGCAGAAAAAAATTGTAAGACAAGAAAAAAAAGTGTTATATGGGAGTTGTCCATTATAGAGGAGATTTGATATCAAAATACAATTAAGAGCAAAATACCATAACATTTTTCAGAAAACCAAAATAAAAAAAACGTATCATATTTCCCTGCCGTTTTTAGTAATTTTGATAATTCATAGCATGTGATTTACGTATAATTGCAATGAGCAGTTTTGCTGATGAGAGAGGTTAGGAAATTAGACTCATTTTCTCTCAACGAATTTTCTCATCGACAATGTGACAATACCCGCAAAAACACTCACTCACACTCAATAATCGGGTTACCAACCCAAAGAAATGTCGGAAAAAAATATTTGTAATTTTTGCCCACTAAAGGTCGATGAGAAAGTGAATATTCAGGGTGAAATATAAAAAAACTGCAACCAACTTCAGTTCGAAAAGTAAAGAAGCAACTTGATCGAAATCCGTGTCGCAGTGGCCGAAAAATGGCTTGTGAGTTGAAAATATCACAATATTCCATTCGGCAAATATTGAAAAATTAGCTCGGGGTAAAGCCATTGAAATTCAAAAAAGGGCAAGAACTTACACCGCAACTGAAAGAAAATAGACTGAAAATAGCTAAAGAGTTGCTTCGCTTGGCCGAAAGTTGTGAACTGCCAAATTTGGTTTTCTCCGATGAGAAAACATTCGTTGTCCAGCAGTTTGTAAACAAACAAAATGATCGTATTTACTTGCCAAAGAGGTCAGCTGAAAATGTGCACCTTCGGTTGGCCAACAGAACTCGAGCGCCGGCCATGCTGATGGTGTGGGCCCTCATAACAGCCGATGGTCGCTCTTCGCTCGTATTAATCGACCGCGGTATCACAACAAAAGTCGAATATTATCGCAAAAATATTCTGGAGAGTGTATTGAGGCCTTGGGCACGCAAACATTTTGGCCGCAGACCTTGGTCATTCAAACAGGACTCAGCACACGCCACCCAAGAATGGTTACAAAATGAGATTCCTCGCTTCATTTCCAGCGCACAATGGCCACCAAAATCTCCGGATTTTGAAAAGCAAGGTTTGCACTAAAAAATACCAAAGTGTCGATCACCTTAAGCAAGTGCTTTGCCGGGAATGGGCCAAAATATCGCAGAGCAACATTCGGGCAGCGTGTGACGGTTTCATTGCCGTTTTGAAGGCCATAATTCGTGCCAAAGGTGACCAATTCGAGCAAATCTAAACTTATTTTAAATTTGGATGCTATTTCCGATATTTTTGCTTTAATTCAATAAAATTAAAAAAAAAATAGAAAATTAGAAAAATATGAAAATTATTTTATCCTTCCTTGTACATCTGCGAACCACTTCTGGTACCTCGACCACAAAGGGTCTAGTACCTCACGCACCCCTCATCTCCTTTTTGAAATTGGAAGTTATTTGAAGTTTTATCCCTGCAACTTCCATTTACAACCACAACCAACAAAGAACATTAGGCACGGGGTACGGGGCAAGAAGAAAAGCGCTGGAGATCATAAAAATAACTTTGCCATATAACATTTCTGCGAACCCCTTCAGGTACCTCGACTACAAAGGGTCTAGTACCTCACGCACATTTTAACATTTTCTAACCATTACCACATATCTCATATAAAGTGAAGTCCTAACCTGGCACGTCGCAATATTTATATCATACATATTTAGGTCAAATACAAAATGGACAATATTGGTCCATTCCTTCTGAACCCACGCCATAGAGGGTCAAAAATTTGAATAATCATCATCATATCAGAAGTCAAAATATATTTAAATAATCGAACATCAAAAATTTGAATAATCATATAAGAAGTCAAAATATATTTAAATAATCGAACATTGGTTGGGAAAGTTTCCCCTTTTTTTGTGCACCCAAAAAAAAATGCGCCTTGTCATGACTTTGAAAAAAATCAGTGAAAGTTTAGAACTCTCCCCTGAAGTGAAAATGGCGGACAACGATGTGACAGAAGTTTGCACGTGTTCCCCAACATGCATGACAATTATTGTATTTCTTTTGATTCCACTCCACAATTTTTTACCTTGTCCAAGAAGAGCACTTGATGAGCTTAAAAAATGCCAATTAAAAGAAAAATATTCCCATACCTGCCAAAAAAAAAAAAAAAAAAAAAATCCCAGAAATATAAACAAAAAAAAAAAGAAGGCTTAGTAAGAAAACGCAAAATCATTATAAACTCGAAAGCATGTAATCAGCTTAGAAGAAGACCAAGAATAACAAACAACAACAACAACAGCAGCAGCAGCAACAGAAGTCGAAGCCAAAAATGTCAAACATTGCAAGATAATCACAAACTCCCAACAATGCTTAAATTTTGGCAAAGAATGCCAAACTGGCAGCAGATGCCAATGGGGAATCGGTTTTTTTTCTTTTTTGGATGAAATCTCTAAATTTTTTGTTGCTTCTTTCTTCACATATTCAGAACACGCAAAAGGAGATGATGTTGAGAAAAGTTTCTCCCAACGATGATGATGATGATGATAGATTTGTCTATCGGCTCATCTCAAATCATGTGCGATGCAAAAAAAAAAACAAAAACAAAAAAAAACTTATGAAAAATTCAACAAAAGTTTTCCTTTTTTCTGGGTTCCCATAAATTGCCCAAAACAAAGGAATTAAAAATGCATTAAAACCACACACACACACACACACACATACACCATGTATTCATGTGCATGTAAATATATTGATGTGTGTATCGCAACTTCATGTGGCCACAACTGTTTGATATGCAACAGCTTCTAGTTTCTAAAAAAAAATATCACCAAAAAAAGAGGCAGAGGCCAAGAAACCAATTTTTTTCTATCGTCCCCAAATTGAGAAGAATAAGAAGAAGACGAAAGTCAATGGCGGAATGGAGACAAATGTTTGTTGTTTTCTTTGATTCGTGTTTGAATTGAATTGGTGTTGTGCCTTTTTAAGGTAGTCCAAAAGCTTAAGGAAAATCACAAACACACATACACACAGACGCTAACACAAAAGGAAAACCCACCAAACACCAAACGTGCCAGCGTCTAAATTCACAAGAAGTTGGCAGGTCGCATTGTCTGGTCTATGGTTTTGGCATTCATATGTGAAAATATGCTTATGCCTGTATGCTGTTGGTTGACTCCTTTCTCATAAAAAGCAAATAAAGATGGCAACAACAAAAACAAACAAACAAATAACAATGCTCAAAAGAATAATCATTTCAAGCAGCTATTTTTACTTTTTTTTCTCGTTGGCTTCTTCGTGTTCTGAATACATGCCATATTTTTTTTTTGGTTTGCAAGCGTTTTCATCAATGATGGTTTCAATTTTCTTTTCAACATTTCTATAGATTATACAGAAATACATATGTAGATGTAGGTATGTGTGTGTGTGTGTGTGTGGGGTATGTTTGGCCCACCAATCTTTTACCTTTTTCTGTCTACATTGTAGCTTCAATGGAAAAAAAGTCCTACTGCCATTATGTTAAATTCTATGTCAAATATGTGAGGGGTCTGTCTGTTCTGTTGTTTTTGATGGCGCTCTGTGTGTGTGCGTGTGTGTGAAGGACCACCTTAATCCGCCAGCCTAAATTGCTTTTCAAAGTTCATAATATGGATTTTGTTTTAAAATTGTTTGGAGGTTATTTATTTCTTTTCGAATTGAAAACGGAGAATGAAACGTTTTTTTCTCAAATGGTGGTTTGTTAAAAGATCTTCTATCCGTAGAACATTTCTCAGGGTATTCCATATACAAAAGATCTCGAAGGGACATCTATCCACCCATCTATCTATATATCTTTTTTAAAGAAATCTTTAAAGGACCTCTTATCTACAGAAGATTTCTAGAAAATATCAGTCTTTGGAGGACCTTGAAAGAGTCATTTTATTGAAACCTGAAAAAATTTCTCCACACAGAAGACCTGAAAAGTATTTCTATGTATAGATGGACAACTTCCTAAGATCTTATTTAAATGAAAGATTGCAAGAGGTCCCCTATCCATAAAATACCTTAATTTTTTTTTTTAAAGAAGACTTCGAAATCTTATCTTTATATAGAAGACCCTAAAAGCGCGTTTTTAGAGAATCTCCTATTTATGGAAGAATTCGAAGAAATATCTATCTATGGAAGACCATTGAGTTGTCCTTAAATTGGAAATCTATTTTTTCTAAATATAGAAGACCTAAACAGGGATTTTATGAATAAATGGCCTTTGATGTATGGAAAACTTGAAAAGTTCTTATTCAAATGGAAGACTAAAACATGTCCTCTATCTATTAAATATCTTAAAAGCTTTTCGGGCAGTAGAAGACTTCGAAATCTTATTTGTATATAGAAGACCCTAAAGCTAATTTTTTAAGAAATATACATATAGAAGACATAAAAAGGGGGTTTATGAATAGATGGCCTTTGATATATGGAAAGCGTCAAAAGCTCTAAATTAAATAGAAGACTACAAAAGGTCCTTAAAAGTTTTTCTGGCAATACAAGGCTTTAAAATCTTATCTCTATATAGAAGACCCTGAAAGAGCGTATTCCTGGCAATAGCAGACTTCAAAATCTTATCTTTATATAGAAAATCCTAAAAGCGCATATACCTATATAAGACTTTAAAGGCTCTTTAATCGGTGGGAGGATTTCAAAGGGTTACCTTTGTTCTTAAAGGGCCACCTCAAAGGGTTGCTATGGGTAAAAGACTTAAGCTTCTCTAAAAATGCCATCTATGAAAGAGCTCAGAAGTTCTATTGTCTATAGAATACCTCAAAAGCTTTCTACATATGAAACAACAAAAAAACTTGCCAGTCTCTAGTAGATCTCAAGAGTTCGTCTATATATGAAGGCCTCAAAAGATATAGAACATGCAAAATACATTTCATCTAAAGAAGACCTTAATAGCTCTGCAACCTACAAAAGATCTGAAAAGTTATGCATATCTATATAAGACCTTTGAAGCTCCCCGATCTATAAAAGGCCTTGAAAACTCTTATTGTGTAGAAAACCCTTAAAGCTTTTAGAATTTGTAAAAGTTTTTAAAGGCTTTTCTTAGAATAGCTTAAAAATTTTTCTATTGATAGAAAATATATAATATGTAGAATACCTCAAAAAATCTTCTATCCGAAGAAGTCTTAAAGTTTTTCTATCTATGGAAGATTAAGAGTATCTCAGAAGCTTTTATATTTAGAGAAGACTATAAAAGTTCTTTAATATATAGACTACCGTTAAAGGTCTTCTATCCATAGAAGTCTTAAAGCTTTTCTATTTATAGAATATTTTAAAAGCTTTTCTTAGAATATCCCAAAATATTTTCTATCGATAGAAAAATTCAAAAGCTCTTCTATTCATAGAGTATCTCAGAAGCTTTTCTATTTAAGAAAGATTGCAAAAGCTCTTCAATATGTGGAATACCTTATTCTAACCATAGAAGTTTTGAAGCTTTTCTGTTTCTAGAAGATTTTAAAAGCTTTTCTTAGAAAATCCTTAAAAATTGTCTATCTATAGAAGAATTCAAAACCTCTTCCATTCATAGGATATTTCAGAAGCTTTTCTATTTAGAGTATATTGCAAGGGCTATTTAATTTGTGGAATTCCTCTAAAGGTCTTCTATCGCTAGATGTCCTAAAGTTTTTCTACTTATAGAAGATTCTAAAAGCTTTCCTTCATAGCTCTTCCGTTCATAAAGTATCTCAGAAGCTTTTCTATTTAGATAAGCTTGCAAAAGCTCTTCAATGTGTAGAATACCTTCAGAGGTCTTCTATAAGTAGAAGTCTAAAAGCATTTTATTTAAAAAATATTTTTAAAGTTTTTCTTAGAAGAGATCTTCTTCCAGAAGATCTTCTTTCCAGAGAGTATCTTTTAAATTTCTCAAAAGGTTTTCAAAAGGGTCTTCAATCTATTGAAGCCCTGAAAAAGAATATTTCGATTTTTTTTTTTCAAAATTTCCATTTTTTTTTATTTTCAATTCAATACGCTATTAACGTTCCAAACAACAACATTATAATTGAGTCAATTAAGATTAGAACTGTTCTAGCCAATTTCAACTCATCACGCACCTCCCCTTCACACCTCAGCCAAACACCACTTCGAGTACAGCTAAATTTAAATTATGCCTGTAAAAACCAGTGTTTAGATTTTAGTCACTAATACCGAGCGATTAGCTTCTTAAGTAGACTTTTAGAAATTGTTCTCCATCATTTAACATTGGTATGGATTTCCATGGAATTTGTGATGAGAATGATTGCCATGATGATGGAGATGATTAGTATGTGTTGGAAAATTGCTAATAAAATGGACAGGCAACGGGCGTGTATTAGCAACAACAATAATAAATCAAACAACCGGTCTTGGTTGGTAACATCTGCCGGATAAGGACAGTATTTGGAGAAATTTTACAGCAACGTTTCGTAAAAGGTAGCTGGGAATCCAGGCTCAAGAAATAAAGAAACGAAAGAAACAACTTAACACAATTACCATTACTAAAGGTAATGCTGATTGCTGGCCGTGGTCGAGGGGGAGGGGCGGCGTTAGTCCATACATCCATCCATTCAGCCAGCCACGCTTAATGCTGATGATGACGTGATGACATGAAGACGACAATATAATAATAATAACCCGCCAGAAGTGGCCTCTGGTAAATGGCAGTCTCAATTTCAAGGAGCATCAGTTGTTGGTTTGGAAAGGATCTTCAGGGAAAAAAGCGTGTCAAACTTCTGGTTGAAGAGATTTGTCAGGCCAAAGAACAAAAGGAGGAGAAGACGTATAAGAAGCCAAAAGGAAAATAAGCATGACGACTTTTAGCTTTTACCATAATTCAAATAAGCTAATAACGAAAAAAATAAATAAATCTAAGGAACAGAAGATGTCTTGAGTTTTCACGGCATGGTCATAAAAAAACCAGCAGAAACAACAATTGGACTAAAAGTGGGATAACTAATACTATACACTTAGAGAAATTGACAGGCGAAAATTAGAGGATAGAATGGAAGACAGGATCTACAGCCAGGCAGGACCTGACATGTAAAGATATCCCTCTGCAATTGGGTCTGGATTTTCTGAAATCATATTATCAGATATTAAGGATATTAACATACATAAGGTCTGGACCTCACCTCAACATTTAATTTTCAAGAGAAACTTTAAAACTTGAAATTGGCTGACAAATTGGGGGCAGGAGTCTGTTTCAAAGATAAAACACAATCGGGTGTCGAGTCTGAACATATTCTCAACCAAGCCTCGATTCCCACTAATCTCAGCATAAATGAAGAGATGAGAGTAAATCCCATAAAAGCTTCGCCTATATTGACAATTTCAAGCAAGAGTTATCTCTCGAAAATATTGGCTAATTTCCCTTCCTCTCTGCCAATCCCCTTTTGTACAGTTCCAGCAAAAATGCCCCCCAACCACCATGCTAGCTAGCATTCGTCGTTCGATGCAGAACTTGGCAGCCAATGCAACATTGTTGAAAATATTAATAGGCCTTAATGCAATTTCAACATCTCTCCATTCTCATTAGCTTCATTATTCCGTGACCAAGGTAGTGTGGTGTTTGTTCAGAGTTCTTTATGCCAACTGGCACTAACCACCGACCACCGGTTATCCTGGCCATTACCATTTTTGGCCGTATGCTGGTGTGTAAACGAACTGAGGCAAAGTGGAAAAGGAAGATGGAGATGATGAAAAAACAAAGAATCTTACATAAATGGCACTTGTTCTAATCTAAGCTAATAATATGAGCCAACTTAGTTATGTGTTTGTTGCTGTTGCTTTCGAGGCAATGACTCTTTCAGCGCGCTCCTATTCTCAATCGCATCTACATAGTGGTGGCAAATAGAGTTTTTTTGTGTTTGCTTTTTTTCCACGAACATATTGGGTGTGCGTGCGTGCAATCGCATAATTGGTTTGTCCCACAACAAGTTCGCTGAGATGCTATTGCAAATATGGACGGATGGATGGATGTATAGCTAGATGGATCGCCATCGTGGTACACCATAAAGCTTCTGGGATATGTCGTGGCTTCTTTCTCTCTCTGTCTGCCAAGCAAAGCGTCTATATGGTACTAACACTATTGGACAGAAGACCAACTGCCAGCGAGGGCCACTGGCAAAATGGTCAGCTAGCTAGAAGATGCTGTTGTTAAACTCAGATGTGGTAATCATCTCGTACATATATATTGGTTTATTTTGTTCTGGTGTCGATTTTTTTCGTTGATATGTTGAATGATAATATGTTGAATTGATAATGTTGAAATTTCGATTGAGGAATCGTTGTTGGGATCACATTTCTTTTTTTTTTTTTTTGGAATGCTAATTTTAAAAAGCTGCCAACTGAGACGGAGAAGAACTTTCAAGTTTTGAAAATATTCAAATCCGGAGATTTATTGACTACAAGAGGGCCAATTTTTGTTCATATTTTTTAAATATTTTTAAATTTATTTAGAATTCAACTTTCTGAATATCAAAAAATTAATATATGAACCCTTTGAAAAATCTCAAAAGGTTTCAGTAAAAAACCAGTAAGGAAACGTCAAAAGTCGGGCGATACCTATGATACCCCATACCACTATGCGTATTTAGAATAGGTCCCGTAGCAAAAAAGGTTTATATTGGGAATATAAATTTAAAGTCGGATAATGATGTATATCAGAGCTATAAAAAATCTGAACCGATCTTGATAAAATTTGATAGATGTATTTTCGAAGAGTGTCTCATGTCCGGTACCAAATATCATTCTTGTGGAGTGCATATTACGCATGTCAGGGACTTAAACCCCCAAATCGGGTGAAACATGTATATGGGAGCTATAGCTGTATCTGAATCGATTTTATCCAAATTTGATGTACTTGCTTCTAGACTGAATTCGCTGGGATTTATCAAAATTCGCATCATTAGGACTTATTTTGGCCATTTGGCGCACAATTAACCCGAGTTTGGTTCATGATATATATGGGAGCTATATCTAAATTTGAACCGATTCTTACCAATTTCAAGGGGGTTCGTCCTTGGGCCACCGATTTTCGTCCTTGAACCGATTTTCTCCAAATTTGATGTACTTACTTCTAGACTGAATTCGTTGGGATTTATCAAAATTCGGATCATTAGGACTTATTTTGGCCATTTGGCGCACAATTAACCCGAGTTTGGTTCAAGATATATATGGGAGCTATATCTAAATTTGAACCGGCTCTCACCAATTTCAGGAGGGTTCGTCCTTGGGCCAAACCAATATTGTTAAGAAAATTTTATCTCATCGATAAAAAATACGACTTGCATTCTGTTCACAAAAATACATGGACGGCCTGGCAAGCATAAATCGACTCAGAACACGATTCTCAAAAGATCTTCAAAAGTAACTATTGGTCTATCTCGCTTCCTTCTCCATGTTACAAACAAATGCCCAAAGATATAATACCCTAAGCACTATGTGGTGTAGGGTAGAGTTTTTTTTTTGAATTATGCGACCTTCGAATCCCTAAAATTTCAACTAAGTTTTGGTGGTGTGGTAAAATGTTTATTCATTAAATGTATTGGCATTGCATTGGATCCAGTTATTTGGCTAAAATAATTCCCAAGAATTTTCAAAATTCCATTGAATGTCCAACTCATATTCGTCAAAAGATTATTGAGTGAGTGCTGGCTAACCTCAGTTCGATGAATGTGTGCAGTTCGTCTTCATAGTCATTGAAATTTAATCTTTTTTTTCTTTCTTTAGTAACTTCTTGATAATCATAGGTTAAACAAATCGAACAAGCGTACTTAATTCATTCTATTGCAGAATGCTGTAAATTCTGTCTTTGGATTGGATGCCATGCTATGCCATGCCTGGTGCTTGCAACATTGTTGCAGAGAAGCATTAGTTGATGTTTATCTTTTCAATCTAATCATTGCAAACAGCAATAATAACAACAGCAAGAAGAATGCATCATCATCATCATCATCATGCAGACCATGTCGAATAACAAAAACAAAAATCAACAACAACAACATCAACATTGCGCACCACTTTCAAGTGGAGAAAGAAGCCAGAATTTCTCTTCTTCGAAATGAAAATCGATTTGTTCGATATATAAAAGTTGAGCTGTCTGCGCATGTCTACTTGACTCAATGATTTGCTTGCTCTCTGGCTGAGCAAATGACCATAACATGGTCATGATTTTATTTAACTAAACTACCGTTATTTAAATATCGGTGGAGGCCTTCGAACGGCAAGTACAGAGCCAGCAATTAGAACAGCAGGTGAGCGAGAGAGAGAAGAAAAAGAAGAATGGGGAGTGAATGTACATGGGAATTGGAATGAAATTAAATGAACATATTAAACAAATTGAACACCTTAGGAAATGGGCGAACTTCTTGACAAGACAAGTATAATGATGATGATGATCATCATCATCATGATAATGATCATTTAGCTGGTAATATGTTGCATTTGGCCACAGGTGTTTTCATTTTGTGTGGCAAGCCTAGGGTGGCATTCACTCATCTGTATTCTCCACTTCAATGCCCAGTCTGGTAGTGACTTAATTAAAACATAGCTGGAAGATAATTATGTAAGAATATTTGAAATGTTTTTCTTTTTTGTTTTACTTACTCTCCCCTCCCGCCTCTTTCTCTTTGTTACCATTCTGTGGATTTAAGTGGCCATAAAGTGTAATGTTTTGGCTTTAATTGCATTTGCTCAAGAATGCTAAGCTTCTTTGGTTTTTTAAGAATTTTCATATTTGAAATTCTTTAAACGTTTCGATTTAAATCTAATTTAAAAAGCCTCCACTCTAATGTTGCTTATTTATGAGCCAATTTTCTTTTCTCATACTCATGGGATTTTAATGAATTGAGAGTAAGTGCATTTGTTTGTTGGTAACCTCTTTAAAAGGTGTTGATGTAATTAATGAGAATGGGAGACTAGATTCATGGGAAAAGAGTTTTGTAGTTTGGTGAGATTGCATATTTTAAGAGATATAATTTTGTTGAGAGGGGGAGAGACATTATATTTAAGAACACAAGCTGAGTTGAGATGACCCACCCTGAGGCAAATTTATGGCAATTTGTTAGTGGCGACATATTCTACTTCTCGGGAGAACCTTAATACAAAATATAAGTCAAAGCATAGACAAATTAAAGTATAGACTAAAAAGTTGTCTCATCTGTTATCTTCGAAAAAAGTGCTTCAATAGATGTCGTTCATGCTGTGAGAGAGCAAAAGTCTATTCACTCAATTCTCTCAAAATACAAAATATTGAATATTTTTATGATGCTTTATTATTTATCAATTAAAAACGAAGCAGTGACTTTGTTTATTTTTACATTATCCAAATATGACGTGAAATATAAAAATATAGAACTTAAATAGCAGAAAAATGAATAAATTGTTTTCGAAGTCGAGTGACTTCACTAGCCCTGAGTGACTTGACTGGCCCAAGATCAACAATAGTGACATCTGCCGGAAGGGGTAAATTTTAAAACTTTTTAGTCTATACCTTAATTTGTCTATGGTCAAAGTCAAAATCAGAGCTGAGCAAAATAATGTAAAGAGATTCTTTTAAAGAGAAAATTAAAATTACATTTTTGATTATATTTCGCAGTTTATTTCAACTTTAAGAGTGGCCAAAAGCTGATTATAAGTACATTGTTAGGTTTATTGATTCCGGTTGTCCATAGTACCATAAAAGAATAACTTTGTCGATTGTTCACCATTTCTGATGAAGATCTGGGCACAAAATACAATAGCCCCACCTTGTTTTAAGTGTTTTTCTACTAAAGAAGATTTGAACTTAAGTACAGATGGCGTTCGACTATATTCATTTATTTATATAAAATAGGGGCCTCCAAACAGTTCATTATGAGCAGATAGCAGATACTGTATATGGATTTATATTTAGATTTGTTTTCTGGATATATAGATTATATTGTCTAAGCAATATAAAAGAAATAATGCAAATTTAAATCTAGTTTTAATCAAAATATTCTAGACTTTGTTGGCCAAATTTTAACCAAATTAAAATCTATTATTTTCTGGCACATTTCATTGCACAAGAGAAAAACACATTTCTTGTTAACCATTAAAAACATCATCAAATTAAACTTGAACCCATTGCTTTGCAATGAAGACATTTCGTTGAGACAATGCAACAATTCGAAATTTAATGGTCTCCAAAAAATGACTGCTCTAAATTCAGGGCATAGCATAGCAAGCACATAAAAACCAAACATAACCTCTTGGTCACAAATCCTCGGCTGTGGACCTTATGGACAAGCCAAAAAAAAGCCGTGCAAAAAAATTATAGCCCCACTACACAGAAATAAATTTTGCTCATGTGTTACAAAATCCGCCAAAAAAAAAACACAAGTTGGGAAGGTTTCATACCGTTTGTATTTCGATATTTTTTTTGGCGACAGAACGTGCCATGAATTTGATAGATAATATTGGTGCGTTATAGTACTATGTACCCTATGCTACCTATAAGCTTTTAATACGCCCAGAGAGAGTGTGTGTTGTTGTTATTTATTTTTTGGATTTTGTTGCTTGATGAGTTAAGAAACATTTTATTGGCCATTGTGGTAATACCCATTGATTGGCAAAAGGTTGTTTTTGCTCATGTTTTTGTTTGGTCATATCTTTGCAAGGCATTTGCATTGCTTTTAATAGCTATTTTCTAATGTTTAACACGTTTTCTATTTTTGTCTGTGTTTCCTCTAAACGGTCATTGAATTATTAGCTGGGGTATTCTTTTGCTGCTAGCCGTTAGCAGGAACATGGCATAAGAACGTTAATGGCCAACATGCGTTTAATTTTTATTGAATTCAGGTTAGAGGCATACAAAGAGAATTTAAGGCATGTTTTTGGAGTCAGACAATAGCAACACATGGCTATGGAGGCTAGAATAGTGTAATGGAAGAACTCCTAAAAAATATTTAAATTTTTAATTTTTAAAACATTTGGCCTATAGAAGTTCTTTAAAATTTATATCAAGTTCTTCAATAGAATACCCGGGAAAAATTCTTCTACCGATGACTCTACCTTATCATTAAATATCGTTTTTATACCCTACACCACATAGTGGGAAGGGTATTATGTCTTGGGGCCTTTGTTAGTAATATGAAGATGGAAGCATGATAGACCCATATTTACTTTTGAGGATCTTCATAGTCGGACGATCTTCTGAGTCGATTTATGCATGTCAGTCCGTCCGTCGGTCCATGTATTGACCTGAATTTTGGCACATCTAGGCTAGTTCAGTCTAGAAGCATGTATATCAAATTTTGTGAAAATCGGTTCAGATATAGCTAAAGCTATATATATATATATATATATATATATATATATATATATATATATATATATATATATATATATATATATATATATATATATATATATATATATATATATATATATATATATATATATATATATATATATATATATATATATATATCTATATATATATATATATATATAGCTATAGCCATATATATGTTTCATCCGATTTCGGGGGTTTATGTTCTAGTTCAGTCTAGAAACATGTACATCAAATTTGGTGAAAATCGGTTCAGATATAGCTATAGCTCCGATATATATGTTTCATCCGATTTGGGGGTTTATGTCCCTCACATGCATAATATGCACTCCACAACAATAATCTTCGGCACCAGATATCATATACAGCTCAGAAATAAGTTTTTAAAATTTTGTTAAGATCGCTTCAGATGTAGATATAGCTCCTATATATATCTTCAACCGATTTCTTGTTAATTGTGTACCAAAAGGCTAATATCAGTGTAAATGACCTGAATTTTGGTACATCCCACCGAAATCAGTCTAGAAGCAAGTTCTTTAAATTTTGGTGAAAATCGGTTCAGATATAGCTATATCTTCCAAGTATGTTGCATCCGATTTGCCGTTAAAGACCCTCAAATGTGTAATATGCACTCCACAACAATGATATTTTATACCGGGCATCAGACATTGCTGGAAAATACCTCTGCCAAATTTTTATCGAGATCGGTTTAAATTTTATGTAGCTTCGATATACATCTTCATCCGATTTTAAGGTTATTGCTATGGAATATCAGCCTAAAATCAGCAAATTTTTTCATATTTAACCGAATTTTACCATTTCGTGATACTTGGTTCGGTATATCTATAATTCCAATAAATATTTTTTATAATCCTTATCGAAGTCGTATCAATGCCTATATAGCAATGTTAGTTGGTTCAAAGTTGGTATGATCTACTTTACATAAATTTCCAATATAAACTTTTTTGTTACAGGAATCGGGTCCCGCCCGATTTTTTACCTCTCCTTACCTGTCTAGTTGCAACATCTCTTGAAATATTCTTTAACCTTAAAATGTTTTCAAAGCCATTTCATACCATTTCACACTTTGTCCACCTTTTCCCAAATCATAGCCCAACAAAAAAAGACCGTTACACATTTGATGTTAACGTGATGTCTATGACGTGATATGAATTCTGATTAGCAGCTATTAGAATTGGTTCAACACAGATAGAACCAAATATCACATGTACATAGCAACACTAGGCAAAATTGTAAAATGAACAGGTTCCAAAAAGGGTTTCCCCTCCCTGGCCACACAGGCACGCACACACACACACACCGTGTATGTGTTACATTTTTGAGGTTTTGCCGGTTAACTATTTTTTTTTCTGGTTCATTAATATGATTACTCATGATTTGGTTTTTTATTTTAATAGTTTATTTCAGTGGGCTGAAGAGGAAGAAGAAGAAGAAAGCGAATTCCAGATCAAACAATTACTTCATACCTGGCTACCGTGCCGAGGGGAAGCAATGAAATATTAAATCTAAATTTACACGGAAATTCCCCAGGTCTCGTCATTGTTAATCTATTTAAAGAATGTGTGGATAACCCATAAAGCTGTGATGTATATGTATGTGTGTGTTTGTGTTATATGGATAATTCATCAATGAAGATGTTGGGTAATGATGATGATGATGATGAGCTCATCATTGTTAAATATTAGAACATTACCAATATATTGAAGGCTATAGGTACATGAATATTTAATTGTCTTCAGTTTTTGTTTTTTGTTTATTAAATATTTTTTCAAGTGATTCCAAAAACAACATCAGAAACAACCTATGCAAAAAAATGTACAAAAATATGATGGGAATTTTAATATCAAGAAGTAGTACATTTGAAATGAATCATTTGCGGATATAAAAATTGTAGCGATTTGAGAATGAATTAAAATTCAACTACGTCCGGATGGAAATGTTACAAATCATTCAAAATTTTCTAAATTTAGATTCTATAATATTTTTTATAATTATTGCATTCTATTTAAAGATGACCTTATTATGGAATATTTATACTCTACTCTCTCTCTCTCCCCCTCTCTCTCTTTTCAGAAATAGCTCACAGAGAACATACTTTTGAACTGTTTTCATCCAGAAATGAATAATGAATACGACCTGTAGATCTAGGAACTGTTGAGTGTTGTTTTAGGATAACAGTCCTTACATGATAGTAAATAATGAGAAACTGAGTTGCAGAAATTTGGTGTTTGCTCTCCGAGGAAGGTCGCAAGGACGAATATTATAGCCCTTCATGGAGGCATGCATATTTCTGGGGCCCGGACTACATTTCTGACACTTGTTGGAAATTTTACGCGGAAACGTAACTATTTTTGTCAGTTTTGAATCAGCCATCTTAGACATCGAGATGTTGTAGAAAATGCAAATTTGGCCAGTCAATTTAGGATCCATACATTCATTGATAAAATTTAATCATGGTTTATATTTCCTGGTTTGTGAGAACATTTACTTATACAACTTTGTCGGTTTATACACTCTCCGGGTCCTTTGAACACATTTTTCTGAACGACACGTGGAAGATTTCAATAGACACCTAAAGAGATTTGATTAGCCTATTTCGTTGGCTGAGAATGGGCATTGGCTATCGTCTATTTGAACTGGAGTAAAAAATTATTGTTTTTATTTGACTATTCCTTTGGCTGAGAATAGGCATTGGCTCTCGTCCAAAGGAATTGGAACAAAAAAAAATTATAGTTTTTAAAAGACTGTAACTCGGATGCCTTCTTGAACTGGGGCTGGGGTCCCCTGTGAAATTGTCTCTAATCAGATATTTTGTATTTTTTCATGGAAAAAACTGTTTTTTCCAATTTCCCACTACCGAAATAGTTTCGAAATTCATTTCTGCCTACGTCTCTGGTGGTGCTTTAAGCATTCCTCCAAAAAAACTCATTCGAATTCGGTAGAGAGTAAAAATCGCTTCTGAGAATAGGACAAAAAATCGAGTACACTCTCTTTATCATGGTCACTCAAATAAGCGCTCCCGCTCGTTTTCGAGTGGGAGTAAAATTCTCTTAAAATCGAGCAGATTCTACTCTTGAACATTATTTTGGCCGACTGGAACGTGAAAGATTTCAATGAACATACAGAATCCATTCCTTCGCCTGGGAACGAAAGCAAAATGAGCATGGACATACATTTCATTCAATAGGATTGAAGCAAATTCATGATTCATGTTGTTAAAAGGTTGTATCTCGAAAGTCTTCGAGCTCGGGTCCCCTTCGAAATTCTTAAATTTTTATATTTTTTGCATGGAAATGTTGTCGAAATCCATTACTGCGAACATTCTTTTTAAAGACACCCAATCTATGAAAAATACTATTTTTTTCCGGAAAATTTGTTTGAAGAATATCGTTGAGATACTCACTCGAATTCGAGAAGAGAGTAAAACTCGTTTACATATGAGTGGGAACACTCTTGGAAGTAGGCTACAAATCGAGCATGTCATATTTTTCGTGGTCACAAAAATAAGAGCGGGTATGTTTTGCTTGTTTTCAAGTGGAAGTAAAATTCACTCGAAATCGAGCAGATTCTACTCTAGAAGAGTACACGTTTAAATAGCATTGTCGCAAATCTGTGGTAACAGGGCATACATATACACAAAATGCAGGCCAAAATCAATTTTTTTTTTATTCCATTTCTCTCTTAGTCCAAACTCTTACTCTATTTCGAGCATTTCGATTCCACTCTAATTTTGTAAATAGAAGTAGCTCACGAGAGCTCCCACTTAGAAGAGGAAAGTGTAGAGTGAACTTCGTATAAAACTCGTTCTCTGCGGGCAAGTTTCACTCGCGAGTAAATCTGAATCTGTTAGGTCTATTATGAGTGTACGAACTATTAAAAAGGCCTATATTGATATGAGATCCATAAAAGGTCTGTCATGAGGTTCCTATAAAAGGAATTTATTTTAATAGTTTTTTTTTTTTTTGTTTTGGATGAAGAGATGTTCGATCGTAGGGAAGATTATTTTAATAGATCCCAAAAAAGGAGTCATCTAGAAATGTAAGTTTCCAGAACATCACAGCCATTAAGGAAATCCTTCGAAGAGAACATTGAGAGCGCTTTTACAGAGAGGATGGCTTTGACTGTTTTGAGTCATTGTTTTGACTCTCTCCATGGAATTCGTCTATAGAAGGCTAGCAACCATAACCCCCTTTGGTCAAATCTCGTTATCATGCGTACGTAATGTCTTCATCTGTCCCAGAGCCTGGCACAATAATGAGGCTGATGACATATGTGGCAAGTTTATTTAAATTATGTTGGTGTAAAACCAACAAAAAAATCCAGACGAAGGTACATGATCGCTTGGTTGTTGTTGGCGATGATGATGACAGCGTTTTGCTTTTGCAGTTAACGAAAAGAAAGGAATTGAAATGGTGGATTGTTCGTTTAGCATTTTTTGTTGCTGTCGTTGTTGTTGCTTAATATCGGATTCGGGGTAAGAACTAGAGAACTAACGGTATATGAATCATGACTTTGGCATCATTTTTGATATGGTCATACACACCAACACACACTCACGCTCACACTCACACATCCATAGATATGTATGTTAGCATGGCCATCATTGACACTAAACCCTGGCAAAAGGAATGGCATGGAATATACCTACACTTGGCACATAACGACAAAGTTCGTCATCATCGTCGTCAAGCATTTGTGTTTTTGAAGAAATAAAACAAAGAACAAAATCAAAAAAAGCAAAAAAAAAAAAAACATGGTATGATTTAATACCCACTTGCCAAATGCGTTAAGACAACAAACAATATGCTGGAGTAAAAAAAAAACGCCTGAATGCCTGACTGGCTGGCTCGCTGGCAGGCTGACTGACTGACCTACCACTGACTGCAGCAAAGACCAGCATCCGCATCGTTGTCATCTTTCATCATTATCCTCCATCACATACAGGCACGACGAAGTCATACACAATTGTCTGAAGCAAACATTTTTCTTACACATGTCCGTATGGAGTTTTTTTCTGCCGTTTTTTGGTTAACAACAAACCAGAGGACTGCTTGAAGTTGTAACCGGGGTATAATGGTGTTGGTTTATGCAGATTGTTTTCTTTGGTTGGTTCCTTGAAGAAATTTCTTATTTGGTTGGTGGAAAGGGAGAGGGGGAAAACTTGGCAAAAGGCAAATAAAAGTTGGAATGTTTACTCATTTTTTAGCACATATGTAGGTATGTTTTTTTGTGGGATATGAAGACATTTGGTAAGATTTGAGGTATTCCATGTTTTTGGAATAGTTCTGGGAATATGTTGGAAGTCAGGTAGAAGCACAGCAGATTTTGAGAAGTTTTCAAATTTTAAAAGAACTACAAGAACTTTTATGAATATGCCTTGGTATATAAAATAACTCTGCAAGAAAGACCCTTCTTAGAGAATAAACAACATTTAAATAAGCATGGTACCTATTCTGAATGCTATAGAAGACCTTGTAGTTGGCCTGTATCCCATAGAGGATTCTTAAAATAGCCTTCTGTATATAGAAGACCCTTGGCCGACCTTCTGTCTATAAAAGACTCATACAAAGAGTCTTCAATATAAAACCAACTGTGGAAGGATCTCCCAATCAGAGGGGGCCTCATTAAGGGGTCTTTTATTATTTCTCACATGGCTTCCCAACAGAGAGAGAGTTCTTGAAGATCCTTGGTCGACCCTCTGTATTTAAAAAAACCCATCGAAAGAGTCTTCAATATAAAACCAACTGTGTGTGGGAGATCCCAAGCAAAGAGGAGCCCATAAAGGCTCTTCCATTCTCCTTATTATAGGAGACCTCTTGACAGATCTTCTATCTGAAGTAGACCTTTTAAATTCTTCTTTGAAGGTCTTCTCTATAGAATAACTTTGAAACGGCTATCTGTCTGTAATAGACCTTTTATCCACAGATCTTCGAGAATGATACTTAACCTATATAAGTTCTCGTGAAAGGAACTTTTAGTTATTGACATACTTAAAGGATATTATAGCTATATAAAACTTTTGGAGGGTCTTGTCTTTATCAAAATCCTTTGAAGGCTCTCTATATGTAGCATACTCTTTAAAGTACCTTCTAACTAAAAACGGCTTGATCAGCCTTTTATACATAGAATATCTCGTGATGAACCCTCCATCTATAGAGGACCTCTAGAATGACCTTCAAAATGTAAAGGACTCATAAAGGATCTTCTATGTATAGAAAATCCTTCGAGGGGACAACATAAGTAGAATCTATTTATATTGTCTCCGGTCTAGAAAGAGTATCCTAACAATGAAAGACCCCTTAAAACATATCCCCCATACAGAAGTCCTTTTAGAAGCTCCTCTTAAGGGGTCATCAATCCATGGAAGGCCTCCCCAAGAGTCCTCTCTCTATAAAATATCTCTTGAGGGATCTTTTATCTATACAAGAACCCTTTGAACGGTTTTCTTTTTCAAAGAGAATCCTTCAAAATATATCCTAGATATAGAGGACCTCAAATGACCTCGAGGATCTTGAATACTCATACATCTATAGAAGATCCTTGGTGGGCCTTTTCTCCATAGAATAACTCATAATGGTTCTTCTCCTATATCTATTGAAGATCCTCGATATGCCTTTTCTCCCTAGAATACCCCACTGACGATTCTTCTATCAATGAAGGAATTTTCTGTCTAAAAAACATCCACTTGAAAAGCCTATTTCATTGAAGACATCTTGAAGGTAATATATAATAATTTATATTAATAGGTCTTCTATCAATGGAAGGGTTCCCGAGGGAAGTTTTGTGTTCCTCTTAGAAACGATTTTTTAATCACAAAACACCTTGAGGTCATCCATCTAAAATTTCTCTTGTAAATGAAAAATCGCCTTATTAAGTGTTTTCCATCGATCGAAGTTCCTTGAAGCTTCTTCACTCAACCCTTGAACTGAATATATCTTGAGTCCATCTAAAATTTCTCTTGTAAAAGATCAGTCATTTCCTGAAGTGTTTTCCATTTATAAAAGATCCTTGAGAGTTCTTCATTCAATCCTTGAACTCTCTTCGTTCTTATGGAAGGCCCCTCAACGGGTTTCTAGATAAAGAGGACGTCTTGAATGGTCTTTATATAATGAAGATCTCTTTAAAAGGGTCTTATATTTATTCAATACCTCTTGAGAGGTATTCTAACTATGGGAGAACTTATGAAACATATTCAGATTAAAAATAACCTTTGGAGAGGCTTTTTTACAAAAGACATCTCGAAGAGTCTTAGGTCGATAAAATACCTCTTTTAAATAATTCATTATAAGATCAAATCATTTCAAGGGTTTCTAGCATATCCTTCAATATTGTCATCGGTCTCTAGGATACCCTTCGGAAAGTCTTCTATCTATAAAAGACCGCTGGGAGGATTTTCTCTCAAAAATTCACCCATTTGAAGGACCTTCTACTGTTTTCTTAAAATTCCCCTCGAAAACGACAAATCGTTGGAATATGTATTTAAACAACTCCAGGTTCATGGTCATGGCAACAGCAGACAATGACTATGCCTATACCTTTTCCTCCTGTTGTTGATGACAATCGACACGATTTGATACTGGCCAAGACGTTTGTTACGTCGTTCGGGCTTTGTTTACGTTTTTCATTTCTATGCTCAACGGATTGGTCGAACATGCATTTGCTGTCGACTTCCTTTAACCATATTTGTAAAGGTGACAGTCAGCCACAGCAACAGCAGCAACAACAACAAATACAAAGCAATGAAATATCACAAGTACCTACAAGTCACTCTTCCACACACCTACATTGGACAAAAATGCACTGCTGTAGGGGTCCACCAACACCAGTCAAAGTGCTATGAAATGGTTTAACTGTGGTACACCGAGGACCATCGCCCGCTCTCTGTCTCTCACCCTCTCACTCTCCCTTGGGGGAAAAACGTGCAGCTGGTAAGGTGACAGCCACCTTACATGACCATATACGGAAGACGTTTGTAGTGGCAGTAGATTGCAAACGGGTGTAATGACAAAGTAATGGCGGTGTTGAAAATCATGATGACAATGCTGTGGTGATGGCTCGGCTCATGAAGGCATGTGCGGATGTATGGACACATATATAAGTTTGCACCTAGGCGCTCATGACGAGATTGGCTACAAATGTACGAACATGCACATCTTATCTTTGGTAAGGGGTAAAAGTTTTGCCACACTTCTCTTTCCGCTGCCTGACTCCAGGCATAGCAAATATTAGTTGTATTTTCATCAGCACCTTTTCATACATTTTTCTTCTCTTCTTCTTCGCTTTTTTCTTTTCTCCTTAGTATTCTTCTTCTTCTTGTTTAATGTGTGTACTGTCAACATTGTTTGTATTGATTTTTCTTGTTAGCAGTTATGTCTGATTTTTTTTTTGTTGGATCCTTAGGTTTCTATTTTTATAGAAAATATGAGCAGTTACTCCCCTCTCCGGTCTTTACTCCAATAGAAGTTGGCAACGAAGAATGACCACTGAACCTCTGTTTGGACTCTGTCCATGTCCATGGTGATGATGATAATGATCATCATTTTGTGTGTAGCCTGTTGTCGGCCGATTTTTAAATAGTTTTTCATACCTCCTCCATTGCCAATGATTGGCATTTCCTGGTTCAACACTCAACAGACGGATTCCTTGTTTTAGGTTCTTCAGTGATTTCATCTTTGCCGTTTTGCAATTGACCAAATGAAATCCCACCGCAAACTAATAATTTGTGTTGACTCATTGTGAAAATATGCGAACTATGTGAGCCGACGCCTGCAACCTGTCACTGGCAATAAATCGCTGACGCCAAAGGATTTGCTAAATGTTTAACAATAAGCCATGGAGGGTTCATAGAACATTTTCTGATGGAATTTCTTTAATGGATAGATAGTGTAAGGTTCTTCTAAATTTAGAGGGCTTTTTGTTAGATCGAACACAAATACATTCTTAAACAGAAGGCCTCCAAAAGTTCTCATTTGAATAGATCTTCAAGAGGTTCATATTGTGGATAGAAGACCTTTGACTAGACCTCTATATGCGACTGAATTTTAAGTATGTTATGTTATGTTTAAGTATGGGGAGGATACATCTTGTCCGGTCTTCTTTACAGTGAAGGCATTTTAACTGTTCTTCTCATGAGAGAATAGCTTCTGACCGAATATTGAGCACGGAGAGAAGACTCCTCTATCGGTCTTCCATGGGATGAAGACCAGCAGAGAGAGATCCTTGGGGGTCTCTATAGAGAAGCCTTCTTAAGAGATCTTACGGAGCTAAGTCTTCTTGAGAGAATGCCTCTTAACCATGATAGAGGATCTCTTGAGCGGTCTTTAAGATATAAAATACTTTTTGTTCGGTCTCCTATCGGGAGAACAGTCTTCTATAGATATAAGACTTCTTGACCCGTCTTCTATTGAATGAAGACCACCAGATCCTTACTACCATAAAGAGATCTTTGCGGGGAATCTATAGATGCGAATTCTTGAGAGATACTATGGAGAGAATGTCTCTTGTTAAAAAAACCCCTTGTTCGGTCTCCTATCGAGAGAAAAGTCATCTATAGATAGGAGACTTCTTGACCGACATTCTATGGAATTAAGACCATCAATCATGCAAAAAGATATCTTTACGGGTCCTCTATAGAGAAGACTTCTTGAGAGATCTTAGAGATAGAAGGCCTCTTGACTACTCTCCTCTTGAGAGAATGCCTCTTAACCTAGATAGAAGAAGATCTATTGAGCGGTATTTAAGACATAAAATGCCTCATGTCCGGTTTCGTATCGAGAGAAGAGTCTTCTTTAGATATAAAACTCCTTGACCGGTCTTCTGTTGCAAAAAGAGATCTTTATGTGACCTCTATAGAGAACACTTCTTAAGAGATCTTCGGGAGAGAATATTTCTTGACTGCTCTTCTCCTTCTCCTCTTTACCTGATATAAGATCCATTGGGCAGTCTTTAAGACATAACATACATCTTGTCCGGTCTCCCATATAGAGATGAGCTTTCTATAGATATAAAACTTCATGACCGGTCTTCTATGGAATGAAGACCACCAGAAATCTACCAATGTAAAGAAGTCTTTACGTGGCCTCTATAGATACAAATTCTTGAGAGTTATTAAGGAGGGAATATCTCTCGATTCCTCTTCTCATGAGAGAATGCCTCCTGACGTGATTGAAGATCTCTCGAGCAGTCTAAAATACATAGAATACTTCTCGCCCATAAAATACCTCTTCTATAAAGATAAGAGTCTTCTATAGATATGAGGCTTCTTGACCGGTATTCTATGGAATGAAGATCTCTAGTCTATCGCCTTTATCGGGAAGACTTTTTGAAAAATCATACGGAGGATTTGTTTATTTACAGAGAAGGCATCTTGACTGCTCTTCTCTTGAGAGATATGGAATATCTCTCGTCCTCTCCTTTTGATAGAGTTTTTATAAACCGATCTTCTATAGGGAATACCACTTGAGGGCTGTTCTGCAAAGATAATATCTCTTGAGTCTTCTATAGAGAGAATATCTCTATAAAGGTTGATCTTATACGGTTCTTCTGTGAGAAGAAATGTATTAGGACTTCAATAGAAACCGATTTTCTCTTCAGAGACGGATCTTCTTAAAGAGGAGATCTTTTGACCGCTCTTCTCTAGCAAAGAGTCCTTCTGGCTGGAACTTTAAATATAGAAGATCTCCTGATCGATATATAACATATAGAAGTAGTCATGTCTGGTATCGTAAAAAAAAGATTCTCTTAAGAAAAGAAGACCCGTTTAAGGACTTCTATAAAAAAGGTATTTGATAAGTCTTCTATATGAAGAAATATTTGAACAGTTTATTTTTTATAAAAAAAGGTCTTCTATAAAAATCCTAATAGGTCTTCCAAAAAAATAGACCTTCATTAGGACTTCTTTATAAAGCAAACATTTAAGTAGTCTTCTATAAAAGGATCTCCATTTAACAATTACTTTATAAATATAATTTCTTTAACAAGTCCTCTGTAAATGAAGGTCGCCAGCAGGTCTTCCATGAATGAGGGATGTTTTAAAGGCTTTATATAGGTTTTCTATAGATCGAAATCTTATACGAAAAGAAAGAACTTTGACAGGATCTTCTCTACCAAGATATTTTCGAAAAAAATATTTTTGTTTCCAGAGAGCCACTTGGAGTATTTTTTAGTATTTCTAGAAAAACCCAAGTTTCCCCCATTCTGAAACTACTTCTTATTTCTCACATAAATTATTCTTCTTTCTATCTATCATTTTATAGTTTCCCTTTCATCTGGCACACAGACTTCCCTCGCCTGAACCAAAGACGCTGCTTGGCATATTAATGTTTAGCCAACTCCTTAAAGGATATAACTAACGAGACTGGCTTTGCCTTCAGTCTGTTTTTGTCTCCGTCTATCCGTTGAGTAGCACTACTTTTGGGCCAAGAAGTACCATGAATCCCTTATTATTTATCACGTGTGTCTGTTGGTACTCGAATAATGCCAAAAGCAACACATACAACTTGCCGCCACTAGGAGGAAGAAATTTCTCCCCTCCCCTCTTTTATCCGCATGAAGTAGACATTGTGGAGCAATAAAGTGAAACAGTTCATGAACAACTAAACCAAAAGAGATAAAGAGCCTGAAGGAGTTCTGGGGACCAGAAGAGGGAGATGAGAGTACGAAGAAGCATGCGAAGAAGCAGAATAGTTGAAATTGTCGTTAACATATTTTTGTGCTAAGGTGTCGATTGTTATGGCAGTAGTTTGCTGGCAACATATGAGTGTGATGGTAATAGAGATTCTAGTCCTTGGGGGGGACCAGGCAAGAAGAAAAGGGGTCTCCAAAGGATTTCTTAATGGTAAACACACAAATCTTTGGTAGAGAACTTTATCACTCCCCTTTGGAACATTGAATAAAGAAAATCTATCGATATTTCTTTATGGGCGTAAATCTTCCTGTGAAAGCTTGGATGTAAATTCCATTCCTCCACATTGGCCACCCTTTAGGTTTGGAATTGAAAAAAAGATCTTTGATGGAAAATCACAAGGATAATAAATGCCAGGACGACAACAAAGACATTTGTTATTTTCAATTGCTTGGTTGTTTCGGATGGCTGGAGAGAGAAAGAAACATTTTTTAGCCAGGGTTTCTTGAATCTTAGTCGGGAAATAGAAAAATATCGAAACTGTTTCTATGCAATATTGAAAAAATGTAAAATGCAATTTTCAAGCAACACCTTATATAAATAAGCTAATATTGAATTTTCCCCTTCATTTTTTGTTGCTCTTTGATTTATATTTGAAAACTTGTTACTGTCGATGTTAAATATTTGCCTGTGATTGCAAAAAGTAACTGTTTTTGATTTTATTTATATGGTTCTTTCAGTTGTTTGACAACATATTTGATTTTTTTATTTGTTTT
Source organism: Musca domestica (assembly GCF_030504385.1). NCBI lineage: Eukaryota > Metazoa > Arthropoda > Insecta > Diptera > Muscidae > Musca > Musca domestica. The sequence goes on along the minus strand of NW_026712328.1, from coordinate 28,297,806 downwards.
TTACACCTAACAGAAGGTGCGAGAGGATAATTGGGGGAGGGGGAGATGGTAACTTCCCACTGGTGCAAAGTTCCACTTTACAAATTGTGTTTGACATACAAACATGGCACAAAACTAAAAACAAATTGGAAATTATTTTTGTTTTTGTTGGAGTAGTTATTTAACAGTGTGAGGAGGTAGGATCCGAAGGATTCCTGTCCTCTAAGAGCTTATTTTTCATGGGAAATTTCAAATGTGTTTTTTTTTTTGTCAAAAGCTCTAAGCTCCCTCCGAAATACGACCATGGTGATGCCACCATTTTCCTGTTCTGTTCTTGTGCCATCATTTTGGATATGTTGTGCAAATGTCCTTATGCAAATAGATGTCAGCCAGTCATCAAACAGGATGTTAATTAAACTTACTCAAATTGAGAACAGAAAGTTTACCTGTAATGAAAAAATTGAAAAAAAAAAAAAAAACGGAAAATTAATTACTGCAGAAAAAAAAAATGTGGAGAAAAAAATCGGAATTAACTGGATAAATATTTACATAAAATAGTTGCAAAGGATGTTGTTGATGTCCTTTAAAATACACAATAAAACTATACTGAAAACTATGGTTTGTAGAATATTTAAGGCTTACAAAAAAGGTATTTGGGAGCCTTTGTGTATAGAAGGTGTTCTTTAAAGGGTTATTAGTCGTTTGTTCATGAAAGGCCAGTTACAGGGATTCTTTAGAATGTTACTTGAAAACTTTGCAATTTCATAAAACATTTCATTGAATGGTTTCTTATTCAAAATATCTCTCCCATGGAAGAATTTTTGAAACTACTGGAGATTCTTATATTCGGAAAAGTTATCGTGGTTTCTATACATAAGGACTACCTTTAATACCTTTCATCTTGACTGGATTTCCATAAATCAAGGTTCAAAAAAATCTAAGTCGTCCTGGATATATTCTTCCGGTCGGATGGTTATATAACGGTCTATAATGAATTCTAAGCCCCTTTGCAATATTGCCTACTTATAGAAGTGCATTAAATCTAAATATGAAATACCCGACTTCTTGCAATTGTAAAATATATTCTCTTTACAAAAACCAAATCAGAAAATCTACTGAAGATCAGTTCAGAGATCCTCTAACTATTAAAAATCAACAAAAAGATCTCTGTGTTCAAAAATCCAATCAACAGGTCTATCTGTAAAATATCCGTCAAGAAGTTTTCTAGGCTTAGCATAATTTGGAAATTTTTTAAATGCTTATTCGAGTAGAGAGTGTAAATCGCTCGAATTCGAGAGGAAAATTATTCTAAAGGTCTTCTATCTAAAAAGAGATACGTTGAGAGGATTTCAGGGCTAAGAGTAATTTCAATATTTTACTAAAACGACACTAAAAATGTAGTTCCGAAACGCTCATTCTAGTAGAGAGTGAAAATCACTCGAATTCGAGAGGAAGTTCACGAATGTACCAGTCAGAAATTCTTCTAAAGGCCTTCCATCTATAAATGATCCTTTAAAAGGTTTTCAGGGCTTAGAAAATTTTTTAATATTCTACTAAAACCGCACTAAAAACATAGTTCCGAAACGCTCATTCGAGCAGAGAGTAAAATTCGCTCGAATTCGAGAGGAAGTTCGCAAATGTACTTGTCAAAAATTCTTCTAAAGGCTGTATATCTATAAAAGATCCGTTAAGAGGTTTTCAAGGCATAGAACAAATTTAAATATTCTATAAAAACGGAACTAAAAGCAGAGTTCCGAAACGCTCATTCCAGTAGAGAGTGAAAATCACTCGAATTCGAGAGGAAGTTCTTTTGCGAATAAAAGAAAAATAAACAGAGTTTAATCTTTTTTTTCAATGCTACTCGCATAAGAGCGAGTATGCTTTGCTCGATTTCGAGAGGGAGTAAAATGAGCTCGAAATCGAACAGATTTTCTTGCCAGATCCGCAGGAGCTTCGGCGCTCTGTTCCGCATAAGCTTTGGCTCGCTGTTCTGCTGGAGTTTTGGCTCGTTTTTCCGCTAGTGTTTCGGCTTGCTGTTCCGTATTATAGTTCAATCATTATCAGAGCAGTAGAGGTAGTTATGAACCGTAGAACTAGCTAGAATAGTTTCCTAGCCATTGTAGGCGACCCGAATAGATAGACCTGAACATATGCACAGTAAGCTACCGCACCCGAACGAGTTTCGGTCCACCTGCAAGAGCCTAGACGTCGGGTGCCAGGCATACCTTCAGCCAGCTGCCGAAACCAAATGAGTCCCTACCCATCTGCGAAAGCCTAGACATCGGGCGCCGAGCACAGGGAGCTGCCGAACCCGAACGAGTTCGGGTCCATCTGTCTAGACGTTGGCTGCCAAACATACCTTCAGCGAGCTGCCGAACCTGAACGAGTCCCGATCCATCTGCGATGGCCTAGAAATCTGTTTCCTAGCATGTAAACAGAGTATTGGCTAACCCGAATGTATCTCAATCCGTTTACGAAGACCTGAACATCTGCCTCCATGTATCTCTACAGTGAAATGCTAACGATTATGCTAAAAGTCTCCAACACGCCTCACAAGACCAGAACACCAACATCCCAATCACCTACATCGTAAGCCACGATTATCTGTAAATCGTCAACGTCCCGACCGCCGACGTCACTAAGAGCAAAAAACCCCGATTTTACTGACACCATTCAACCCGTCGACAACATGTGACCATAACTTCACAATCAACTTCAAATCGTCCAAATCCCGAACGCAACATTGTGATTCCCGATCTTCCGCATTAATCAAGATCTCGCAACCAACTACAAGTTTCCGATCCGACCTTCAAATCGTCACCATTCCTAATGCCAGAGCCATAGGCCCCATAGGGATTTTAAGTGCAATTTTCCAACCAATAATTAGCTGGATCTGGATTCTTCCCTTAAAAAGTTTAAATTTCACATTTTCATGGAACAAGAGTTGAGACTTCGGGTTGGCTTCTCAAAGGATAAAACCTCAACCCCCCCCCGTGTATAAATATTCAATGGAAGTGCAGTTTCGACATATGGTGCCCCTATATACTGATGGTACAGGCCGATCTAAGTAGGTCTGATGGTCCTCGCCAAATTTTGCAGCTGATGTGGCTGAAATCTGATATTTTGAATTTTAAATATTCAAAATTGAAAATATCTTTCCATGCTACCATGCATCTGAAATCACTTTCTCAGTTGGCAATCTTAGAAAAATTTACAATTAAATCACTTTTTCTTTTTTCCTCGCATTCAACACTGTACTTCTCACCCACCCTTTTTTTCCGCCTAAGCAAACACGCGAAAAAATTGATACTAGGAAAATGAATCGCTGGCAAATACCTTTCTGAAAAAATTTGTTTTTAGGCACGTTCTTACAGTTAATTACATTGGTAGTCAACGTAACAACGTTCCCCAGCCATAGGCCTAAAGCCTTCTTCTTGTCGCATTTGTGATGGGGGGAGATTGGTTGTGAGATGTTGTTGTTGTTGTTATGGCAATGTAAACCATACTAGTCTAGATGTTCATGACGATGTTGTTGTTGCCAGTGTTACAATAAATTACATTTTTACAAGTTTCATTTTTTTTTTTGGTTTTGGCCATAATTTTCTCCTTCCCTTTGAGTTATGATAGAATTACCAAGAAACCAAATATGAGATTGTATGTCAAAAGTCTATCAGTCATATACATGTATGTATGTATGTAAATTGCTGAGAAGAGAAGATTTTCATTATTTACTTACATATAAACATATTATCAATTTCATTGAGTTGATGTGTTGCTTGCTTCTCTTGAGGGTTTCATTAGCCATCATCAGGTTTTTGCATAGGCCGACTTCTTACCCCACTTAATTTAAGTATCCATGACCATGTTTGCCATGCCCTTTTTTTACCTTCGTTGCCCAATGAACTCTTAATTTGTTGATGAGATTTTGTTACCGTAATTAATTGAAAGTTGTTTTTTTTTTTATTTTATTAATAGCTTTTGGTATGTGGGGATGGATGGTGGACTGGCATACAAATGCCGTCTCAAAATATCGCTAATCAAATTTAAATGCAATTTGGTAAAGACTGATGTTCTAATTGAGGATACAAAATTCAAAAGGGTGAAGTGAAGAGAAAAAAAATTTGAAAATATTTTTCTTTAAGGAAATGATTTTTGAATTGTTCACAACGTAAATTCTGCAGGTTTAATGTTTAAATAGGCTCAGTTAAAGTAAAAAAAGAAGCTTGGAGGAATATTTCAGAGATCTAAAAATAACCAATAGCTTAAATATTTATATTAGCCTTGTCTTCAGTTTAAGTTCATTTCTAGCTCACCTACCATTGCCCAAGTCTAAAAATTAACCACTGCCTCATTCTCAATTACACTATTTGTTCGGTCATACTTTAATTATAATTGACATTTAAAAGGACACATGACGATAAAAACCACTTAAAAATCCTTTGAACACAACCGAAAAGTTGTCATGTTGCCGGACGCTGCAAGGACTTCTGTTGCCTGTGACTCATGAAGCTAATAAAATATTTAAAGAGTTTAATACACTTTTCCAATTGACATTAACAAACAAGAGAAACGAACAAAAAGAAACGCGACTATACCGACCAGTGACATTTGCAGAGATTCTGTAAGAGAGAAATAAAAAAGGAAACAAAGGGATTTGTTCGGGAAGGTTTGCCGAAGAGAAGGCCTTTAGAGCAGTGGCGCCAAATGAGTTTCGCTCTCTGCTCAAAATCGAGCGGGAGTACTTCTGCGAGTAAAAACAAGAAATCGGGTGTATTTTATTTTTCGATTTTTATACCCTCAACCATATATAGTATGGACGGTACATTAAGTTCGGCATTCCGATTGTAACTCATCGAGATAATAATTATAGATTGATCAGCCGTCCGCATGTCCATCCGTTGTAATCACGCTAGCGTCAAAACGAATAAAGATAGTAAGCTAAAATTTGAAACAGATCAGTATTTTGTATGCAGGCAGGTCAAGTTCGAAGTTAGGCTATATTGGTGTACGGGGGCTATACGACCCCATATAATGCTCTCACATGAAGTAGAAGAGTGGAAAATAAAGTTCTTGTAAAATAAAAAACTGCAACCAATTTCAGACTGCTGTCATTTCCAACTCACTCGTCCGACAGGTGTTAAAATTATTCCGGTGATAGCTTATTATATTGTTTAGAAGCGTACAAAAGTAGTTTGGTGAGAATTTTCCAGAAAAAAAGTTATTCGTGATGGAATTTAGGCGTGATAGTGTGATTTCCTTATATTTGGCTGGAAAACCACAAGTGGCTATCGTTAGAGCACTCCAGCATTTAAATGTGAATAAATCTTTTGTGTCTCGTACCACCGCTCGTTATCGCGATACTGGTAGCGTAGCCCAACGTCAAGGAAGTGGACGGAAGAAAACAGCAACATCAGTAGAAATGGTTCGAAAAGTAAAGAAGCGACTTGATCAAAACCCGCGTCGCAGTGCCCGTAACATGGCTCGTGAACTGAACATATCGCAATAATCCATTCGGCAAATATTTAAAAAATAAGCTCGGGGTAAGGCCATTGAAATTCAAAAAAGTGCAAGAACTTACACCGCAACAGAAAGAAATTTGACTCAAAAGAGCTAAAGAGTAGCTTCGCTTGGCCGAAAGTGGTGAGCTGCCGAATTTGGTTTTCTCCGATGAGAAAACATTCGTTGTCCAGCAGTTTGTAATCAAACAAAATGATCGTGTTTACTTGCCAAAGAGGTCGGGTGAAAATGTGCACCTTCGGTTGGCCACCAGAACTCAAGCGCCGGCCATGGTGATGGTGTGGGCCGCCATAACAGCCGATGGTCGCTCTCCGCTCATATTAATCGTTAAATAAATGCCGAATATTATCCCGAAAATATTCTGGAGGGTGTATTAGGGTGCCATGGGCACGCAAACATTTTGGCCGCAGATCTTAGACATTCAAACAGGACTCAGCACCATCGCACTCAGCACGCACCACCCAAGAATGGTTACAAAATGAGGTTCCTCGCTTCATTTCCAGCGCACAATGGCCACCAAAGTCTCCGGATACCAATCCGTTGGACTAAATCATAAATTAAGTCTTTTGTAGATATATTCTTAGAAGTATTTTATTGCCGGAGGATTTTGAAATACTTCTTCCTTCATAGAAATCCTTAAAAAATGGTGTACGTGGAAGTGATTTTGACAGGTCCTTTATGTATACTCTATCGGTTGCGAGGCCCTTTTTTATTCAGTGCCTTTTTAAGCCCCTATTTTTATATAACCCACGTAATACCATCACACAAGCCCATGAATCCGCAAGCAAGTGCATGCCGTTGTATGTGTGTGTACTTTTGTGGCTCGCGTTTTCATTAATGCTGCCAGCCAATGTGTGATTTTAATGATGTACATCCTGTTCGGTATGAAAGCGGAAAATGGAAAATTTCTTTTCTAGGCTAGGTTGGGTTGGATGTGTTTTGTTGGTGGTTTTTTGTGGATTCTCTTCTGAGCCAACAAAACAAAAAAAGACAAATACCCGCCGAAGAGTTCATGGTCTTGCTTATTTTACATTATCCTTTGACAGAGTGACAGACTCTTGATGTCTGAAAATTTTATAAAATTTTAATGGGGGCTGAACAAAACGAAAAAAAAAAAGAAACTTTTGCTTTATGATAATAAAAATAGTTTTGTTTTTGTTGGCAATTTGTTAAATTTCACTTTCAACCAAAACCGCAGTATTGCATTCAACAAATATTTAAGCTTTTTCACATTAGTTGTGAGAAATCTGACAGCCATTAACACTTTGACTGAGTTGGGCCATTCCTAGACCAGTCCAATTTCTTGAAATTAATTATTTCTTCCGAATGGAGAGGAGGAAGAAGAAAACCTCAAGTAAAACTAGCCCCTGTTAACAACTAACTTTGATTCCGGCAACATCATTAAGCCAACTGGTAATGGAAAAGAGAAAAAGTAATGAAAGTGTTCTGAAATGTTGAAATAAAATTGAAAGTGGTCGAAAGTAAAAGACAGAGCTGCCTGCAAGCAGAGTAACAAAAAAAATTTCACTTTTAACAAAAAGGGCCATCCGAATAGTCAACCAGCCAGTCGGTCTAGGTACATGACCACCAAGAAAAAAAAAAATAACTACCCAAAAACAATTTAAATTTTTATAACTTGTCTAGAAACCAGAAATTGAATTATTTTCCACGCCATGTTCCGCACAACAATTTGTTGGCAGAAGGAGAACTACCAACATAAAAAACAAACTCGCCGCCAAAAAAACAAAGTCACAATGAACTTTACGCCACAGGGTTCTTGGAAAGCATAACAGCCTAAGACAAAAAGCACAATAAGAAAAATTGATTTCATGAACTTTAGCGGCAATAAGTTGTGATGAACACCCAAGCTTGTAGCTATTGTCGCTGCTGCTGCTGCACAGCTTGTAATCCGGCTATATTCCTTTTTTTTTGTTGAGCGTCTAAAAGACGTTAATGATTTATGATAGTGGGGCTTCTTTTGATAGGCAAAACGAAAATTATTAACATTTTTTTTAATGGATATCTTATGTTTGAAAACAACAACAACAGCAACAACGACATTAACAAATAAAATTATTAAAATTGTTTATGGAAGCCAAAAGCATAACATTTCCGGATTGATGTAATTCAAATATTATAGAAAACAAACAACACTTAGATAGCCAAAAATGTTAGCCAAAAAAAAAAAAAAAAACTAATACCGATCAGGTTGAAGGCATACAACAGAACATATTCATGTTGTGATAGGGAAACACATAAAGAATGGATAAAACAACATAAAAGACCTGTGGAGTTTTCTTACAGGAGGGATTTTTTCCCATAGAAAAAATTGCAGGCCTCTGGTAGGTATTTTTTCTATGGAAAAAAAATCTGAAGGCTTTTGAGAGGCATAGAAAAATCTGCCAGCCTCTGTGAGGTATTTTTCTATGGAAAAAAATTCTGCAGGCTTCTAGGAGGCATTTTTTCTATAGATTACGAAAACAATCACAGACTTCCACGAGGCATTTCTTCTTTGCAAAAAAATCACAGGCCTCCAGGAGGCATTTTTTTCTATAGAAAAAAATTCGTATGCCTCCAGGAGGCATTTTTTTTCTATAGAAAAAAATTCGTATGCCTCCAGGAGGCATTTTTTTCTATAGAAAAAAATTCGTATGCCTCCAGGAGGCATTTTTTTTCTATAGAAAAAAATTCGTATGCCTCCAGGAGGCATTTTTTTTCTATAGAAAAAAATTCGTATGCCTCCAGGAGGCATTTTCTTCTATACAAAAAAAAAAAATTCGCATGCCTCCAGGAGGTATTTTTTCCTATAGAAAAAAATTCGTATGCCTCCAGGAGACATTTTTTTCTATAGAAAAAAATTAGTATGCCTCCAGGAGACATTTTTTTCTATAGAAAAAAATTAGTATGCCTCCAGGAGGCATTTTTTTTTTCTATAGAAAAAAATTCGTATGCCTCCAGGAGGCATTTTTTTTCTATAGAAAAAAATTCGTATGCCTCCAGGAGGCATTTTTTTTTTCTATAGAAAAAAATTCGTATGCCTCCAGGAGGCATTTTTTTTCTATAGAAAAAAATTCGAATGCCTTAGGTGGCATTTTTTTTCTATAGAAAACTATTCCTATGCCTCCAGGAGGCATATTTTTCTATAGAAAAAATCGTATGTCACCAGGAGGCATTTTTTTCTTTAGAAAAATATTCGTATGCTTCCAGGAGGAATTTTTTTCTATAGAAAAAAATTCGTATGCCTCCAGGAGAAATTTTTTTGCTATAGAAAAAAATTCGTAAGCCTTCAGGAGGCATCTTTTTCTATAGAAAAACATTCATATACCTCCAGGTGGCATTTTTTCCTATAGAAAAAAATTCGTATGCCTCCAGGAGGCATTTTTTTTTTCAATAGAAAAAAATTCGCGTGCCTCAATGAGGTAGGGTTTTCCATAGAAAAAAAAATCGCATGGCTCAGTGAAGTAATTTTTTCTATAGAAAAAAATCGTATGCCTCCCTGAGGTATGTTTTTCTAAATCACAGGCCTCCAGGAGGTATTTTTTGCTTCTGAGAGGCCTTTTCTGTAGAAAAAAATGCCTTCTGGATGCCTGTTATTTAGAAAACATACATACATGCATACATCTAGGAGGCTTTTTTTCTATAGAAAACAATTCGCACAAAAACTCGCATGTCTTCCTGTGGAATTCTTTTTTATAGGAAAAGAAGAAATATATATTTAGATCCGACATCCTGGTCCTCGAAAGTCCTTTGTCTGCTACTTCCCAAGGGCTCATCTGACCTTGCCCGAAGATCACTCATTTAAAAAAAAGTGTCGCTTTTATTTGATTAATTACCCAATGTTGTCATTTGAAAGACAGCATTTAAAAGTTCATGGCGGATGAAAAACCAAAATAAACAAACAAAATACAAAAAAAAAAAAATAAATATTATTTTGTGACATTTTTGTTGCCAACCAACAAATTGACTTATAACACAAATGATTAATAACCATTACGGTTGTCAAAAAAAAACCGTTGACAATCGAATGTTAATTTTTTTATTAAATGCATTTCAATGTCAGGGAATGACTTCTCAATATCGAAAATGTGAAAGGTGGGAGTGGGGTGAAACCTCTTTTAAAATTGGGGGTGTGGGAAAAGAAAGAAGTTTGATTCCGGGCCATAATAAATCTTGGAATTTTAAGATTTATGATTCTACTGTATAGGTTGTCTTCTGACTTCTAGCTGTTGTCATTTCTGTGATGGAAAAATGAAATCTCTTTTTTGTTATTTGTTGTTCTTGTGTCTCCCAAAAGGATGTTAAGGATATCTTCCATGAAATTCCTTTAGATGCGGAAAATGAAAAATAAACAAGCCATAAAAAAATGTGAATGGGTTATGGTATCATAAACTCAAGAGTTAATTCACTTAACAAGGCAATTGTCTGTGTCCCTATGGTGCTGAGAGAGTGAGAGAGTGCGTACACAAGGACTCCTATGTAGGCAGTAATGACACGGCTACTACCTTTTTGCAGTAAGTGCTAGAAATAATGACAAGCGACGGCAATGGCAATGACAGGAAAGAAAGACCCAACACACAGACAGCACCACACAATGCTAAGCAAAGAAGTCCCGAGCCAGAGCCACAAGGATACTTGTGGTTGGCAAATAAAGAAATTTCCGAGTCCTTAAAACGTCAACAGCAGCAGCAACAACAACGGGTGCTCTTACACTCTTAGAACCAAAAAAAAAAAAAAACACTGTCCTTGTTTATGTTTTGGCTCAGCCAACAAGGCAGACAACGGAAACGTGTAAAATAAACCAAAACAAAAAAATTTAATGCTTATAAAGTTCGGGTGGTGGAGGGGCTAAAGGATGATGGATGCAAAAAAGAGAATCTCAAATCACATACACATCCACTAAATTGCCAGCCATATTCTAGCCTCGCCAAAAAAAGGAAAAGGGGAAAACCACAGAAGCATTAGATTTCCCCAGTCTTGTGTAGTGACTTATTGCATCGTCCTCCCCCCTCTCTTCCGCTCCCCGCCATGCTAGACAAACAACGATTGTTGCAATGCACACCAGCAATTTCATGTTTATTGCACTTGTTTTGGCTTTTGTTTTTGTTCTTCTTTTCCTCTTTGATGTCATTGTAGTTGGAAATTTCTTTTATTCTTCTTCTTTGTTCTTGTGATCACCACCACCATCGTCGCCGTGGGTCTCTTTGAGATAATTTTCACACTTGAAATTGTCATAGTTTTGCATTTGTTTGACAAACATTTGTTTTGAAGTGAAATAAAGCGCAAAACCATAGTCATTTCATGCAATCGGTCGGATGCACGCCTCAGAGCTCTCAAAAGGTGTTGATTAATTTTTGTGTTTGGCTAGATTGCCACTTTGATGGCATTAATGTGAATACATTATGCCAGTGGTAATAAAAGAAGCGGCTTCAAATGGGATAATGGATAAAGTTATCCCATTTAAAGTCGAGTAAAAAAAGTTTATTCATTATGGAAAAAACTCGTGGCAGACTTTTTCTATTGGAAAAAAGACCTCCCAGAGGCCTGCAATTTTTTCGATATAAAAACAAAAAATGGCCTCTCAGAGGCAGACTCTTTCTATAGGAAAAATGACATCCCAGAGGCCTGCTATTTTTTCTATATAAAAACCGAAAAAGCGCATTCCAGAGGCATGCATTTTTTTTAAAAAGGCCTCCCAGAGGTCTGCGATTTTTTGCAGGCTTTCTAAGTTATATGAGTAAGGTGAAAACATATAATCCAGATAGCTAATAACCAATATTATTAGCACCTAATTAACCTTATACGTTGGATCCAACTATAAAAAGTTATCTACTTCATGTGGGAATACCTCCCTGAGGCCTTTGAATTTGTTTTTAATTTTTTATTTTTGCATAAATACATGGAAAAAACTGCAGATTAGGAAAAAAGAGCTTCAAAAAGAAGGCACGTGTATCGGCGTTTTGAAAGTTTACATCGAAAAGTAAAAAAAATTGAGGGGCAAGTTCTCCCAGTCTTCCACACTTTTGGAAATTTTTGGATTAGGATTCCTCGGAATCCCTAGGATCTTTCAACAAAGTTATTTGTCAAAAAATATTAAGTTTAAAGTTTAAATCTTGCCTAAAGCAACATATCACGTTGGGCGCCATTATTGTTTCTTCAGTAAAAATTGGCTTTAATGGTTTTTAATTTTGTTTAATTAAATATTCTTCTTTCTATAAGTCATCAAAGAACAGAAATCTCTATTTCGGATTCTTCGGATAGACATAGTTGAGGCCTTTATATTTTTGACTCTATATACAGGGTGAGATGAAAAAACTGCAACCAACTTCAGACTGCTGTCATTTCTAAGCCACTCGTCCGATAGCTGTCAAAATTATTCCAGTGATAGCTCATTATATTGTTTACAAGCGCGCAAAAGCATTTTGGTGAGAATTGTCCAGAAAAAAAATCGTGGTGGAATTCAAGCGTGATAGTATGATTTCTTTCTATTTGGCTGGAAAACCACAAGTGGCTATCGTTAGAGCACTCCAGCATTTAAATGTGAATAAATCTTTTGTGTCTCGTACCATCGCTCGTTACCGTGATACTGGTAGCGTAGCCCGACACCAAGGAAGTGGTCGGAAGAAAACAGCAACAACAGCAGAAATGGTTCAAAAGGTAAAGAAGCGACTTGATCGAAACCCGCGTCGCAGTGGCCGAAAAAGTGGCTCGTGAGCTGAACATATCGCAATATTCCATTCGGCAAATATTGAAAAATAAGCTCGGGGTAAAGCCACTGAAATTTCAAAAAGTGCAAGAATTTACCCCGCAACAGAAAGAACATTGTAGACTCAAAAGAGCTAAAGAGTTGCTTCGCTTGGCCGAAAGTGGTGAACTGCCGAACTTTGACGTTCTCCAATGAGCAATTTTCGTTGTTAAGCAGTTTGTAAACAAACAAAATGATCGTGTTTACTTGCCAAAGAGGTCAGGTGAAAATGTGCACCTTTGGTTGGCCACCAGAACTCAAGCGCCGGCCATGGTTATGGTGTGACCGCCATAACAGGCGATGGTCGCTCTCCTCTCGTATTAATCGACAGTGGCACATCGACAGAATAAATGCCGAATATTATCGCGAAAATATTCTGGAGGGTGTATTGAAGCCTTGGGCAGGCAAATATATTGGCCGGACTCAGCACCATCGCAGTCAGCACGCGCCACTCAAGAATGGTTACAAAATGAGGTTCCTCGCTTCATTTCCAGCGCAAAATGGTCACCAAAATTTCCGGATACCAATCCGTTGGACTATTGTGTCTGGAGTACTTTTAGAAAGTAAGGTTGCCACTAAAAAATACCTTAGTGTCGATAACCTCAAGCAAGCGCTTCACCGGGAATGGGCCAAAATACCTCAGAGGTTGCCACTAAAAAATACCAAAGTGTCGATCACCTCAAGCAAGCGCTCCGACGGGAATGGGACATAATACCGCAGAGCAACATTCGGGCAGCGTATGACGGTTTCATTGGGCGTTTAAAGGTCATAATTCGTGCCAAAGGTGACCAGTTCGAACAAATCTAAACTTATTTTAAAATTTGATGCTATTTTCGAAATTTTTTGCTTTCATTCAATAAAATTTAAAAAAATATAAAAATTATGGCGTTTGACTTTGTTGCAGTTTTTATCTCACCCTGTATAGAAAAACAAATATTGGCATCGATTTTCCAAAAAAAAAAAAAAAAATAAATAAATAAAAAGAAAAAAAAATATCCCGAAAAATTACCTATTTTTTTTGCTAAAATTTTCTCGTACCTTTTCCGCGTTGACACCTGAAATAACATACAATTTTATTCCACTCCATCCATTTGGAAGGAGCCTATTTTTTATGTAGAAAATCATATCAATCATAAATCATAGAAAAATAGTGTAACGATATGCTGCAAACAACATATCACGTTGGGCGCCATTATTTATTCTTAAAGTAATAATTGATTTTACTGGCATATAGCGGACATTTTTTACACATAATTTCACTATAAATCTCAGAACTAACCACACGTCTAAGTACAATAATTTTTTATGAAAATTACATTCGAAATTTGTGTATTAATATTAAAAATTATGTCTTAGCTTTTTTCGCTGTTATATAATGATATTCCTGATTATTGCGAGGGTCTTGGTCATACTTTTCACTCAATTTGGCTGAAAGTTTCTTGAAAAAAAATTAAAATCTTAATTTGAAAATTGAAAATTTTCTTTGTTAGCTCCACTTTCATAATCTGCTGAATTTTCTCCTCACAGTATTTTGTACTTTTTTTCGCCAGGGAAGTTGCTTGAATTTGATCGGAAGATAGTATGGACTGAAGACTTTATAAATAAAAAAACTTATTCATATTTAAGTTTTCAATACCCTTTCAGTGGAAATAACTCAAATTAAGAACTAATTGTGTTGATTTTCAATACCACGGCTTTGGGCTTAGATTTTTTTTTAATTTTTCAATTTTTATTTTTTTTTTGTTCTCTTCATGGACATTCGTTCTTCTGTAGTAGTTTGGCATTGCAAAGCAATTCCGTTATTTTTTATTTTTTTTTTTCTATTTTCTGTCTATTTTAAAACTATTTACCCCCCGAAAAGTAATTCATTCATATCATTATTGTCACCAACTCACGATCATAAATCAAGATCATTCTCAGCATTCATAGACCGGTCAATGAGATATTTACCTGGAAGCAAAGTAAAAAAAAAAAAACAATTTATTAAAAATCTTAAATTTCATAATGACAACAACAATGAACAATTACTTATTGTCTAATTAACTGATATGAGATATTTAATTAACAATAAATAACTAAATTGACCAATTCTTGGCCTATTGTTAACTGAGGCATTTCAATGTTAAGTTCAGACCGGAGATAAAAAAAATAATTGTCAACGGATAATTGATTTTGTTTTGAGATTGGCCATAAAATTATTTGGTTAATTAAAAGTCAATAAAGACATTTGGTGTTTTTTGTTGTTGTTGTTGTTGGACTGGGGGATTAAATGGTAACACAATGTGTTAAAACAATTGTTAACAATGACCCCTTTGATACACCATAGCACTAAACTCGCATTTGAGTTGGAAACATCGACGACAACCCACAAAATTTAGGTCATTTGAAGTGCCTCACAGTTTGTGGGTGAACAGCGATACGGAGGAGGCATAGTTGGAGTTGGAGAAGGGGGTTTACCTAAAAAAGTGTGTGTTTTTTTATTACACTGGACACGAATTAAATGAAACGTGTTTACACGCTTACGCAGATTTGTTTAAGCATAAATTTTTTGGGTTTTGACTTTGGTTGTTGGTGCCAAACGTGGGGGGGGGGTTTCGGTTTTTGTCAGTCATCAACATCATCATCATCAACTATACAAAAGTTTTTAGCCCCAAAAACAAGAACGCCTCCAATAAACACTTCAATTGACTCACGTTCCAAAGTTAATTGAACTGATTTCATTTAAATTTTGTAGAACTTTAAACCCACCCCCTCCACATCTCACCCCCAGCCACCAAGGTTTTGTGTGAGTGTTCTTTTTTCTTTCGTTTTGAAATTGAGCTTCAGTCTATGTGAATTCTTTGAAATCTCTTTTATATTTCCATTTTTTTTTTACATTTGCCAAAAGCAGCAGACATTTGCTTTATTTGTTTGCCATTCTTTCATTGAAGTTCTTTTTGAGTGAATAAATGACCAAATAAAAGCGTGAATAATGAAAAATGAAATGTTTAATTTTTTTGTTCTTTTATAAAGAAAGAGTGAAAGAAAGTTTGGTTTCTTTATTTGTTTTGTTTACAATTTAAACAATTGCTTTTGAAACATAAAAATGACCCACATAATTATCAATGACATGAATCATTGGCTGAGTTCTCAAAATGGTATTGAGGAGCATAGAAGAAGAAAATAAATAAATAAAAACGAAATGCTATGTCAAGGGAAAAACCATCTGCAATTCGGAAATCTTAGACTGAATTATAGGCTATATAATTTAGTAAATTATATCCAACCCAATCCAAGTCGTTCTGAAAAATGTGGAAAAACACATGTTTGGAAATATTCAAAACCGCGCTGGGCGCCATATTTTGTTATTTTAGAGTATCAAAATTTTACTTTAATTAGTTTTAGTGAAACTAACTAAAAAATTAAAAAATGAGGAATAAAGTGACACCGAAAGACAATAATGGCGCCCAACGCGGGGATAGTCATTTTTTTACCATGATCTTTGTCAGGAATAATGGAATGTTTGGGGCCTTTCCATTTATCCTTATATAGATGATGATGAAAAAATATATGTTAACCCCACGTTGGGCGCCATTGATTATACCCAACAACACTATGTGTTGGGGGTATTATAAGTTTGATTGGGCCAAAAATTATGTAACACCTCGAAATATTGGTTTCCCATATAGGAAAGTATATATGGATCTTCCTAGCTCGCCGAGCTGAGTCGATCTAGCTATGTATGTCCGTCCGTCCGTCTGTCCGTCTGTCCGTCTGTCCATGTTAATTTGTAATCACTCTACAGGTCGCAATTATGGCCCGATCTTCACGAAATTTACAATGTAGGTGGGGTTAAGGTCAGAATAGAACCCTATTTCTTTTGGAGATGATCGCCAATTGTTTAGGGGTTGAAATGGACCAAATACTGAAAAAATGTCGGATTTTGCAGTAGCTATACAGGTCGCAATTATAGACCAATCGACACGGATTTTCGCATGCATCTAGAGTTTAGGGCGGGGAAGAAGCCTACCAATTTGGGTGGTCATCGGATAATATTTAGCGGGTAAAATATACCATATCTTTTGTGTTGAAAAAATTCAAAATTTTTCATTAAACAGCGAATATTTTAAATCCCGGCGAAATCACAAAGCCATGACAAGTTTACTTCTGATCTTTACATTGATGTTAACATCCAACAAAACGGATATATAGCAAAATATGTGCGATATATATATCTATCAAAGAAGATATGCTTGAAAAATCTCTTATATGTCGAGAACGGCTGAACTGATTTCGACAGCTCTCATTAATTCAGAATGGCCTCTTGACAGGAAAGAAAAAACTTCTAAAAAATCGCAAAAAAATATCTCTCTAAAGATGAAAATATTGATTTTGTAACATTTTCTCATATATTTTCAATTTTGTCATATTTTTGGCATATTTTTATTTTGAATTAAACATTTGGTAATATTTCTACAGCTAACAAAACTAAGTAGTTAGGATATCAGGATATCATATACAGATCGCATTTATGGCCCGATCCTTACGAAATTTTGCATGGGTATGAGATGAGGGTCAGAATAGAAGCCTACTCTTTTTGGAGATGATCGCCATATATTTAGGGGTTGGAATGGACCAAAAAACTGCAAAATTGTCTGCAGGTCGTAATTATCGCCCGATCCTCACGCACATTTGAATGGGGGTTACCGGACATTGCAAAAGCCAAGCAGTTTTGGATGGCCATCCAAAAATATTCAATTTGCGAAATAGTTTGCCAACTTTTGTAGACAAAATACGAAAATGTCCATTACAAACGTAGGGTTGGTTCGTTCAATTTACTAATTAGCGAATTATAATGTTTTTCTTTCTGCGAAACTACTCGCCTTATTGCAATGTGTGCAAAGTGGCGCCCAAATTGGTGTCAATTTTATTAGAAGAGGATTTTTTTAGACTCATAAAGGAGTCATATTATTTTATCAGTTCGTTTGTAACTCCTGTAATACTTTTGACTAAGTAGATTTGTTGAAAGGTAAAAGTGGCGCCCAACATGGAGTCGGTTTCCTAAATATCAATAATTGAGAATTTGGAAGTGCTCTGGCCATTTGTCATTTTGTGATTCCAGAGGGTATAAAACACTTTTGGAAATAGCGGCAAAGCTCGCTTAAAGGTATTTCCAGGCGATTATTCATAATTTTTATTGATTAGAGATGAAATTGACATTTTCAATTGTCACTTTGAAAATTATCGGACATAACTTATGTGAGGATTACACAAATATATATCAAATTAATCCTGAAATATGAAAGAAATCTTTTTTTAATCTTTTGTTAAAATATTCAAAACAAATTTCTAATTACGTTTTAATTATTCAAGATATGTTTTTTTTTTTGGTTTAAAGATGATTCATTTCATTTCAAAACTATACATATAACTGATATAATCTGATGTTTTTTTCATGTTTTCACGTATGTGAAACTTTTATGCCTTGTCATGTTCTCCAACACATACGTCACATTACCATAAAAAGAATTATCACTTAAAGATGTGAAGAATAGCAAAAACATCAACAAAAAGATATATTTTGACAAATACCATCATCAAAATTAAAAATAAATAAAAATAAAAAACACAAATTTTGATTGAAACTTTCAATAACTATTCATGAATCATTAATGAAGATTGAAGACACGATAATCAAAATAACAAATTCTACACAAATGCAAATTAATTTTATTTCTGTTTTAGATTAATTACTAGCATTTATTGACGAAATGTTTTATTTAAAGAAGTTTTATTCAAGAATTTGGCGATTTAATGAAATAATAAGCAATAATTTCGTATTATTTTATAACTTTTTTTTTAAGGAAATCAAAAAGAATGGTGGCTGATGAGGGAAGATAATTTGTTAAATTTTGCAAAAGAGTGCTAAAATAATGATGCGACATAAACTAACATCTGTGCAGTCAAAACAAGATAAAAATAAATAAATTTATAAATAAATAATAATAATACAAGGTGAGATGAAAAAACTGCAACCAAATTCAGACTGCCGTCATTTTTAAGTCACTCGTCCGACAGTTGTTAAAATATTCCAGTGACAGCTCATTATATTCTTTACAAGAGTACAAAAGCATTTTGGTGAGAATTTTCCAGAAAAAAAGTTATTCGTGATGGAATTCAAGCGTGATAGTGTGATTTCTTTATATTTGGCGGGAAAACCACAAGTGGCTATCGTTAGAGCAAACCACCATTGAAATGTGAATAAATAATTTGTGTCTCGTACCATCGCTCGTTACCGTGATACGTAGCCTGACGGAAAAAAACAGCAACATCAGCAGAAATGGTTCGAAAAGTAAAGAAGCGACTTGATCGAAACTTTCGTCGCAGTGGCCGAAAAATGGCTCGTGAGCTGAACATATCGCAATATTCCATTCGGCAAATATTGAAAAATAAAAAATCGGGGTAAAGCCATTGAAATTCCAAAAAGTTCAAGAGCTTACACCGCACCAAAAGAAAGAAAATAGACTCAAAAGAGCTAAAGAGTTGCTTCGCTTGGTCGAAAGTGGTGAACTGCCGAATTTTGTTTTCTCCGATGAGAAAACGTTCGTTGTCCAGCAGTTTGTAAACAAACAAAATGATCGTGTTTACTTGCCAAAAAGGTCAGCTGAAAGTGTGCACCTTCGGTTGGCCACCATAACTTAAGCGCCGGTCATGGTGATGGTGTGGGCCGCCATAACAGCCGATGGTCGCTCTCCGCTCGCATAAATCGACCGTGGCATCAGAATAAATGCCGAATATTATAGCGAAGGTTTCTGGAGGGTATATTAAAGCCTTG
Organism: Musca domestica; assembly: GCF_030504385.1. Classification (NCBI taxonomy): domain Eukaryota; kingdom Metazoa; phylum Arthropoda; class Insecta; order Diptera; family Muscidae; genus Musca; species Musca domestica. The sequence continues at coordinate 28,278,754 of NW_026712328.1, read as the reverse complement.
GGCACCCAAACATTTTGGCCGCAGACCTTGGACATTCCAACAGGACTCAGCACCATCGCACTAAGCACGCGCCACCCAAGAATGGTTACAAAATGAGGTTCCTCGCTTCATTTCCAGTGCACAATGGAAAATCTCCGGATACCAATCCGTTGGACTATTGTGTCTGGAGTATTTTGGAAAGCAAGGTTGGCACTAAAAACTACCAAAGTGTCGATCACCTCAAGCAAGCGCTTCGCCGGTAATGGGCCAAAATACCGCAGAGCAACATTTGGGCAGCGCGTGACGTTTTCATTGGCCGTTTGAAGGCCATAATTCGTGCCAAAGGTGACCAGTTCGAACAAATCTAAACTTATTCCAAAATGTGATGCTATTTCCGACATTTTTTACAGTTTTTTTTTATCCCACCCTGTATTATATAATTGTGGCTTTCAAAACCATATTTAAGATACAAAGTGGTTTTATAAGATATTCGAAAATCAACCCAAAAAATTTATTCTGAAATCCCAATACTCGTTTTTTTTAATATAGCATTTGTAAATATGAATTTTCATATCTGCCATCACTTTCTCCCATTATGACTGATTCGCCCAAAGGATCAAACTAATTTAACGAAAATTCCATGTGTTAAAAAATTAGTTAATAATTGTTCCAGGGTCAAATTGGAAAAATCCCCAAAAATACTAGCTCCGCCCAGAGATATGTTTTTTTGTTTTGATGGAAATCAAAAAATAATAGTGACAAGTTTTATTGATTGTTTTGGATGGTCATAAAAACACTTTCTCCTATTCTGGTGACAAAAAAAAAATATTTTTAATTTTTATTTCAGTATAGATAATTTTATGGCCCTTAGAGGGATTCTCTATTCAAAGTTTTTATTTGCAAAAGAATCCGTTAGTTTTCATTTTGGTTCTTCTTCATATTTTCTCTTCACACAATGAAAAAGCAAAGACGTTATTTTTATTTATAGATTTTGGTAACTAAACAAACTATTTTATTTTTGTTTTGTATAATTTATACCTTCTGTGGTGTTTTTTTTTTGTATGCTTCATAGTTTTTTTTTGTTGTCGTTATTTCTAAATCAATCAATCATCCAAAGTCAGCCTCAAAAGATTTGATCACTTTATTTTGCATCTGAATCGAAGAATTCCCCATCAATGACAACCGTTATTATTTCTTTGTTTTGTGAGACAAAAAAAAAATCATGAATAACTAAAGTTAAATTTCTAAAGTGAAACCGAAGAATGTTGCTAATTTTTCTATATAATTTGTCTAACTTCAAATTTCCATTTCGAATTTTTAATTATAGACTTTGGGGTATTGAGATTTTTTGGCGGATATAAATTATATGCAAAAAAGAGATGGGAATTTCAAGATTTCTGTAAAGTTCAATGGACTATTGAGAAATATTGAAATGTTCAATAGATTTCGTTTAAAAAATTTGCATATATCTGCTGATATTGGCTTAAATTGTTTAGTACCCTTATTTACTGTTTTTCAAAAATTCAGCATAAACTTATCTGAAATTTGAAGATTTATGACCGAAAAATTATTTTTAAATAGGTTTGAACTATTTTCACTAGAAGTTATTATTTTCATCAGGAAATTGCGTTTAATGTTTAGAGGTTTTTCTATTTAATGGTTCACAGTTCATAATATATTTTATTTTTTCAAAATAACTTCCTTTATTTAAATGTTCACAAAGTGGCGCCCAATGTCACCAAGTTGCGTCATTTTAAAGAAGGGAAATTTTGTTCTATACTCATAAAGGGACCATATTAAGTTTGTCAGTCCACTTGGAACTCCCACGATGCTGTCGACTCAGTAGTTTTTTTCTAAGAAAAAGTGGCGCCCAACGTTGAGTCGGTTCCTTTACTTTACTAGTTAGCAAATTATAATGTTTTTCTTTCTGCGAAACTAATCGCCTTATTGCAATGTGCGTAAAGTGGGGATTTTTTCAACCTCATGAGGGAGCCATTTAGGTTTATCAGTCCGTTTGTATCTCCTTTAATTCTTTTGACTGAGCAGATTGCTTAAAAGCAAAAAGTGGTGACGGTTTCCTAAATATTTCTAATTGCGAGTTTTGGAAGTGCTCTGGCCAATTTGTATTTTGTGATCCTAGAGGGTAGAAAATATTTTGCAACTACTACCCTCATCGCAATGTACGCAAAATAGCGCCCAATTTTTTTAGAAGGGGATTTTTTCCAGACTCATATTAAGATTACCCATCGGTCTGTAACTCCTGTAATACTTTTGACTGAGCAGATTGCTTAAAAGCAAAAAGTGGCGCCCAACGTGGTGTCGCTGTCCTAATTATCATTAATTGCGAGTTTGAGAGTGCTCTGGCCAATTTGCATTTTGAGATCCTAGAGGGTAGAAAACACCTTGCAAATATGAACCTCATGGCAATGAGCCCAAAGTGGCGCCCAAATTAGTGTGAATTTTTCTAGAAGTGTTTTTCATTATAACTTCTAAAGGAGTTATAATTAGTTTATCAGACCGTTTGTAACTTCTGTAATACTTTGACAAGAAGTGGCGTCCAACGTGGGGCACTTTGTGTATCCTTAAAGCGCGAATTTCAAAACAAATTACCATAAAGTTAGTTTGTAAAAGTTTAGCTCTACCCAATATTAAGATAACAACATTGTACCGTTTGGTACATTTTGGGTAATTTTCGTACCTTTAATTTTTCTCATGAAAAATTCTAAAATTTTAGCTCTAAACGGTGCCATTTGTACAAATTTTTAGCTGTTGGTGCTTTTCGAGCTTTTAAAGTAGAAATTTAGGAAAATCCTGCCTTCTCTCATATAAGTTCGTAAGATAATTTCCGAAATTTCTAACTTATATTAAATCTGCGCCACAGTAGTGAGCCTCGTACAATATTTAACATTCTAGCTTTCCCCAATCGCTAAATAACTTTGTTGCACTGTTTTGTACATTTTAGTACTTTTTCGTGCCCGAAATTTTATTATTACCAAAGACTCATATTTCGTACCAACCGTCATAAAAATTTCAAGGTTTAAACTTTATACGGTTGCTCATTAACAATGTTGTACTTTTTTGTACATTTCGTAACATTAAAGTAAAAACTTCCCAAAAGTTCTGCCTTATCTCACTAATTAATGATCCTCATGCAAAATTTAAAACCCCTAGCTTTTTTTGGGGTCCTCTATTCGGCTATAGCCAAAATGCGGGTATTTCTCTCTTTAACATTTCTATGAAAATTTTTGAGGCATTTTTTATTATCCATCCTTAGGCAAAAAGTTCTAAAAAAACTTCGTTCAGAAGAAGAAAAAACAAAAATACCCGAAACCCCAAATTCAATCACTCTCCTCCATGACCAACAAAAATCACTAAAATATCATCATCAATAACACTTTATATTGCACATAAGCCAGTCCACAGACCAGCATGGTTTAAAGAAGTCAAATGGCCATGAGGACATCACAGTGCCGAATGGTATGCCAATACTTTGGAAAAAAAAGAGCGACCAAAAAAACATTGATGCTGCATTCTCATGGGGAAGCAGGTGGTGCTTGTTAGGCAACGACCTTTCAATGAAAAAAAAAAAAACATAGAAAAAAGGGGCGTCATAAAGCTTAGTGTCTAAACAATTTTCCATTGCCACAACAACAATAACCTCTGGCCAGACAGTTTGGGAAAAACTTTTGGATTTCGCTCCGAAAAAGAAAAACGGGATGAAAATTCCAAACCTTAACTCCATGCCTTTTATTTACATTTATGTGCGGTATCAGCGGTTGATGCCATTTTACTTTTCTTTGCCAGACCATGTGGTGTTCCCTTTTTTCCAATGGTCCCCGGTGGAGATGTAGTTTAAAATGAAAAAAAAAATACCAACTATAAAAACCACTAGTTTTGTGTCCATCTAAATCGTCTGTGTTAGAAGGATATTGCTTTTTGTTGTTGTGAGAATTTTGATTTATATGCACACAGCAGTTATTTTTACTTTTTTTTTTTTGATTTTCAATGAAACCTTGTGCTTTTTTTATAATCCTTCCTGTTGCCGCAGTTTTGATTTTCATTCTATGAAAGTTTTGCATTTCTCTTTTGTGTCATAATATTGACTGCTGTTGCAGCAGATGACAAATCGAGATTTATTGATGTTGGTATCATGTAACAAGACAATAACAACAGAAGCAACAACAACAAAGTTGTTATTATATATCAATAATCCAGCAAAAAAAAAAAAACGAAATAAAAAGTAAAAAATAAAACCAATAAAATTCCATAAAATATGATTGAAACATTGTTGCAGTAATTTGTATGTCCAAAATCATTGCTTACAGGGTGTGGCAAATATAGATTTTTTTCGATGTGATTTGAAATTTTTTAGGTATAATTCGTAGCAATTCATCTGTAAGCTGAGAATTTCATGGCTGCACGAGGGTCAGTTTTGGTGCATAGGCATGTGATAAGGCTGCTTTTTTTTTTGGAAATTCGTACTAAATCGTTACGAAAAGTACCAAAATGTAGTAAAAATTTTTATAATTTGTATTGGACAAACAGAATGAAATTGGAATGAGAGTCACTGATGGAATGCAGGATAGATTACCATAGGGTATTTGGAGATTCCAACTGTAATGTTACGCAAAGTCCTAAAACGGTACTAAACTTCCAAAATAGTACCGTTTGGTATTATACGAACGGATAGAGAAATTTGTCATGAGAAACAACGTTGGAATGATGTGTTTGATATATAAAGGTGGTTTGGGTAAATGTGTACTAAGTATGCGAACTGTACTGAATGGTACTAAAATTTGGAACAGTTTTGTTTTGGGTGATTTAATTTTTAATTTTATTAATTAAACATTAAAAAATATTTTAAATTTTTATTGGAATCCCTGCTGGTGGTAGGTTTTTGATAAAGTTTGGGTTTTGGAAATGTGTACGAAAAGTACAAAATAGTACGAAAAAGTACTATATTCGGTACAATTTGGTATCGGTTGACAGTGATTGAAATCTGAAATTTGGTATATTTCAGCGACCGGTTCATGTGTAACCTGGGACATATGGTTTCGGTAATATATACTACAATTGTACAAAAAGTACTAAATGGTACTATATTTGGTATTGGGTGAAGGATTAGAGACAGAATTCTGAAATTTGCTATTAAGATTACTGATGGTATTTCTGTTTGCGATTTTGTGGTGGCTTAGAAATATGTCCCATATTTGTACGAAAATTACAAAATGGTACTAAATTTGGTATTTGGTGAAGGAATAGAACTGGAATCCTGAAATTTCATATGGATGTCACTGTGTCTATTTTTAAGATGTGGATGTGCTTTTGGAAATATCTTCTAAAATTATACAAAAAGTACTAAATGGTACCAAATTTGGTATTGGGTGAAGGCACAGAAATAAAAATCTCAAATGTGATATTTACATTACTGATGGTGTCTGTGTTTGAGATTTGGCGTTGATTTGAAAATGCGAAAAGTACTAAATGGTACCAAATTTGGTATTGGGTGAAGGAGTATAGCTAGAATCCTGAAATTTCATATGGTGTCTGTGGTTAAGATATGTGGTGGTTTTGGAAATTTGTACTATTTTCATGTACGAAAAGTACTGAATGGTAGTAATGTTGCTATTGAGTGCAGGGTTAGAGACAGAATTCTGAATTTTGCTATTAAGATTACTGATGGTATTTGTGGTTGCAATTTTGTGGTGTCTTAGAAATATGTCCTATATTTGTACGAAAAGTACTAAATGGTACCAAATTTGGTATTGGGTGAAGGAATAGAGCTGGAATCCTGAAATTTAATATAGATATCACTGTTGGTGTCTGTGGTTAAGATATGAAGGTAGTTTTGGAAATTTGTACTATTTTCATGTACGAAAAGTACTGAATGGTAATAAATTTGGTATTGGGTGAAGGGATAAAGATACAAGTCTGGAATTTAATTTTTAGATTACTGATGGTATCTGTGTTTAAGATTTGCCATTTGTTGGGAATGCGTTCCATAATTGTACGAAAAAGTACTAAATTTGGTAATGGATGAAGGAATAGAGCTGAAATTCAGAAATTTGATTGGGCGGTGTAACTTTAACAACAATGTAACAATCCTAAAATATTATTACATTTTCAGGCCACCCTGTATCGTTCTAGTTTCCAACTCATATATTCATATTTTTCACTAGACCACAAACAAAAAAATTTATATATACGTACACATATTGATATTTTCTACTTCCATTTTATTATTCGTATTTTCTCTAGTTTTCCTAAAAAATATGTGCGGTTGTGTGTGTGTGTGTGTTTTTTTTTTAATTTATATTTTTTATATTTTGGACAATAAAATATCTAAATAATAAAAGGTAACAGGATACCTTATGTAAACATGAAATATGTTGCCATTTATATTGAAATATAAGTTTCAAGTGGAGAAATAAAAACCAAAAAAATAATGCGGCAACATTCAAACAGATGTGGCTGACCATTATTGTTTGGAATTGAGCAGCAACAAAAAACCAAAAAAAAAAAAAAAAAAAAAAAACAAATTGGGGATACAGGCAATGACTTTAAATTTTTGTCTAAGGGATGAAAAGGATTCGGATTTTTTTTGGCAAAAAACACTTTAGACGGGGCAGTGGAAAACAACAATAAAATTGCAGACTATTTAAAAAATTTTTGTATGCTGGCTGCTTTTTTTATTCATTTGTCTGTTTCCGCTGTATTTGATGGGATTCTTTTTGGCAACTGTTCAACTGTTTACTTTCGCTGAATTTTTGAGCAGGGAATAGAAAACTAGTGAAGAGATAAGATATTTATGATATTCGACAGTGCAGACTTAAAAATTGGGGGTTCTATGTTCAAATTCCATGGGGGGAGGGAATATTTTGACGTCTTAAAAAGTAGCAATGAGGGGAATTTTAAAATACACTTTGGTGGATTTTTATAGTCTTTAACATGGTTTTATGTAGGCATTTTTAAGTGATTACCGGAATCATAATACTGTGGAACAGAAAAAATAATTACGGGGAAAATCTAGCTGATTCAGGAACTAAAGTCAAAAAAGAAAACACGTGTATTGGCATCCTGAAAACTTACATTGCAAAGTAATCTTAATCCCCTCTATTCCCCCTCTTCTACTCTTTTGGACATTTTCAGATTAAGATTCCTCGGAGTCCGTGGATTTTAGGTATATACAGGGTGAGACTGCTGTCATTCCTAATGCACTCGTCCGATAGTTGTTAGAATTACTCCAGTTACAGCTCATTATATTCTTTACAGGGGTACAAAAGCATTTTGGTGAGAATTTTCCAGAAAAAAAAAATATTCGTGATGGAATTCAAGGGTGATAGTGCGATTTCTTTATATTTGGCTGGAAAACCACAAGTGGCTATCGTTAGAGCACTCCAGCATTTAAATGTGAAGAAAACTTATGTGACTCGTACCATCGCTCGTTACCGTGATACAGGTAGCGTAGCCCTCTTGACGACGGGACGAAAGAAAACAGCAACATCAGCAAAAATGGTTCGAAAAGTAAATAAGCGACTTGATCGAAACCCGCATCGCAGTGGCCGAAAAATGGCTCGTGAGCTGAACATATCGCAAAATTCCATTCGGCAAATATTGAAAAATGAGCTCAAGCTAAAGCCATTGAAATTCCAAAAAGTGCAAAAACTTACACCGCTGCGGAAAGAAAATAGACTCAAAAGAGCTAAAGAATTGTTTCGCTTGGCCGAAAGTGGTGAACTGGCCGAATTTGGTTTTCTCCGATGAGAAAACATTCGTTGTCCAGCAGTTCGTAAACAAACAAAATGATCGTGTTTACTTGCCAAAGAGGTCAGCTGAAAATGTGCACCCTCGGTTGGCCACCAGTACTCAAGCGCCGACCATGGTGATGGTGTGGGCCGCCATAACAGCCGATGATCGCTCTCCACTCGTATTCATCGACCGTGGCATCAGAATAAATGCCGAATATTATCGCGAAAATGTTCTGGAGGGTGTATTAAAGCCTTGGGCACGCAAACATTTTGGCCGCAGACCTTGGACATTCCAACAGGACTCAGCATCATCGCACTCAGCACGCGCCACCAAAGAATGGTTACAAAATTAGGTTCCTCGCTTTATTTTCAGCGCACAATGGCCGCACAAAAATTCCGGATACCAATACGTTGGACTATTGTGTCCGGAGTATTTTGGAAAGCAAGCTAGCGCTTCGCCGGGGGAATGAGCCAAAATACCGCAGAGCAACATTCGGGTAGCGTGTGACGGCTTCATTGGCCGTTTGAAGGCCATAATTCGTGCCAAAGTTGACCGATTCGAACAAATCTAAACATATTCTAAAATTTGATGCTATTTCCGACATTTTTCGCTTTCATTCAATAAAATTAAAAAAAAAAATGTAAAAATTATGGCGTTTAACCTTGTTGCAGTATTTATATATCACCCTGTATATATTAAGATACCCCATGATTTTATTTACTGTAGGGGTCTTGGCCATAATATTAAACAATATTGTTTAATGAAATTCGATTTAAGAGGAAAATTTAAAAAAGTAATAAAATATTTCCCAACTTTAAAGTTGAATCCATTTTTTGTTGAAGAAAAATTCAAATTTTTACCAAAAAAAAATAATTTTTTATAAAAGATTTCTAAGAATCTCGCCTTTGAAAAAACCGCCATAGGGTGTTACACCATCAGTGGTTTGCAGTGTGTGTTTTTCTCTCCTTTTTGCCAATAAATTACACGTTTCAAGTGCGTAAAATTCTGCGACGTCGAATATCCTCGAAAACTTGACTACACAATGGATGAATACACTAGAAGATAACAACAATAACAACTACAACAACCAAACACATAAAATACAGAAGGTCAGACTCCAGATAGTATTTGAAGGATGTGGCTGTTGTCGGTTGTTTTTGTTATGTCGACGTATAATTCCTGACGTATACTCCCCGTCCCACCCAAAAAAAGAAAAAGAGGGGAGGCTGTCAGTTCTCGTCTCGCTGGGTGTAGTTCTACGATTTGTTGTTAAATTTCATCTTCGTCTTTTGTGAAAGTTGTTGGATTGTTGTCTAGTCAATGTCTGGCAAAGGAATAATGTGTAAACGACAGGCAACATGGATTTGTTGTTGGATGGCCAGAGAAAATAATTTTTAAAGTCAAGACAGAAATTCAAACAGGACAATACGAGATGATGGAGAAAAGCAAAAGTTAAAAAGGGAAACTGCCAAGCAGTTTTTTTTTTTTTGGCAAGGAAAAAAGGAAACTTCTAAGGAAAGATTTCAATTTGAAATTGTAAGGCAGAATTTTTAATCTTGCCAGTTTAAAGTCACAACTGAAACTAAATTTTCTTCAAATCAGACAAACTGTTATAAAGTCATAATTTGAACTAAGTTTTCTTGGGAACTGCCAAATGTTGTGGCTGTATCTTCATTTCATCTGTTCTCTTGCTAGTTCTTCTTCTGGACGACCATTGACCCCCCCAGAGCATATTTGTGACTTATTTCTGTTTCTTTAACTTTAGACACAATTATGAGTCAAAATTCATAATAGATTTATTGTTTTCATAATTAGTCAAATCATAAAACGAAGAAAAAACATTTAAAATTCTAGAGATATGTTTTTCGTCTACATTTCTTCTGTCCCTTTCAAAAAAAAAAAAAACTCCATTAGCATAAAATATTGTAATTTCATCAAGAATAAAAAAGGGAGAGAGAGAGGGAGAAAGAAAATAACGCTCGTAAAAACTAAAAGAAATGGCACAGTAGAACTTAGAATTTTCGGGTAGCCAATTTATATGAAAATAAAAAAATATATATATTTCTTTCCCCAAAATCCCCGATTTCTCTCCCATTGGGTTATGTAAATTTTGTAATATTTCTTCTTCGTCGCTGGCCTTTGGAGCAAGTTCCATTCTCTGTGTTGTTTTGTTGGTGAATTAGTTAGTCAGTCAATATTATTGGTAATTTTCTTAATTGAATTCAGGTTGTTTTTTTGTAAACAACGACATTTTTTTTGATGATGACCACAAGTGATGTCATCCCTTCCAAGTGGTCGTCGCCAAATCTAGAATTCCGTTGACTTATTTAAATAAGAACCTTTTGTTGAACATTAATCATTGGGTATATTAAGCGGTTAATGGATTTTAGGTTTAGGTGAATGTCAAGAGAATCAAAAAAAAAAAAAAAAAAAAAAAAAAAAAAAAAAAAAACAGAACAGAAAACTCCGGTGGAAAATATTATGGTCTTTTAACAGTAGTTTCAGTAGGCCTCCATTTCATAAGGGTCCCTAAGAGTTATAATTGTGGATTTTTAAAGAATATTTTGGAGAATCAAAAAAATCGATAATCGTGGAGGACTTTTAAAGATTTTTTTAAGGACTATAAGAGCCATTTTCATGGATTCCTTAAACCTTTTGTCAAATCGTGGAGGACTTCTAAAGATTTTTTTGAAGGGCTGTAAGAGCCATTTTCATGGATTCCTTAAACCTTTTGTCAAATGGCCTCCATTTCTGAGTTGCCAAATGGCCTCCATTTCAATAGGGTCTATAGGAGTTATGATCGTGGATCTTTAATCATTATTTTGGAGAACCAAAAATTCGATAATCGTGAAGGACTTCTAAGGGGTTTTTGAGTCATTTTCATGGATTCCTTAAAACTATTTGAGAAACAATCCAAGCCATGATCGTTGGTTTTTTAAGAAATTTTTGAGAACTCCCCAAGATTTAATCGCGTTCTTTTAATTTTTGAAGAACTATCACAGTCATAATTTTCTACATTTTGCAGATTTTCTGAAGGTCCGTCCGGCTGGCTGGTGAGCACGATAACACTCGAAGGCAGTATCGAGTGATAGGGCCAAATGTGTCTCAACGAAATAACTTTTTTGACCCTAGATTTCTTTGGTTCAAATTCGTTTCAGGACATTTGGAGTCAATCTAAGGGTGTCCTTTCTTCCGTCCGGCTGCCTGGTGAGCACGATAACACTCGAATGGAGTATCGAGTGATACGGCCAAACGTGTCTCATCGAAATAACGATTTTAGACCCAGCTATCTTTGGACCAAATCCGTTTCAGGACAATTGGAGACGATCAAGGTGTGTCCGTCCGTCCGTTCGTGATAACTCTCGAAGGGAGTATCTGATTTGATTTAAATATGGTACATCGTAATATTATTGTAAAACTTATATGGAGATCGGAGATGGGCAATATCGATCCACTCCTTCTGGTAGCTCCCCCACAAAATATCAGAATTTCCATAGAAAATAGTTTACCTCATAGAAAAAGAAAGCTTCAAACTTTGCAAATCATAATATTTTTCACGGTGTTAGGAGGCGTTAAAATGGACAATATCGGCCGACTCCGTCAATAACCTACCCCACTATGGGTCAACATTTTCATAAAGTGCGATTGTCTTCAAATTTCACAAATTCCAATATTTTTTACCAAAAAAGATCTGCTATGAAGAATGGATAGAACAGACCACTACTTCTGTTACCTTCCCCACAACGGGAACATTTTGAATTATCATGAAACTCGCAAAATGCGCAATCGATTCCTTTAAAATTCAGCACATCCCAATATTTCTACCAACATAAGATCTGGTGTGGAGAAGGGGTATATCGGTTCATTCCTTCTAGTAACCCCCTCATAAAGGGTTAAAATTTTTAATAATTATTACTCGTATAAAATATGAAATAAGAATTCGATTGTGTTCAATCCCAAAATTTTTATCAACACAAGATCTGGTGGGAAGATGGGATATATCGGTCTTCACCTTCTGGTACCTACCCACAAGTTGCCCAAATCAAAGACCTATCCAAATAACTAATTTTCAAAGGATATTTTATGTATTAAATTTCTTAAATTCCATTTATCATATGTTGGCGCATACAACGAAAGGAATACTTTTTCTCGTCCCCGTCTCATTATTTTTTTTTCGAAATATTCTCCGAATAAAAATCCAACATTTTCCACCTCAATAATTTTTAACCACTGAATTGTGTTTATTAAATATTAATGGCAAATAAAATAAATACATTTTAATATGAAAACATTTATCATTGAAATTCCACTTTTGAACAGCACAAAAAATTAATTTCCATTTGGTTGAACTTTATGACCGTCAGACACATTCGTAAAAGTTGCTGTGAATGTCTGGTGGTGGTCAAGCTGGAAAAAAAATGATTTCCACAAAAAACCAAAAAAATGTATCCCCCCAAAACATATAGAAATTTTCCAAAAAGGTTTTCTTTTTTTGTTCTTCCTGCCAACTAGTGAAAAAGGGGGGAAATTCATGCAAGTGGTGGTAGTGGTGGTGGTCGCGATGCTATATGAATTACAAGTATTTATTACAAATGAGGAAATTTTCTAAACCACTTTTTTCTGCTACAGAAGATGGAGAAGATGTTGAAGCAGAAGAACCTCCAAACATCACCAGTTTTCTAGTGGCCACAACAGCATCATCTTTTTCCTAGGAAGTTTCTCTTTTATTTCCAGCTTTCAGTGGCAACAACAAAACTCCTCATCATTTCGTTCACATTAGAAATGTAATTGAGAACATCAGAGGAGAGTGTGTGTGTGTGTGTGTGAGTGTTTGTGATTGGTTTGTGGTGAGGCACTGCTGATTATGGTCAAAAGATGAAAAATAGCCATTAGAGATTTTGGCTTGCTTGTCGTTGTCGTCTCCACTGGTGATGATGTTAATTCTAATTTATTTGCGGCCGGTAGCTGGTTTAGATTTCTGGTTCCGGAACCAGCTAGGTGTAATGTGAGATAGACCATTTTCTCTGTTGGAAACTATTTTTGATAGGAGCTCAAAATGCAAAAAAAAAAAAACAAATCTAGAACTGATTATTAAAATGTTTGGATACTAGAGAATAGTTTCTAAAATCTGAGTGACCAGATTTTCAAGTTTTATAATTTTAGCTGTAATATTTTGATATGTTTTCCACCTCAAATTTATATCAGTTTAGTTTATTGAGTTTGGCTCAAATTCAAAACCTTGACCAAATTTTCATGGTAACGGTGGTTACAGTTTAGTTGTTGTTTTTTCTCTTTTGACATTGGTTTTGTTTGCAAAGAGCCAAAAAAAAAAAAAAAATCAATAAAATATCAAATACCATTGGCCGACTTGCCTGACACCTGACTGACTCATTGAATAACTGACTGACTGACTGCCTGCCTGCCTGGCTGATGGATGGCATGATAATGTGTAACACAATTATTGATTGGGATAATTAAGAAATAATTCAATCAAACAACCGATACAATTTCATGAATCATTTGAGGCTGAGAGCGAAGGGTGGTGGCTGGGTTTTTATAGCAACATTTTTAGAAGAAGATTGGTGTGATAGGCCAAGGAAGCAGTTAATAGTTAACAATTAAAATTATTTATCTTATTTAGGAAATAATGTTACGATACCTTCTTAAAAAAATCCTCATCAAGAAAATTGGGAGGTTGAATTCGGGCACAAAAAGGGCAATAATCGTGAACTTCTAAAGATTTTTTGTAAGACTGTAAGAGCCATTTTCAGGGATTCTTTAAAAATATGAGAAGGACAATCCAAGCCATAATAGTGGGTTTTTCGATACTTTTTTCAAGAACGACCTAAGATTAAATCGCCGTTTTTTACCTTTTTGTTGAAGACAATCAGAGCAGATAATGAAGCCACCACACGATTTTGAAGTTAAAAAGTCGGGTCATAGCTTTTTTTTCTTATTTTAAATAGAGTAATACGAATTACAAATGGCATATTCGGATTATTATTATTACAAATTAAGTAATTCGAATTTCAAATAAAATCGAATTTCAAAAATTTTTGAAAATATAGTTGGTGGTCCTTGGGCGAGGATATGCCTCTATTTTGTGGTCTTTGGTTGTAGGACTGTAAGAGCCATTTTCATGGATTCTTTAAACATATGTGAAGATCAATCCAACCCATAAAAGGTTTTTTCCCGATACTTTTTTAAAGAACGACTTTTTTTAAGACAACCCTAGTATATAATAAAGCCATCACACGATTTTGGAATGTAATAATCGGATCATTGATTTTTTATTTTGCAATTTTAAATGGAGTAATACGAATTACAAATGGCCTTATCGGAATTACAAATGAAGTAATTGGAATTTCAAATAAAATCGAATTTTAATAATTTCAGGAAAATATAGTTGAAGAATACGGACTAGAAGGTATCCTTCCCTGGTGGTGTTTACAAGTTTCCAAGTTTTCAATGTTTCTACTCTTTGCCGGAATTTTTTTCTTGAGTTCCATTTTCGGGGTTTCCTTAAAAATATGTGAAGAACAATCCAAGCCATAATAGAGGGATTTTTTCGATACTTTTTTAAAAGAACGACCCAAGATTTAACCGCCGGTTTTTACCTTTTTTTTTTTGAAGACAACCTGAGTAGATCCTGAGTAGGTATCGAACGATTTTGAAATGTAAAATCGGATTTTTTATTTTTCAATTTTAAATGGAGTAATACGAATTACAAATGGCCTTTTCGGAATTACAAATTAAGTAATTCGAATTTCAAATAAAATCGAATTTTCAAAATTCAATGAAAATATAATTGAAGAAAACTGACCAGAAGGTATCCTTCCCTTGAGAGGTGTTTACAAGTTTACAATGTCTCTACTTTTTGCCGAAATTTTGTCCTGAGTCCCAAGTTTGTTTTTTGCCTAAACTCTACCATTTTTTTACAATACAAATTTCTTTGGTCCTAGAGGAAGTACATATATGCCCCTATTTTGTGGTTTTTGGTTCTAGAGAAAGGATATGCTACTAGTTTGCCACTCTCAAGTCTACATCTGTATACTACACATATATCTACACATGTTGATCTCTAAGCGGAAGAAAATTCGGTATTAGAAAAACAACGAATTGAGCTTAGGCTAAAAATTGGTTCTGAGAACAACATTTCGCAAAGAGTACAAACATACCCTGAAAACAACCATCAAGAGAACTTCACGTTCTTGGCCATTGTTCCCAACTTTAGTTTCCTTTAATCAAACTAATTTGCATGCAAACATATATTTCTTTCGAAAAAATACACCAGTCTCACCTGTCAGAAACTAAGCTAATTTTCATATGAATTTGACTTAAAATTTCACATTTAAATAAAAAAAAAAATAAACAACAAAAAAGTTTTAATTTTTTCTTTGCCAGAATAAAATTTACGTTAACTATTTTTTTATGAATGGCTAGGAAGGGCCAAGCAAACACCCACCCAACACCCCTATTTAAGCAGCAGCCAACCATCCATCAGCATCCAACTATTTTGCCTAGCATTTGATTTACAAAAAACAATCAGCCAACACTGGCTGCCGCCATTGTCATGGTCTAGCTTGGACCCACACACACACATACACGCATAACGATTTAAACCGACTTTCCTATAACTTTCAGACGGAGTTGTTGGTGTTTTTGTTTTCCGTTGCAGGCAAAAATCCTGATGCCATGATTTCCCATGCATAAATGTGTGTCTGTGTTTGTATGTGTGTGCGGGAGGTATAAAGTTTATGTGAAACGTTTAAGCGCACTGACTGACTGCTGTGGTTATTCATTTTTTGTTTCATCGTCTCTTTACCGGCATTTTATACTGAAGTGCTGTGTTTTATTTATGAATGAATTGTTGTCGAGTTATTTTCAATGTGAGCTGCTGGCCGGAGTGCAGGGAGAGGGGGTAGGCAACAGCAACAGAATTAAACTGTTCGAAACTTTAGCCAAAGTGAGTTGTTGCATTAAACGCAACTCGATTCTGGAGTAAATGTTTAATGGGTGAAAATTTGTTGTGGGAATTTTCGAAGGATTATCGAGGACTTAGTTGGGGATTTTCAGAACAATATACAAAATTATAAAATTATATTGGTTATATTTAGAGGGTGAGATGAAAAAACTGCAACCAACTTCAGACTGATGTCATTTCTAAGCCACTCGTTTTTTTAAGGAAAAAATTTTAAATCATTCAAAAACTTCCTAAAAATCCAATTAAAAAATGTTCATATGAATGAAAAATAAAATAATCTTGGATTTTTAGGAAGTTTTTGAAGGAGCTAAAATCTGGATTTTTCCTACAAAAAATAAGAATAATTCCAGTAGTCTAATTTTTATAGTATTTTTTCCAGAAGCATAACAGTAGATTTTTTAAAATAATTTTTAAGCTCTATTAAATAGAAATTTGTTGGTTTATTAGGAATTATTTTTTGAAAGAATCTTTAGTTTGTTTATTATTTTTTTTGCGGGAATATGGATTTTTCCTACAAAAAATTAGGATAATTCCAGTAGTCTAATTTTTATAGTATTTTTTTCCAAAAGCATAACAGTAGATTTTTTTAAATAATTATTCAAGCTCTATTAAATAGAAATTTGTTGGGAATTAGGAATTAATTTTTGAAAGGACCTCCAGTTTGTTTTTTAATTTTTTTTGCGGGAAATTCGAGTGAACTTTTTAGTGGACTATAAAATTCTTTATGGTGGTTTATAACTTTGGATTTTCATACAATTACTCTCAGGGAATGCTCTAGAAAATCGAATATTAAAGAATATTCTGGAAGGATCCTTTTTAAGGACTATAATATAAAATTTCGATTTTTATAGAATTTTCCCTCTTTATAGAAATTATTGGATCATTTTTTGAAGCGCCACCTTTTTGAAAATCTAAGACTTTTAGTTGAATGTTTTCGAAGGATTTTTTAAATTTTTTTCTTAATTTCGAATTCCTTCCAAGGACATTCAAATCTTCAATCTTACATTTAAAATTTGTCAAGATATTATAGCAGGGTTTTGGAATAATTCTGTATAGCTTTATTAAATCGAAAATCGTACATAATGTGAGGAATAATTTGAAGGATCTTCAAGGATTTTTAGAGTGGACTTTCTCGTAAGATTTTCGGAAAATCTCAGTGTGATCTTGAATTTGTGAAGACTAATCTTCTAGAAACACTTATTTTCAAGGACTTTTCGAGTTAAATTCGATTTTTGGAAATGAAAAAAACTTTTTGACTATCAGAATTCAAAGGGACTCACAGGACTTTCATCTTTAATTCGGAATATTATTTAAAATTTTCTGAAGGACTAATAGTCCTTAGCAGCATAGACAATTTTCGAAAGCCTTACTTGAAGGGCTGTCAGGTGAATATTTGTACCATTGTTTTTAAAGGATGTAATATATTTAAAAAAATCCTCAGGAATATGATTTCCTTTTGTGTTTTTTAAAGACTCTCAAGCGAAATTCTAAGGATTTAAACCGAACATTTCAAAATTTTTTTTTATTTAAATTAAAAAAAGCAAATATTTTGAAATTTTGTCATATTTTTTTTCAGAATTTCTTGCACTAAACTCGGAGATAAATAGTGAGGAACATATCAATTTCAAAAAAAAAAGTTATTTTAGAAAAACAACACTAATGGGATTAAGCCTGACAATTTTGCAAAACAAAAAACTACGGCGAAATTTACGACCAAAATTTTGGAAAATATATTACTCCAAAATCTTGCCTCATTACATGAAGTTATGAGACTGGGTTTATCCAGAAATGGTATAACTTTTCCCTTCGGTCTGCAAATACAACAGTTCCAGTAACTATAAATCAGAAAGCCAATCACTAATTTTCATTTTTTTATAAAAAAAAATATGAAATTTGTTCGAAAATTAGGTCCTTGTATTTCAATTTTTTAGATTTCCGAAAAATCAATTGAGATTCATATATAATTCTTACTTTCTTTATAAGTTTATATCTTTTAGAAAATCCGTTAAAAAATGTCCATTCTCTTTACTTTTTATTTCATAAAAATTCTAATTTTTTGTTGGCCACTGTTCAACGAGAACAAATTGAAGACATTTTTTTATAATTTTTTTTTTTTTAATTTTTGTCCCAATAATTTTTTTTATCCACATTTATTTCAATTTATTTCAAATATCCTTTTAATGTAATTTTAACTTAATAATTTTTCACTTTTTAACACTTCAGAAAGTTTACAATAATGTTTGGTTTTAAAAATCCAGATTTGAAATTGTTCACATTTGAATTTGTTTTTGTGATCTCTCCCAAGCTTTCAAAAGAAGTTTGCACAATTCGATGCTCACTGTGAATATTTTTTTTTTCGATTCTTGGATATTTTTTCATATTTTCATGATTGTTCCGCAACATATATTTTTTATATCCTTTTTTGATTTTGCACACGCACTCACCTTTTACACTGGAACAAATTTTTGAAAAAATCCAATTTCGTTCGGCACACAATATTTAATTAAATTTCGCACAATTTATATTTTGGCACAGTAATCCTTTTGTTATCCTCTTTCGGTTGTTTCTTTGTTGGCTGGTCAACAAATTCTTATTAGAATTTCGCACTTAATTCTTTTTAACCTTTCGTTGTCGTTTTGTTAGTAGTACTTATTTTGTAAGAATTATTCTTTTCGTTTTTTTTTTCAAATTCAAATTTTCAGTTATTTTTTAAAATTTTTCGTATTTGGGTTTTTTTAATTAAATATTGTTAGTTGTTCACAAATCAAAAAATTTGAAAATTTTTCTCAATATTTTTTGCTTGATTTTTTTTTTTGTTTGATTATTGGTAAAAAATATTTTTTTTATATAAAAAAAAAACTATAGATCTCGATTTGGTGTGTGGCACCAGAGGAGATACAACCGCTTCATTAAATTCAAAGAGACTCGGAGTCATAACTTCTCAACGCTTATTTATATAGCCTACGTTAAGCGGCGATTTTTTTCTCGTTTAGAGAAAAGGCAGTAGCCGCAGCAGCAGTGCTTTTTAACAGCAGCAGCAGCAACAGCAGCCGTATCAAAGTAATTCCCAACGAGAAGCCAGCCAGCCAGCTATCCAGCAGTTGTATGGATGAATGGTGTTAACAGAATGCTGCCGGCCGGATGGATGGATAGTTAAGCCACCACGACGACGGCAGCGGCGACGACGACACTTGCGACTTGCCTCGTCAAAGAAAAAGAAGAAATTCCCAAACAAAAAATAAAGTTAACGTAGACGTAGCTGAGGCGTTAACAGAGAGCCAATGGCCAAGCGTTTGCATGGGCTGCTATGGTTGTTGTTCAAACAGCCAGTCAGCCAGTACAAGAACTATACATAGAAGGAATCAGCCAACCACTGCTGGCTGTTTCAACATCAATGCTGTGAGGGACAAACATACAACAAAACAAACCAAACCAAACAAATGTTACACGGGCTTGCTCCGCAACACACAACCAACCAACAACCTTTTCAGAGAGTGTATCGTCACACAAAATATCTTTTTTTGCCAATAATGACCATCATTATTATCATCATTTACACCACCACATAACGTCATTATAAGCATAGCATCATCCACCCATCCGTATGTTCGTTCGCAAGTTCGTTATTAAGTTGTATTCCTCTAACAAATGATGTTTGTTGGCTCTCTTGCAGATGAAATGCTGCAATTGCTACTCTCAGTTGGTTGCTACGTTTCGTCGTCGATATGTTCGCTTGGAGCCAACGCAATTGCCACACAAACATTATTCAAACACTTGATACATGTTCGATTCAAACTCATTGGATACAACATCATTATTATGTTGTTTGTGTGGTTTGGTACTGTGGTATCGTTTTTAACATTAAAAGAAATAATTTAATGTAAAAATACAAATTATTTAATTTAAAAGTAAGTGAAAAATAAAAGGGAGTGAAATTGGAGGGACCTTGTAAAGTATAATGTAAAGAGATCGTATTTGAATCCTATTAAAATCGTTCAAGACAACATTCGAAAATCTTGGAGAACAATAAACATGAGCGATGTGTTACTTATATTTTGAGTTCTAAACACTTTATTCCTTTACATGATCGCATTCAGAAATAATTGTATATCTATTGAAGTACCTATATATTATACCCTCAGTCATAAGCGTACAGAGGGTATATCTCATTTGATAAGGCCAAAATGTGCCTCATCGAATTAACGGTTTTAGACCCTAGGTCTCTTTGAACTGGTATGAAGAACGGATAGAACAGGCCACTACAGGAACAGTTATGAAGAACGGATATAACAGGCCACCTGGTACCTCCAAAATTTTGGATACACATGAAGCTCATAAAACGCCAATTGATCATACGATTACGAAATAAGCTTCCGATTCTCTTCAAATTTCACATATAATGTGAAGATGGGATATATCACCGCAAAACCTTCCCACACAACGGGCAAGCATTTGAAATAAGTATGAAGTTCATAAAACGCGAATTAAGCAACCGACTCCTTTAAAAGTTGGCACACTCCAATATTTCTACTAATACAATATTGATATCGATATATGTGATAATCGAACCACCGCTTTTGGTACCTCCCCACAAGGGGTCAACATTTTGAATAACTATATGATCATAAAATGCGAATTTAGAGTTCAATTCTCTTGAAATTTTACACATCCCATTATAAAATCCTCAACTTAATATACCCTCCATATATTAAGTTTGTCATTCCGTTTGTAACCCCTCGAAATACACATTTTAGACCCCACAAAGTATATATATTCTTGATCAGCAGTTTAGCGATGTCCGTATGTGTTGTTACTGTGGAAATCACTCTAGCTTCCGAACGAATTGAAGTAGATTGATAAAATTTTACTCAAATATATGTTATGTCTGCAGAACTTTTGGTATTGATATAACGTAACGTAACATATAACGGTACCTCTCGATATTCGGTATTTTAATGATTTTAGCGGCATTATTTACCGAATTTTTTCATTCAAGTTTCGCATTTGAGTATTGTAATGGCTTACAACAATAGTTACTTATACAGGTCCACGTCGTCGTATAGACCCTAATATAACGGCTACATTCAGTATTTTTAAGATTTTAACAGAATTTTAACCGATTTTTATTTAATTATTTTGAAAATTGTCAAAATCGTTCCAAATGGTGGAGGGTATTTAAAGATCGGCCAGGCTGAACTTAGAGCTTTGTTACTTGTTTTTACTTAAGGAATATCAGGTGTGAAGATGGAATATATAGGACCACTCCTTCTGGTATCTCCTCCACAAATGGGTCAAAATTTTGAATAACCACGAAGCTCATAAAAAGCGAAATAAGCATCGGATTGCTTTCAAATTCGGCACATCGCAATGTTTCTATTAATATTAGATATTGTATAAAGATGGAATACATCGACCCACCCTTTCTGGTACCTCCCTCACAGTATAAGTATAAGTATCTCATTCTTTCTCACACACATTCCAATATTTCTAGAGACACATGACTTGCTGTGAATATGGAATAAATCGCTCTACTCCTTCTGGTACCTCCTCAGAAAGGGTCAACAATTTGAATAACCATAACGCTCGTAATTCAATTTTCTAGGAAAGAATATTAGGAAAATGTTTACCTTTTACACTAAAATACCTATAAAATCCTCTATTTTGAAGTTTACCGAGGAGTTAAACCGTTGCACAATAAAATATAGGACACATTTTCAAAGGACACATTTTCAAACCACCGCCAAATTTCAACCTCAGACACCAACAGTAATCCCAATTTCAAATTTCAGGATTTCAGCCCTATCCCTTTACCCAATGCGAAATTTAGTACCATTTAATACCTTACGTACAATTATAGTACAGATTTCCAAAACCACCCCCAAATCTTAATCACATACACCAATGGTGACATCCATATTAAATTTAAAGATTTCAGCTCCATTCCTTCACTCAATATCAACTATAGGACTATTAGGTACAATTTGTATAATTTACACACTATCCATTTACATATCTTAACGACAGACACCAACAGTGGCATGTATATACAATTACAGAGTTTTATCTCTATTAAATAAATTGTATCAAATGAGGTACTATTTAGTACTTTTGTGCACTTGTGGTACACATTTCCAAAACCACATTTTTATCACAAATATATCACCAATTCAAAATTTTCAATATTTCAGTTTCATCCGTTCAGCCTAAACCAAACTGTTCCAAATTCAGTACCATCTGGTACAGTTCGCACACTATCTACACATTTTCAGAACCACCTTCATATATCAAACTTACTTTCCACCTACCTAGATTCTCATAATATATTCTAGATTCTCATACTATAATTCTAGCACATTCAAAGTATTCATTTTAGTACGAATTTCCCAAAACCCAGCCTTATCACGCGCCTACCCATCAAGACTGAACCTTGTGCAAAATTTAAGATTCCAGCTTCAGGCATTTCATCTGACTTCATAACTTTGGTTTTTCACCTAAGACCCGAGACAAATTCATTTTTATTATATGTGCCTATCGAGATAGATAACTCAACTCGCTTCACATTGGGCGCCATCTAAGCTATGTGTTTGTGTTAGTAAAAATTCAGAGTTATTTCTTTTCCCGTTTTACAAATTCCAATGATACAAAATTTTCGTACACTAATAGTACGAGAGACAAGCTTTTTCATATAAATACTAAAAAAAATCTAACAAATCTATCATTACATTTAAGATTGGAATTTCATGAAAATGCTCATATGATAGAGACAGTTAACAGTCAGAGAAACTTTGGGTTGTCAAACACACAGTATCTCTCTCCTTTGGGGTTTTCAAGTGAGGATCAGGCAGGCATTATTGATAAAAAAAGGACTCAATAAAATATAACTTAACTTAACTTGAATTAATTTTTATCCCCCTTAGTTTAAATTTTCGAATAACATTATTGTACTCCATTATATTCACCTTAGACAAATGCATAACTCGTACTTTTTGGTGCATTAATACCATATATTACTAAAGAATAAGTATCCGATTCGGTCCAAACTTGGTACATCGTAATTTTATTATCAAACTTAGATCGAGTTCGAAGATGGGCAATATCGGCCCACTCCTTCTGGTACCGCCTCCACAAAAGGTAAACATTTTAAAAAATAATATATTTTACTGCACAGAAAAAGAAAAGTATAATCCGATTTTGCTCCAACGAAAATTTTAATATTAGCATCAGTGCTAGGCCAAGTGCGAAATATCGGTTCACTCAAGCACCTCTCCCACAAATGGTAAAACATTTTGAATAATTCTAACTCTTGTAAAATTTGATGACGGAGTCCAATTGTCTTTAAATTACACACATCACAATATTTTTATTAGCCCATGGTGTAGATGAAATATATCGGTTCACTTTTTCTGGTACCTCTCCCACAAAGGGTCAATGTTTTGAATAACCGAAACGATCATGAAACCCGAAATAAGCATCCGATTCCCTTCATATTTCACACATCCCATTATTCTACTAACACTAGATATGTCGTGAAGATGGAATATATCGGTCCACTCCTTCTAGTACCTCCCCCACAAAGGATCTACATTTTTAATATCCATGAAGCTTTTAAAACGCGAAATTAGCATGCGATGCCATTCAGACTTCGTACATCTCAATATTTCTATCCACACAAGATTTGTTATAAAGATGGTAGAGATCGGAACATTTCTTCTAGTACGTCCCCCCAGATTTGAAAAACCTAACGCTCAAAGAAAGCGACATAAGCATCCAACTCTCTTCATATTTCTCACATTCAAACATTTTTGCTAACAGAAGATCTGATGTATAGATGGTAAAGATATATCTGCAAACCCCTTCTGGTACCTCACCCAAAAAAATCACAATTTTCAATACTTTTATCTATCATAACTTGCGAAGCAAGTCAGCGATTCTCCACAACTTGCTATATCTAAATATTTCTTTCAACAAGAATCCTGGGATGAATACGGATTTTATGATTCCGAATAAAATGCGGTATAAATGTTCGATTCTCTTGTAATTTTGACCATACCAATATTTTATGTGTATTCGATGAAGTATGAAAATTAAATACTTCGGTCCACGATACCTCATATAAAGTAAATGAAGTAGTTGATATAGACAAAACCTGACACGTCGCAATATTTATATCATATTTATTTAGGTCCGACAATGTTGCCCCAATGGACAATATTGGCCCATTCCTTCGGAATCTAGTCCATAGAGGGTCAAGAATTTGAATAATCATAACACAAGTCAAAATAGATTTAAATAATCCACCCAAAACTTGAAAAAGTGATTTCTGCATCATCGATTTTTATGACTGACAGGTATTCTTTGTTAAAATTAACCTTATGTTGTTCTCATTAAAATATTTTCCTATAAGAAATAACTGCCAGCTTATTCCCTGACCATACAAAATACATTATCCCTTACAGCACGTAGTTGGTATCTCTTCGGCTATGGTTTTCCAATTGAATCTATGATCGTGCAGACGTTTTGCTGATACCCACGATGTTGGTTGGTTGCACTGCCTTGCAACAAACACCAATGTAGAATGTAGCAACAAGCTGCAACCGATATAAAAATGCATGAAGAAGCACTTGCTTGCCTTCGACTGTGGTCACTCTTCACATTTGGGATTCTTGTGCGGGACAAGGTATGTTGTTATTGTTGGTTGGTGTGGTGCAATGGTTGCGGGTGGTGGCGGTGGTGGTGTTGTTTTGGTCTCTTCTGGCTGCATGTTGTTATTTTGCGTTTGGTGGTGGATGGATGGATGGACGAAAAGAATGGTGGTTGGTTTATTGCGGATGATGTTGATGGCAATGGTCAAGTTGAAGATCAACATTTCGCTGGTCAATATTGCAGAGATGCTGACGTCGGCGTCACTGCTGCGACGCTGCCACTGTTTTGTTGTAAAGTTGCAAACTTGGGCATCATACCAATTCAACTACAGCCGAGCCAAGCCAAGTGTTGGATATTGAATCAAACATAGATCCATTTGGACTTGGCCGGCAACTAAGTAAGTTTTTGTCAAGTAAAGCCAAACACATGACGATTATGGGAGAGTGTTTGTTCGTCGGGAGCCGAGAGCCCAACAAACAAGTGTTGCTATAAAGCCCGCCTAAAAATTGTTTGCCGTCGTTGAGGGTTATTTGTTACAACAAAACACCGGCATTTTTTATGACATTTTACGTCTGGTTAATGGGGAGGGTGGGACGTGTAATGGCAATGATTTTGTGAATAATTAAGGTTGGCTCTCGAGGTTTGAGGTTCTCTCCCTCTCTATCTCTCTCACACAATACTTAAGGTAAGTCGAGCCGACAATTACAATTGTTGCCGGCTTTGTGCTTTACTTGACCACCTTTTTGGCCGCAATCACTTCACAACTAACTTGGCTGGTGTTTGAAAGCAAGCATCAGATCGGGCCGGTCTGGCGTTCTTTTTCGCCACATTGCGTGGCCATGGTTGAGCTGTTCTTCTGTTACTATTTTCTGTGCTTTTGGAGTATTCTTTCTTTCTTTCTTCTTTTGAGTGTCTGGGTGTGCGTGGCTTGGTTCTTTGACTCGATTTTTGATTCTTGTTGGGTTCTTTTGTCTTAACATGGCCAAGTTGCGCTCATTGTTGTAAATATACGTATGTATGTATGAATGTATGTACATAAATCGTATGACTGTAAGTGTAAGTAAGTATTTTTGCTCTGTGGCTTAAAGAACAAAACCCCAGAGCAGCCGGAGCAGCAGCAGCAGCAGAGCCAACAGCAACAGTTGAGCAAAAATAAATGAAAATAAAAAAGATTCTAAAAAGAGGAGATTATTTTCAGTTGTATTCCATTCGTGCTTGTCGTGAGAACTTTGGTCATGTTCAAGTTCTTGGCCATAGTCAATTTAATGCTGTTGGATGACGACGCGGACGACAGACGATGATATGCTGTTGATGATGATGACGATGTCTGCTTTTTTCGTATTCTTCTTCTTCTTATTATTTACTTGTGGCCATGCCAAAGATGATTTAAATGATGGTCATCATCATGGCAAAAATGATTCTGGCCCAAAATAATGATGATGCCGCCGCCGATGATGATAATGGTGACGACTTAAAAGAATATGAAAACTTTGATGATGTTGATGTGTGGTTGTTGTTGTTATTGTGTGGTATTTAATCATTACGCGTTTGCATGGCTACATTCCTATATTGGTCTTAACTTATTAGTTTTGTAATTTCTAGGGTGGATATAGTTTCGAACAAATTTAAAATTTTTGGAAAATTTAAAATTTTTGAAAAATAAAGATGATTCGTAAAGCGATCTGCTGTCCAATCACATTGTTTTAATCTCAGTCTTATAGCTCCAAATTTCAAAAATTTTACGAAAAAATGCAAATCTCATTTAAAGCGATAGGAGCATCTAAGATACAATCAAGTAGGTCAGCTGGATAAAATTACAAAAAAAAAAAAAAAAAAAAAAAATCAATTCTGCATCTAGAGTCTTACAACTTAAGACAACAAACTGTTGTGTTAATTGACACTTTTCCCACAATATTTTAATTTAAAAGAGATTAAAAAGTATCAATTGGTTTACCCGAAGGCCGATTTTCGTTTATTGAAATATATTTTTACTTGCGTTATGATTATTTAAACTGTTGATCCTTTTTGTCCCCCCGAACAAAGAAGGAATGGCCCAATATTGTCAATTTCGTATCGGACCTACGACTGGTATAATGTTGTAATACATGACAGATTTGAACTATATCGGCTTCTTCATTCAGCTCGGTTGAGATATGTGATATTTTTTTGGAAAAATGTTGAAATGTACGTGAAATACCAGTGAACCGAAGTGTTCCACTTTATTTAATACTGATAAAAAATATTGGGATGTGCCAAATTTAAAGGAAATAGAACATTTATGTCATTTTTTATGCGAATAATTGTAAATCAATTTTTTAGCCGTTTGTGGGAGAGGTATCTTAAGGAGTGGGCCAATAAATTCACGGCTTCAATACACCCTCGATAATATTCGGCATTTATTCTAAAGCCACGGTCGATTAATACGAGCGACCATCGGCTGTTATGGCGGCCCACACCACCGAAGGTAAACATTTTCAGCTGACCTCTTTGACAAGTAAACACGATCATTTTGTTTTTTATAAACTGCTGGACAACGAATGGTTTTTCATCGGAGAAAACCAAATTCGGTAGTTGACCACTTTCGGCCAAGGAAAGCAACACTTTAGCTCTTTTGAGTCTATTTTCTTTCCGTTGCGTTATAAGTTCTTGCCCTTTAATGCAATTTCAATGGTAAAACCATTGAGCTAATTTTTCAATATTTGCCGAATGGAATATTGCTATATGTTCAGCTCACGAGCCATTTTTCGGCCACTGCGATGCGAGTTTCGATCAAGTCGCTTGTTTACTTTTCGAACCTATCCTTGACGTCGGGCTACGCTACCGGTATCACGATAACGAGTGATGGTACGAGACACAAAAGATTTATTCACATTTAAATGCTGGTGTGCTCTAACGATAGCCAATTATGGTTTTCCAGCCAAATATAAAGAAATCACACTATCTCGCTTGAATTCCATCACGAATAACTTTTTTTCTGGAAAAATCTCACCAAAATGAGCTGTCACTGGAATAATTACGAGTGGCCTAGAAATGAAAGCAGTCTGAAGTTGATTGCAGTTTTTTCATCTCACCCTGTACGCTTAAGCCATTATAGGCCTGTTGTGCGCTCTAGACTAAAGTTATTGAAAGAAGACATACTGTTTACAGTTTATTATATCGGGAATTTAGTTGCCTGCAATGCCAAAATTCCTTAACTTTATTGTTTCATTTACCATGATCTGATTAAACTATGGTATAGAGACGTTCCCTAAGAATTGGCATCTCTAGACGTGAAGTGTTTAGCGGCATTGGATTGTCCAAATTTACATTTGACCTCTAATCCTCTAATCCCCGCATGACCTGGAATCTATAGCGAGCCCTTTTGAGAATAGTGTTTGAGAGACATAATAGCTAAAAATATTGACCCTTTGTGGGGGAGCTATAAGAAGGAGTGGACCGATATATTTCATCTTCACACTAGATCGTGTGTTTAAATAAGTATTAAGATGTGCCGAGCTTAAAAGTAATCAGATACTTATTTCGTGGTTTTTGAAATTAATGGCTACTCAAAATTTTTTACTGGTTGTGTTAGAAGTTCCGATATTTCCAGTTTCCTCATCAGAACTTGAGTAAATAAAAACAATTGGGATGTGTGAAATTTTAAGAGAATCGGGTTCTTATTTCCCATTTTATGAGAGATACCAGCTGAACCCGGTACGCTTTGATACCCCTTATGATTTTATAGCATTTATATGCATTCAAAATTTTATATACAAATATTTGTTGGTTTAAAAAAAATAAGACAAATTCAAAATTTTTAAAAATATAATTATGGTAATACATTTATGCATAAAAAAACAATTAGCTCAGCCTACCATGAGGAAAGTAGGAACATGGCAAATTTAGTCCGGATACACGAAGGGTTTGTCCTTTGGATTTCTTAATTTCATAGCAAATGCCAAGCGTGCAGAAAACTGCAATCTTTTGAAGTTGAGTGGCATTTCTGGTGCAATTAGAGAATTCGAGTTAGCAACATACTTCCCCATAATAATCGTATCCTCAATTAAATTGTTGTATAGTTTTTTTTTTTTGCTGTTAGTCTAATACCATTGCAAACGCGTTGTGGCTCAATGTTTCTTAATAAAATAATATCCCAATCTGAACCGATTTCAATGTAATTTGACAAAATTTACTTTTACACCAAATTCCGTCACACCTTCCATATTTCATTGATATTGGAGGTGCATACCGTGTTTGCTGCATCAAATATGTGAAATCAGCTGAAAATAAATATGGGAGCTATATCCAAATCTGAAACGATTCGAATATAATTTGACAAACTTATTTTTGTACCAAATTTAGTAACTCGTGCCAAACTTCATTGAAATTAGAGATACATAGCGTGTTTGGTGCATCAAATACATGAAATCGGCCGAATGTATTTATGGGAAGTATATCCAAATCTGAACCAATTTCAATATAATTTGACAAAAACATTTTTTTTTGACAAATTCCATCACACATTCCAAATGTCATTGAAATGTGGCGTACATAGCATGTTTAATGCATCAAATACATAAAATCGGCCGAAAATATATGGGAGCTATATCCAAATCTGAACCAATTTCAATATAATTTGGCAAATTTGTTTTTGTTCCAAAGTCCGTTATGTATTCCAATTGTAGGGACTTTAGCTGTAAACTATCAATAGATATCTGCATACATAATATAAATTTTTAGGAGGTACATCCGATTTTGATGCCATATCTCCAGTTCCATGTGGAATTTCAAAAAATTGATATAGCCTTGTTACTTTCAGGCGATGTTGTAGTATACTTGGAAGTTCATAAATTACAAACAAACATACAAACATTATCCTATTTTATAGATATAGATAATTATTTAACCCTTTGTGGGGTAAGTACTTATAGAATATGTCGATATTGTTCATTTTCGTATCTGATCTAGCACTGATAAAATTAGTAGGATTTGCAAAGTTTGAACAAAATCGGACGATCCTTCCTCTTTCTATGATTTTTGACCTTTTGTGGGGGAGGTACCAGAAGAAGGGAACAAATATTGCCCATCTCTGAAGTTGGTCTATGTTTGACAATAATATTGGATGAAATCGGATACTCCCTTTCATAGTTATTGTGCCCACCAGCTAGTTTTAAAATATCTGCAACGGATTTAGTCCACAGACAAATGATTCATACGCTCTATAGCCATATGGCTGTGGGTATAACAAGTAAAAAACATTAAAGGCGGGGCCGAAGTTTTAATACCCTCCACTATTTGGTAAAGAAAAAACTTGTATATAAAAGTATCTGAATTCAAACGTGTGCCAATTTAAAAAACAAATAACGATAAGACCGTTTGGATATTTCTGTTAAACTTTTCAAAAAACCATAAAGTGAGTGAAGCCGTTGTATGGGGGCCAAAACGGGAACCTCTATAGACAATTTTATATGTCAAGGATCGTGATCTACCAAATTTGAATCAATTTCGTGGGAAAATGTGACTAGGATTATTAAAATACCGAGTATCGGTGGGTACCGTTTTAAGTGTGCGCTATAGGAAAATGTGGACATACATTTTCAATGTCGCTGCCTCATACTCGTACTCCGCCACAAAATAATAATAAATCTGAAATTATTGAAAAACTTTTGCACATATTATATCTAGTATGAAGCTTAAGATATGACCGTCTCCTCCTCTCTGGTACATTCCGAAAAACGGTCAAAATTTTAAAAAAATTTAAATTGTGCGGAGTGAACGACGAAATTTGAAACTTTGCGCATCGTAAAATAGGCCACCAAAGGTTAACACGTATACATACATTCATTTTGTTATATATGGAGTTTTACACATATTTCTTACCCGATATTTAAAAATATTTCTTCGCTTTTTCAGATTTTTTTTTCCAATTTGCTTTAACGATGAAAACGATTTCCTTCTTCTTCTGATCCGTTGAAAATCCCACTAAGTTTGTGATTTTCTGGTACACACAAATAAATAATATAAGGCATAAATTTAAACAAAAAAATATTTTTTTCAACTTATATGTTTAGAATTAAAATGTTTGATATCAGTATGCTAGCCAACTATGTTTTATACTTTTTATAATATTGAAATTTGTCGGAAAGAAAAGTGATTTCTGGTGGAGAGGGCCTAATAATCGCACTTTTTTTCTGTTGTAAAACTTACATTTTAAGAAAATATCAGGGCTGCCTGCGCATAGCCTTACGGCTGTATTTCAATAATTTGACGAAAGTTGTATAATAACAAATTGAAATGTATCGATCGGTTTTGCCGACAGATGTGTACCCTCAGCCAATGTTGGATTATGAAATCGGTTTCGAAGGAAATGGCCAATATTGTCCATTTCGTATCGGAACTAATAAATATGACATAAATATTGCGATGTGTGAGGTTTGCACTATATTGCTTACTACCTTCACAATGTGACAATTTTTAGAAAATGTTAAAATGAGATGTGAGATGAAAAACCTGTAACCAACTTCAGACTGCTGTCATTTCCAAGCCACTCGTCCGACAGCTGTTAAAATTATTCCAGTGACAGCTCATTATATTGTTTACAAGCGTAAAAAAGCATTTTGGTAAGAATTTTCCAAAAAAGAATTCAAGCGTGATAGTGTGATTTCTTTATATTTGGTTGGAAAACCACAAGTGGCTATCGTTAGAGCACTCCAGCATTTAAATGGGAATAAATCGATTGTGTCTCGTACCATCGCTCGTGATACTGGCAGCGTAGCTCGACGTCATGGAAGTGGACGGAGAAAAACGGCAACAACAGCAGAAATGGTTCGAAAAGTAAAGAAGCGACTTGATCGAAACCCGCGTCGCAGTGGCCGAAAAATGGCTCGTGAGCTATATCGTATTATTCCATTCGCCAAATATTGCAAAAATGAGCTCGAAACAAAGCCATTGAAATTCCAAAAAGTGCAAGAACTTACATCGCAACAGAAAGAAAATAGACTCAAGAGAGCTAAAGAGTTGCTTCGCTTGGCTGAAAGTGAACTGCCGAATTTGGTTTTTTCCGATGAGAAAACAGCAGTTTGTAAACAAACAAAATGATCGTATTTACTTGCCAAAGAGGTCAGCTGACAATGTGAACCTTTGGTTGGCCAACAGAACTCAAGCGCCGGCCGTTGTGATGGTGTGGTCCGCCACAACAGCCGATGGTCGCTCTCCGCACGTATTAATCGACCGTGACATCAGAATAAATGCCGAGTATTATCACGAAAATATTTTGGAGGGTGTATTAAATATTATGGAGGATATTTTAAAGCCTTGGGCACGCAAACATTTTGGACGCAGACCTTGGACATTCCAACAGGACTCAGCATCATCGCACACAGCACGCGCCACCCAAGAATGGTTACAAAATGAGATTCCTCGCTTCATTTCCAGCACACAATGGCCACCAAAATCTTCAGATACCAATCCGTCCGACTATTGTGTCTGGAGAATTTTGGTTGGCACTAAAAAATACCAAAGTGTCGATCATCTCAAGCAAGCGCTTCGCCGGGAATGGGCCAAAATACCGCAGAGCAACATTTGGGCAGCTTGTGACGGTTTCATTTGCCGTTTGAAGGCTATAATTCGTGTCAAAGGTGACCAATTCGAACAAATCTAAACTTATTCTAAAATTTGATGCTATTTCCGACATGCTTTGCCTTCATTCAATAAATTAAAAAAAAAATGTAAAATTCATGTCGTTTGACTTTGCGGCAATTTCTTATCTCACCCTGTTTATCCCTATCTCAGAATTTTACGCTGATCAAGAATATATATAATTTGTGAGGTCTAAAAATAAACTTCGATGAATTGCCAACGGAATGACGAATTTTGTATACCCGCCATTCAATGTAATGCCTGCCATTCTAATGTAATTTCTATTAATGTACTAGAATTAGTGGGCCGATGTATCCCATCTCTATACTAGATCCTGTGTTGGTAGAAAATTTAGGACCCCGTTGGGGGAGGTACAAGAAGGAGTAATTCGCGTTATCCGCCCTTCATACCAAATGTTATGTTGATAGAAATATTGGGCTGTGTGCCATTTGAAGAGAATCGGATGCTTATTTCGAATTTTAAAAGATTTATAATTATTCAAAATTTTGATCTTTTGTGGGGGAGGTACATGATGGAGTGGATAGATTTTTTCGCACCTAACATAGCACTGACACCAATATTAGGATTTGCCAAATGTGAGCAAAATCGAATGATCCTTTCTTATTCTAAAAGGTAAATTTTTTCTGCGAACATTTTGACCTTTTGTTGAGAAGGTACCAGAAGGACGGAACTGATATTACCCATCTCCGAACTTGATATAAGTTTGACAATAATATTACGATGTACCAGGTTTGGATTAAATCGGTTATTCACTTCGAGTATTATCTTGTGCACCAGGCAGACGGGCACGCCTAAGTCGACTCCAAATGTCCTGAAAGGGTCCAAAGAGATATAGTGTCTAAAACCGTTATTTTGATGAGGCACATTTTGGCCGTATCAAAAGACATATTCCCTCTGTAGCCATATGACTGAGGGTAGAATGTACCGGTAGATGCCCCATCAGTATATTACGATGTACAAAATTTGATCTCAGGTATGTCAGAAAAAAATCGCATTTTTATGTTTAGGTTTTGAGAACATGGACTGCGGTTAAAAAGAAAACTCATAAAATTTGACAGAAGCAATTTTAGGGTACAAAAAAAAGTTACCGAAATCTAAAAATACCAAATAGTATTAAGCAAATGACCTGCATCTATGTAAAATAGTACTCTTTTCGGTACACCTGAAAGAAGACGTATTGAATTGTTCTTTTATTTTATAGGTGAAAACAGGTTGAAGCGAAAAGTTTATAAATTCCATTTCAAAAGCTTTAGAAAGGCCACACACATGTGAACTTTTGCCACGTTTTTATACCCTACAACACTATGTGTTGGGGGTATTATAAGTTTGATTGGGCCAAAAATTATGTAACACCTCGAAATATTGGTTTCCCACATAGGAAAGTATATATGGATCTTCCTGTCTCGCCGAGCTGAGTCGATCTAGCTATGTATGTCCGTCCGTCCGTCTGTCCGTTTGTCCATGTTAATTTGTAATCACTCTACAGGTCGCAATTATGGACCGATCTTCACGAAATTTAGAATGGAGGTGGGTCTAGGGCTCGCATAGAACCATATTGCTTTTGGAGATGATCGCATAATATTTAGGGGTTGAAATGGACCCAAAACTGAAAAATTTGCTGATTTTGCAGTGGCTCTACAGGTCGCAATCATGGACCAATCGACGCGGAAGTTAGCATGACGCTAGAGCTTAAGGCTGGGCAGAAGACTTCCCATTTTCAAGGTCATCGGGTAATATTTAGTGGGTGAAATAGACCACAACATTTGTGTTAAACAAAAGTGAGATTTTCCATGAAACCGCTAATATTTTTAATCCCGGCGAAATCACAAATAGACGAACAGGTCAATCCTGACCGTTACGTAAATGCTGATAGTAAATACATTGGATATATATAGCGAAATATATATAATACATATATACAAAGGAAGGGGATGTTAGCTAAAATGCTTATATCTCAAGAATGGCTGGACCGATTTTGACAAATTTTGTCAATTCAGAATGCCTTCTTGGCATAAAAGTATAAAATCTAAAAAAATCGCATAAAAATATGCCTGTAATGATGTTAATATAGATTTTGTAATATTTTGTGACATATTTTTATTTTTTCATATTTTTTATCGCATGCGATTTTTTCAATTTGACTTATACTATTGAAGTGTATATTTTGTAATTTTTTTTCGCCTTACAACACAGGTTTGGGTTATTATTATATACAGATTGCAATTATCGTCCGATCTTCACGAAAATTTTTTGCAAGAGTAGGGTTAGACTCAGAAGAGCTAGGCCTATTGTTTTCAAAGATGTCCACAATATATTTA
Source organism: Musca domestica (assembly GCF_030504385.1). Lineage (NCBI taxonomy): Eukaryota > Metazoa > Arthropoda > Insecta > Diptera > Muscidae > Musca > Musca domestica. The sequence goes on along the minus strand of NW_026712328.1, from coordinate 28,244,443 downwards.
GAGGTTGAAATGGACCAACAACTAAAATTGTTTCTGATTTTGCAGCCGGGCACAAGGACACAAATATAAACCAAAGGACACGAAGTCCCGCATGAAGTTAGAGTTTAGGACACCGGGTAGAATGAATCACTACTTTTGTGTGAAAAAATACTAGCATTACTTATAGGCGATATCCGAAGTACACAAAAGGGAACTTCTGGCTTTTTATGCTGATTTCGTTGACGAATATAACCAAATTTCGTAGACAAGCAAATCGTATAGATGAATCTAAATTTGGAGATACAAAGGGGTCTCTTGCTTTTGGAGATGATCGAAAAATATTTACGGGCTCAAGTGAACCAAAAACAGAAATAATTCCTGATCACACAATTGAAGCCAATCGACACGCCTGAGGAGGGAGCACGACGGAGTGCGTAAATATTGGGCAAATGTCCCTGGTCAAAATTCTAAGAGTGATGTCTGGGCAGTGCTCCGTGACATAATTTCAAAAGCGAAATCTTTAAAAATCGATTTGGACAAAAGGGGGCTTCTAACATATTGTAGTGTTGTAGGGTATCACATGGTCGGCCCCGCACGACTATAGCTTTTGCTTACTTGTTTAGGGATATCCTTTGGTTAAAATTATGCCAAGAATATTTTTTAATTATTAAAACGTAAATATAAATATCCTATTGATTAATGTTTAAATACTTGCGTTTAATTATATCTTTACTTTTAGATAAAACTTATACTATTTTGAAAAAAATATAATACCTCCTATTGCAGGTTTTTTAGGAAAAATTAAAAAAAAAATCATAATAACATATTTTTTAAAAAAGAATTTTTTCTAAAAAAATCTTTTTCTTCACTGATTGTGTTTAGAATGTCAAACAGGTTCTTCACTTGGCAATATTTAAGGAAGAATTTTTACCCGGAGGTTATTATAGCTTTCCTATGTTATTATCATTAGTTTTATCAAGAAGGAAAGCGAAAAAAAAGAAACGATAAAATGGAAATTATTACCGCCAAAAAAAACCACAAACAAAAATAATGTTCCGCCAATTTTCTTGTTTCTTCTTTTAATCTGAAAATCCCCTGCCCCTGCGGGGGCATGCAGACACCACCGGTATGATTATAATTACTAAATGTGATAAATATGAATGTTTAGATAGAATCTTAACGTCTCTAATTGATTTATTCTGTCTTCAACGAGAAGTGAAAAAATTGGCGCTGTTGCTGCCCATCCAGCCATCCATCCACAATGATTACGCCGATGATGATGATAATGATGATGACGACGGTGTGGATGAACACACAAAAAATAAATAGACTCAGAAAAATTCCTAATCATTCATTAAAAAGCCCCCCCAAAAACATTTCTTCATTCCAATTTGGCTGTGTGTAAGAGGTGAAAAACTCCAAATTCTTGCCATCCCCAAACTATCTGCCCGTCTCTTCGCATTATTAGAAGATCAACAAACAAAGGCCCACAACCAAAGGCAGTTTCGCCAGCAAATCGACGGCATCATTGTTCTAGCGCATGGTAGCTGCCAACACCAATAAAACCGGCTAGAAACTAAGCCAAGAATATCAAAACAGCTATGAAATTCTCATACGCACTTGAAAAAGCGCCTCATTAGAAACGACCTCACGCACTTTAGACGGTTTTAATCGTCAATTATGTTCGTTCACAGTGGCTGGAAATTGAAGTTTTATTTTGCACACATTTAGAGAGCGGGAGGGTAAAGCTTTTAGGTGTATTGTGAAATAAAAAGTATGAATATTAAAAAAAAAGAAATAAATAAAGAAGCGTTGAGTTTTTGATTTAACAATGGAGAGGTGGTATCAATGATTTGTTGCGCTAATATCTTGAAGACTTAGATGTAACAGCGCACAATGGCCACCAAAATCTCCGGATACCAATCCGTTGGACTATTTGGTCTGGAGTAGTTTGAAAAGCAATGTTGGCATTAAAAATACCACAGTATCGATCACCTCAAGAAAGCGCTTCGCCGGGAATGGACCAAAATACCGCAGAGCAACATTCGGGCAGCTTGTGAGGGTTTCATTGGCCGTTTGAAGGTCATAATTCGTGCCACAGGTGACCAATTCGAACAAATCTAAACTTCTTCTAAAATTTGATGCTATTTCCGACATTTTTTTGCTTTCATTTAATAAAATTATAAAAAAAAGTAAAAAAGCAGTAAGTTCGGCCGGGCCGAACTTTGAATACCCTCCACCATTTGGAACGAATTAGAAAATTTTCAAAAAAAATAAAATCCATTAAAAATTCTTTAAAATCTTTAAAATATCTAATATAGGAAGGTGCCGATATATGGGGGATATACGATATTGTGGACCTATAAAGACAAATCTATGTATGGGTGTAAAGTACTCACAAGGAACTTCTTGTGTTGATTTTCAAATAATTATATTGGAAAAATATCTAAAATCATCAAGATACCGAATATAGGGGAGTACCGTTATATGGAGAATATACGATATTGTGGACCTATATAGACAATTCCGTTTCAGGGGGAAAAGTGCTCACAAAGAATTCCGTGTGTGGATTTTCAGACAATACGATTGGAAAATGTGGCTAAAATCATCAAAATACACTATATCGGGGGGTACCGTTATATGGGGGATGTACGATATCGTGGACGTGTATAAACAATTCTCTCTCAGGGGGTAAAGTACTCGCAAGGAACTACTTGTGTGGATTTTAAAACAATTCCATAGAAAAATGCGGCCAACATCATTAAAATACCGAATATCTTGGGGTACAGTTATATGGGCGATATACGATATCGTGGACCTATATAAACATTTCTTTTTGGGAGGGTAAAATACAAGGGACTCCTTTTGTGGAATTTCATAATCAAAATGCCGAATACAGGGGGGTACTGTTGTATGGGGGCTATACGATATTGTGGACCTATATAGATAATTCTCTGCCGAGGTATAAAGTACCCACAAGGAACTACTTGTGTGGATTTTCAGACAATTCCATTAAAAAATGTGGCTAACATCATCAAAATACCGAATATCGGGGGTACCGTTATATGGGGGCTATACGATATCCTGGACCGATATAGCCCAACTTCGAACTTGACCTGCCTGCAGATAAAAGAGAGATCTGTGCAAAATTTTAGCTTCCTATCTTAATTCGTTTAGACTGTAGCGTGATTACAACAGACGGACGGACAGGGCTAAATCGTCTTAGGATTTTACGCTGATCAAGAATATATATACAGGGTTGCCCATATTCGACGGACCTTTGGGCCCTTTGGGCCCATTCCAATCGACGAGGCTTGTCCGCAGGTAACATTCTTTGCGTCAATTGAATTTTGTACGGGAACAAATGCAAATCAATGCGAATAATCCGTTGTAAAGTGGACCGAGCCATGCCCAACTGCTGAGAACGGCGTTTTTGGGATGTTCTTGTGGACCTCTCAAAACTGGCTCGAACGGCAGCGATATTCTCGGCCGATCGCTTGGTCGGCTTTTATATGGCCTCTTCGGATTAGAAAGAGCCCTACCAGTCGAAAATTTTTCGTATAAACGCTTAATGGTGTTCTTAGAAGGCGCACTTCTCACATTTTTTAATGTTTTAACAGCACGTTGAGTTATCACAATTGACTTCTTCTGTTGAATGTAAATTCCAACTATTTCAGAGTGCTCGCGTGGCGTGTATTGGTTCATGGTAAAAATCTGCTTGGACTGACGCTTCAAACGCGGTATGTCATCAAGCGATGTGACATCTCTGTCAAAATTTATGGCGTTGCCAGATGGGTCCGTCGAATATGGGCAACCCTGTACTTTGTTGGGTCAAAAATTATTATTTCGATGATTGACAAACGGAATGACGAACTTAATATACCCTTCATACTATGTATGGTAGAGGGTATAAAAATGTAAAAATTATGGCGTTTGACTTTGTTGCAGTTTTTTATCTCGACCCTCTAGGGTCGCTGTTCATGTGAAATCCGGACATATGGAAGTGGTTTTACTATAACTGTACTAAAAGTACCGAATTGCACAATATTTTGTATTGAAAGAAGGTAAAGGGATAAAATTTTGATATTTTATGTTAAGATTACTGATGGTATCTGTATTTGAAATATGGCGGTTGTTTGGAAATCCGTCCCATATTTGTACAAAAGTACTAAATTGTACTTAATTTGGTATTGCGTAGGGATAAGGCCGCTATACTGAAATTTAATATGGATATCACTGTTGCAGTATGTGGTTAGGATATGGAGGTGGTTTTGAAAAGGTACTAAGCGGTACAAAAATGTGGTATTGGGTGAAGCTGAAACCGTCAAATTTTATATCGCGATAAATTTTGGTGTTTAGGATTAAGATAAGGAAGGGTTTTCGGAATGTGTACAATAGTTGTACGAAAAGTACTAATTTTTGGATTACCGTTCGTGTCTAGGATGTACAAATGGAAATAGTTTTGGACAGACAAATTTTATGTGGGTCAATTATGCAATGTTTCCTGCTATTCCTCCTCCTCTCTATACTTCAAAATTAACAAGTAAAAAAACAGTAAGTTCAGGCAGCCGAACTATGGATACCTTCCACCATTTGGAACTAATTGGGAAATTAAAAAAAAAATAATAATAAAATCTGTTAAACATTCAGTTAAAATCGTGAAAATACCGAATATAGCCTTTATATTGGGGTCTATACGAAGACGAGGACCTGCATAGGCAACTTTTGACATAAGCCATTACAATATTTAAACACGAAAATTGAAAAAAAAAAACGGGATTAATGTCGCTAAAATCATCAAAATAACGAATATAGGGAGGTACCGTTATATCAGGCTATGCGCAGACCTGGACCATCATAGACAATTATCTGTCACAGGTTGTAGTACTTATTAGGAATTTCAAATACGAAATACCAAAAAAATCCTAAAACCTAAAATTGTCAAAACACCGAATATAGGAGGTACTGATAAAAGGGACATATACCATACCGGGTCCTACCGATATATGGGGTCTATAGGAGTTATTGGACCGAATCCATATTCGAACTTGACCTGCAAACAAAAGTTTGATCTGTGCAAAATTTGAGCTTCCTATTTTTTATTCGTTTCGACTCTAGCGTGATTACAAAAGACGGACAGAGCTTAATCGTCTTAGAATTTTACGCTGATCAAGAATATATGTACTTTGGTTGGTCTAAAATTATTATTTGATGAGTTACAAACGGAATGACGAACTTAATATAAACAATTTAAGACTTTTTGGTGTTAAAGTTAAAAAAATTTCCTATTATTTCTCTCCGTGTCAAACTGAACAAATAATCTCAGTCAAGATTGGTATAAACATTAAAGGCCTGAACTGGCCGGACTAGATATTTATTTCACAAAAAGGCAACAGAGATATGGACCCATTCCTTTGATTTGGTATGGTATAAATGGTATATGGCTGCACCTCATCTTTTTTTACCCTCCACCATACTATGGATGGTTTATTAAGTATGTCATTCCATGTCGATTTAGCGATGTCCGTCTGTCTGTCCGTCTGTGGAAATCACTCTAGCTTCCGAACGAATTGAAGCAGATTGATAAAATTTTACTCAAATGTCTAATATGTCTGCAGAACTTTTGGTATTGAAAATGGGCCATGTAAGTCCACGTTCTGGTATAGCCCCCATATAATGGTACCTCCCGATATTCGGTATTTTGATAATTTTAGCGAATTTATTCATCGGAATTGTTTCAAATTTGGTATTTGAAGTTCGTAATGGATACTACAGCCTATGACAGGAGATCGTCTGTGCACGTCAACGTCTTCGTTATCCCCCATATAACGGTACCTCCCGATATTCGGTCCTTTTTTGATTTTTTCTTTCAAATTTGGTATTTGATTTTCGCAATGGATTCTACAACCAGAAAATTATCTGTGCAAGTCCACGTCTTAGTAGAGCCCCATATAACGGTACCTCCCGACATTCTGTATTTCAGTGATTTTAGCTACATTTTTTACCGGAATTCTTTCAAATTTGGTATTTGAAGTTCGTAATGGATATTACAGCCTATGACAGGAAATCGTCTGTGCAGGTCCACGTCTTCGTATTGGCCCCATATAATGGTATCCCGACATTCGGTATTTTGATGATTTTAGCGACATTATTCACCGGAATTGTTTTAAATTTGGTACTTGAAGTTCGTAATGGATATTACAGCTTAAGACAGAGAATTTTTTTTTCAGGTCCACGTCTTCGTGGAGCCCCCATATAACGGTACCTCCCGATATTCGGTATTTTAATGATTTTAGCGACATTTATCACCGGAATTCTTTCAAATTTGGTATTTGATGTTCGTAATGGATTCTACAGCCTAAGACAGAAAATTGTCTTTTCAGGTCCACGTCTTCGTAGAGCCCCCATATAACGATACAACCTATTTTCGGTGTTTTGATGATGTTAGCGACATTATTTACCGGCATTGTTTCAGATTTCGTATTTGAAGTTCGTAATGGATACTACAGCCTAAGACAAAAAATCGGTCATATAGGTCCACGTCTTCGTATAGCCCCCATATAACGGTACCTCCATATATTCGGTATTTTTGATGATTTTAGTTACATTATTCAAGGATTTTTTTTAAGTTTCGCATTTGAATATTTTATTGGCCTATGAAAAAAGTTACCTATATAGGTTCATGTCGTTGTATAGACCCTAGTATAACATCTACATTCGCTATTTTTAGGATTTTAACGGAATTTTTAACAGGTTTTATTGTTTTTGAGAATTGCCAAATTCGTTACAAGTGGTAGAGGGTATTCTAAGTTCGGAACTTACTGCTTGTTTACTTGTTTTTTATAATACACACCTGTAACCAAAAAATATATATTTGAATTTGATTGAATATATATTTGAATTTAATTGAAATATAAAATTTAGGCGAATATTTTTGATTTAGATGGCGACGAAAACGACACATGTGGTGTTAGATGCTGTGTATGGTTGATACATGGTGTCCAAATAATTAATAACAATTTCGTAAAAACCTACCTATCTTTTAGCCAAAAAAGCCCCAAAAATAGAACCAAAAAACAACAACAGCAAATCCGTAAACATGTAACCGGTTTTGTTTGTTGTTGCTGTGCTATGCTGAAGTTCAACAGTGGGTTTTGACCTCTAACATGCAATTAAATTTTGTACAACCAGCCGGCCGGCTGGCCAGCCAGCCTGCTAGCCAGCCCATCATCATTGGCAACGCTGCTAAACCAGCAGCCAACATTCATTCGCAAATTGACTAACAGCAGCCTACAATGAACCCAAGAACGACCAAACTGCCACCACCATCACCATCAGTTCGAATTGCCATTGATTTCTGGCTGTTGGATTGTGGGGGGGAAGGAAGCTACCGCTGTTACTACGGTCGTTGTGTTTGGTCCAACTTGACATTGTTCACACTTTTGCGCTATGTTTGTTGGCCAAAACATTGGCGCATTCCAAACGTGATGAGTTGCTGTTGCCGCTAGCTGCCGGCTGCCGTCTGGTATTGTTGTTGTAGTTGAAGTTCAATTGACTACAACACCACTTTTACGGCTGGCTGCATGACTGCTGGACTATTCGAACATTGCTTGACGTCTGAACGTTTGTCCCCTAAATGTTGGTTTATTTAATTTAATTAATTATTTAATTGCGTCTGTCGTCAGAACTTCCTTCTTTTTGTGGGTTTAGGGTTTGGGTCACACCAAATACCAATCGACATTTAGCCATTTAGAACATGGCAGCGAAATCACACACACACACACACAAGCATAACATGGAACTCAAACTTGTAGACTATACAAACAATTTGCCGGTCTATTCCAGGCAGCTCTTACCACCAAACTAGCCAAGAAATGACAGCATCTACAGTACCTTTGTTTTTGTTTTTTTTTTCGTTTTGTTTTTCTACGGCGATTTACCTTTGGTTTTCAATTGACCGTTGATTGTAAACGAAAGAACAACACCAACCATAAAACACAGCACAGCACCCAGAACTACAAAGTTGTCGATCGATAGTCTTTATTGAATATTTTTAGCTTAGTAGTTTACGTCTGTGCCGTACATTTATTTTACACGAACAAATTTTTACGATTCTTCTTCTTTGGTTTTTTTTTTCGATTTTTTTCGCCTGGTTCGTAGCTGTCTAAATACCGCACGTCCGTAGCTTAAGGCTTACGTTTGCCTAATGAGCATAACACGACGGCATGGGCCAAAACAAACTCCAAGACGGCATCCTTTGGGCCACCGGCTCTTCTTGCGATGACATGGAATCCACAATTTCTACCACCGCGGAGTCGGTGGTCTCATCACCGTCATCCGCATCTGAATGAGGAAGGAATTCATTCTTCACATCCTTACAATTTACGTGGATGATTGAGAGAGTTTGGCGGTCTGGTACGAGGGTAGGTTGGGCAGTAAGGTGGCGAGGTTACTAAAAAAAATCTTAAAAATTAAAAGCCATGAAAAAATCGAATTTTAATTACACTGTGGAACACAAAAAAATAATTACAAGGAAAATCCAGCAGATTATGAAAGTAGAGCTAACAAATCAAAAATCAGTTAAAAATCGACCAGGCCGAACTTCGAATACCCTCTACCATTTGGAAAGAATTTTAAAATTTTCAAAACTAAAAACAAAATAAATAAAATCAGCTAAAAATTCTGTTAAAATCTTAAAATATACCGAATATGGGGAGTTTCCATTTTTTATGGTCCATTCGAAGACGTGGACTCACATAGGCAATTTTCTGTCACAGGCTGTAGTACCCATATCGAAGTTCAAATACGAAATTTGAAGCAATTCTCGAGAATAGAGTCGCTGAAATCAGCAAAATACCGAATATAGAGAGGTGCCGTTATATGAGGGCCATACGAAGACCTGGAACTGCATATAAAATTTTCTGTCATAGATTGTAGTACCCATAACGAACCTTAAATAAGAAATTTGAAAAAGATCCGGTAAACAATGTGCCTAAAATCATCAAAATACCGAATATAGGGAGGTATAGTTATATGGAGGCTATACGAAGACCTAGACCTGCATATACAATTTTCTGTTTTCAGATTATAGTACCCATTACGAACTTTAAATTCGAAATTTGAAAAAGATCCGCTAAACAATGTGGCTAAAATCATAAAAATACTGAAAATAGGGGGGGGGTCCGAATATAGGGGGCTATACGAAGACTTGGACTTGCACAGAAAGTTTTGAGGCACAGATTTTAGTACCCATTACGAACTCCAAATGTCAAATTTGAAAAAGATCCTGTAAACAATGTCGCTAAAATCATAAAAATGCCGAATATAGAGAGGTACAGATATATATACTAAACGTGGAACTATATGGTCCAGGTCTTCGTATAGCCCCCATAAAACTGCACCTCTCTATATTCGATATTTTGATAATTTTAAAAATATTTTTCATTGAATTTTTTTCAAATTTCGTATTTGTAGTTCGTTATGAGTACTTCAATCTGTGACAGAAAATTGCCCATGCACATACAGGTCTTCGTATAGCCTCCACGTAACTGTACTTACCTATATACCGTATTTTTATAATTTTAATATCATTTTTCAACGTATTTTTTTAGTTTCCAAATTATCTCGGAATGGTAGAGGGTTTTCAAAGTTCAACCTGGCCGAACTAGTTGTTCTTTCACTCTACTGAGATAGAAAAACTGCAACAAAGTCAATGCACTATGGGTTTTTTTACGTTTATTTTGGCATAAACTCTAATTTCAAAGCTATTGAATTGAAATTTGGTTTGTATGCATTTTTTATGCTTCCAAGATGACCTACCAATTTTCATATGATTTGGGGCACTATTTCATATAGCTGCTATATAGCCGATCTGGCCGATTTGACCCAACTTTTTTGTTTATGAAGCTATTGAAGTGAAATTTGGTTTGTATTAATTTTTTATACCCCAAAGATGACTTACGAATTTTCATATGATTTGGGGCACTATTTCATATAGCTGCTATATATCCGATTTGGCCGATTTGACCCAACTTTTTTGTTTATGAAGCTATTGAAGTGAAATTTGGTTTGTATTCATTTTTTAAGCCCCCCCCCCCCCCCCCAAGATGACTTACGAATTTTCATATGATTTGGGGCACTATTTCATATAGCTGCTATATATCCGATTTGGCCGATTTGACCCAACTTTTTTGTTTATGAAGCTATTGAAGTGAAATTTGGTTTGTATTCATTTTTTAAGCCCCCCCAAGATGACTTACGAATTTTCATATGATTTGGTGCACTATTTCTTATGTAGCTGCTACATAGCCGGTCTGGCCTATTTGACCCAACTTTTTTATTTATGAAGCTGTTGAAGTGAAATTTGATTTGTATTCATTTTTATGCCCCCAAGATGACCTACGAATTTTCATATGATTTGGGGCACTATTTCATGTAGCTGCTATATAGCCGATCTGGCCGATCGGCTATGATGATTTGGAGAAACATACTGCTCATCCATTACAATAATTTTACTTTTGCTAAGCCATTTTGAATGTTTAGTCTTAAATCGCTCTAGTTTACGGATGCACTTTGGCAAATGCTTTTTTATATAATTAACAAAATCTTTCACTTGTTTTGATATCAAACGCATTTGGTCTTCATTTAAACTGCAATGGCCATAATTTCTACATTTTTTTTTAAATTTTATTGAATGAAAGCAAAAATGTCGGAAATAGCATCAAATTTTAAAATAAGTGTAAATTTGTTCGAATTGGTCACCTTTGGCACGAATTAAGGCCTACAAACGGCCAATAAAACCGTCACACGCTGCCCGAATGTTGCTCTGTGGTATTTTGGCCCATTCCCGGAGAAGCGCTTGCTTGAGGTGATCGACACTTTGGTATTTTTTATTGCCAACCTTGCTTTCCAAAATACTCCAGACACAATTGTCTAACGGATTGGTATCCGGAGATTTCGGTGGCCATTATGCGCTGGAAATGAAGGGAGGAACCTCATTTTGTAACCATTCTTGAGGGTTGCGTGCTGAGTGCGATGGTGCTAAGTCCTGTTGGAATGTCGAAGGTCTGCGGCCCTCCAGAATATTTTCGCGATAATATTCGGCACTTATTCTGTTGCCACGATGGATTAATACGAGCGGAGAGCGACCATCTACTGTTGTGGTGGCCCAAACTATCACCATGGCCGGCGTTTGAGTTCTGGTGGCCAACCGGGTGTGCACATTTTCAGCTGACCACTTTGGCAAGTAAACACGATCATTTTGTTTGTTTACAAACTGCTGGAGAACAATTGTTTTCTCATCGGAGAAAACAAAATTCGGCAGTTCACCACTTCCGGCCAAGAGAAGCAAGTTAAGTTCTTGCGCTTTTTGGAATTTTAATGGCTTTACCCCGAACTTATTTTTAAATATTTGCCGAATGGAATATTGCAATATCTTCAGCTCACGAGACATTTTTCGGCCACTGCGATGCGGGTTTGGATCAAATCGCTTCTTTACTTTTCGAACCATTTCTGCTGATGTTGCTGATTTCTTCCGTTTTCTTCCGTCCACTTCCTTGACGTCGGACTACGCTACCAGTATCACGGTAACGAGCAATGGTACGAGACACAAAAGATTTATTCACATTTAAATGCTGGAGTGCTCTAACGATAGCCACTTGTGTTTTTCCAGCCAAGTATAGAGAAATGACGCTATCACGCTTGAATAGCTCTTTTCTGGAAAAATCTCACCAAAATGCTTTTGTAGGCTTGTAAACAATATCACAGCTATCGGTTGCAGTTTCTTCATCTCATTCATGCTTTGCCGGATTTTCCCCGTAATTATTGAAAAAATTGAAATTTGCCACAGAGTATTATATTTAAAATTTCGGAATCGTAGTTCTGGTACATTGTTTTCTCCTTGATTTCAAAAACTTGTTCGAAATGTCAGAATGCTAACGCTGAAAGTGTAGAATTATATTCGAGAACTACATTTTAGGTATATTTTTGTACTTTTTCAAGTTTAATACCTACCATTTTTAGGTGTGTAGCACCTTTTTAGTACAAAATTCCATACATTCTGCCGTTTATCACCCTGTTACGACATAAGTGATCCCATTCGAAATTTAGGAGTTCTAGCTGTTGACATATATTTTTCTCCCCTTTTTAAACTCCCCTCATTTTTGGATGCTGGGTACGTCAAACTATCCCTTCTCACCCGCCTTAAATGCCGACAGTTCGTTCCATTTGGTAATCTACGCAATGGGCATGCGCCAATCAAACATATTTGTACTCTTTTGTTTTTTTGTCGTTTGTTTTTCTGGTTTATCCACAACCTTTGAAACTGAATTAACCGCATCCAAGTCGTATCTCAAAATGTCAGACAGGATACTGGGGTAGTCATAGACATTACACAGTAGTCTCAGCTGTTTTGTCAATTTCATTAACTCAAAATCAGGCAACCGAATTCAAGAAGAGCAGAAAGGAATTAAAACGAGGGAATAGCGGCACGTTACCACGACCAACGTGTTGCCGGTTCTTTCTAGAGAGTCCTCTGGCGTATGCATTCCAATAATTCCTTGCTACATACATACGCATATAGAAATACATATATGGGTATATATACACACTCACGTATTTATGCACGTAAATTTTTGTGTGTAATTACACGAGAACATGAGTTTGTGTTTTTTTTTCTGGTTCAAAATCATGATACCGGTGTGTGTTTAAATTTCCATACACTTGCCGTCCAGAGTTCACTCCAATTCGTCGTATTCGAATTTATTCGTTCAACCTTTGAAGGATGAGAAAAATGCCGCCATTGACTGATTTTATAGTCTGCCAAAAAGTACCTATGGACGGTATCGATGTACAACACTGGCTTCGAAAGACCATATCACACCATATTCGCACCAAACTTCGCACCAAGTATTCCAAACATTATTGTATTGTGGCAAAAGTTCTGTTCGTTGTTTGCGATATTTTTTTCCTGGTCAATTTGTTTTTGGCTGGCTTCCATTGCCAACATTGTTCAATTGTAGCGTTTGTTTCAATAATTGGTGCGAAATTCTGAACAATTGTGTAAAGTATTTGCACGGAGGCGAATAAATCGCCATGATGGATTTTGTGTTCGTTTTGTAAAATTTACTTGGGATTTGTGAAACTCATTGCGGCTAAGGGGAAATATGTTTATGCGGATTATATTGAGATTTCTGGATTAAGATTATTTGGGATTCTTGTATTTTAGGTTTTTAGTGTCGTCGGCCATAATACTCATGACAATGGACGGTTTATTTTGGTCAAAAATGTTAAACCTCTAGCGAGGCAAAAAAGGGTATTTTTCGTCCTTTTGCGAAATATGGGTCTTACCAACATGATTGTGTTTCGTACGAAAACAACCATCTCCTCATCATAATCAAGCATTTTGTGCGGCCGGATTACCCAATTTTCAACGGCAAATTTAGTACCATTTAGTACTTTTCGAACATCTACTTCCTTCTCTGAAAACTGTGTACCAACAGTGGCCTCCACATCAAATTTTAGAATTCCAGCTCTATTCTAAGACTTGATCTCAAATTTATTACCATACTTTTCGTACATTTATAATAAACATGTCCAAAACCAGCCCTTCTCTTTACCCTAGACATAGCAGTGACCATAATATCCATGGTACAATAAGGAGGTAGAACAGCTTCGTAAAAGTACAGAAATACAGCCCTGAGGCTATGCCCGCTTCCTGTCAGAATTATTTAAAATTATAGGCAACAAGTGGTTTTAATTTATTTGATATTTTTTGTTCATTTCTAATTGACAAAAGTCGGACACACTTAGAAAAAAAATTGTAATCAGCTGGGAGCTCTACCTTACCTTTTTATTGTACCATGATAATATCAAATTTCATCTCTATCCCTGCATACAATACCAAACTTTAGCAGTACTTAGTACTTTCCGAACAATCATAGTACGCATTTTTAAATCAATCTCCATATCTCAATTTTAGATACCTACTCTGGCCTTAACATAATTTTTTTAATTTCCGCCTTTGCAAAATGTAGTACCATTAAGAACAATTTTAGCAGGTATATACAAAATCAGCTCATTCTCTCACCCACACACACCGACAGTGACATCCAAATACAATTTCAGGATTTTCAGTTCTAATCCTTCACCCAATACCAATCTTAGTACTATTTACTACATTTAGTACAATTATAGTACACATTGCTAAAACCACCTCAATATCTCAATCCAAGAGACCTAAATATCAAATTTCGGGATTCCAGCTCCATACCTTCACCCAATACCCAATATAGTACCACTTAGTACTTTTCGAACAATTATCAAAAATCACCTCCATATCTCAATCCAATATACCAACAGAGATCTCAATATCAAATTGCGGGATTTCAGCTCTATCCCTTCTATCCCTTTCGGGACTCCAGCTCCATACCTTCACCCAATAGCCAATATAGTACCACTTAGTACTTTTCGAACAATTATCAAAAATCACCTCCATATCTCAATCCAATATACCAACAGAGATCTTAATATTAAATTGCGGGATTTCAGCTCTATCCCTTCACCCAATGCCAAATTTTGTACCATTCAGTACTTTTCGTACAATTATAGGACACATTTCCAAAAGCACTTTCATATGTTTTGGCTACAGCTACCCAAATGCCAAATTTCAGATTTTAAGCACCATATGTTCATCCAATATTAAATTGTACGAAATACAGTACTATTTAGTACTTTTTGTGCACTTGTAGTAGAGATTTCCAAAACCACCTCTTTTCATAGACCAACCACCAATGGGAACGCCAATAGAAAATTTCATAATTCCATCTTTATCGGTTCTTCCTAAACCAAAGTAGTAACAATTTCCAAAATCACCTTCATACATATATCAAACTAACCTTCCAAATCTAGCAAATTTTCGCAGTTTTCACCAGGGTTATACATTTCAGGACATTTGGCGTTGATGGCATTCCAAACATGATACATGAAAAAGCTGCAATCAACTTTAGACTGCGTTCATTCCTAAGCCACTCATCCGACAGCTGTTAAAATTATTCCAGTGACAGCTTATTACATTGTTTACAAGCGTACACAAGAGAATTTTCCGGTAAAAATTATTCGTGATGGAATTCAGGCGTGATAGTGTGATTTCTTTATATTTTGCTGCAAAACCACAAGTGGCTATCGTTAGAGCACTTCAGCATTTAAATGTGAATAAATCTTTTGTGTCTCGTACCATCGCTTCGTACCGTGATACTGGTAGCGTAGCCCGACGTCAAGGAAGTGGACGGAAGAAATCAGCAACATCAGCAGAAATGGTTCGAAAAGTAAAGATCGAAACCCGTGAGCTGAAAATATCGCAATATTCCATTCGCAAATATGTAAAAATGAGCTCGGGGTAAAGACATTGAAATTCCAAAAAAGCTAGAACTTACACGCAACAGAAAGAAAATAGACTCAAAAGAGCTAAAGAGTTGCGTCGCTTGGCCGAAAGTGGTGAACTACCGAATTCGGTTTTCTCCGATAAGAAAACATTCGTTGTCCAGTAGTTTGTAAACAAACAAAATGATCGTGTTTACTTGCCAAAGAGGTCAGCTGAAAATGTGCACCTTCGGTTGGCCACCGAAACTCAAGCGCCTGCCATGGTAATGGTGTGGGCCGCCATGACAGCCGATGGGCGCTCTCTGCTCGTATTGATCGACAGTGGCATCAGAATAAATGCCAACTATTATTGCGAAAATATTCTAGAGGGTGTATAAAAGCCTTGGACACGCAAACATTTTGGCCGCAGACCTTGGACATTCCAACAGGACTCAGCACCATCGCACTCAGCACACGCCACCCAAGACTGGTTACAAAATGAGGTTCCTCGCTTCAGTTCCAGCGTGCAAAAATCTCCGGATACCAATTCGTTGGACTATTGTGTCCGGAATATTTTGGAAAGCAAGGTTGGCACTAAAAATACCAAAGTGTCGATCACCTCAAGCAAGCGCTTCGCCGGGAATTGGTCAAAATACCGCAGAGCAACATTTGGGCAGCTTGTGACGGTTTCATTGGCCGTTTGAAGGCCATAATTCGTGCCAATGGTGACAAATTCGAACAAATCTAAACTTATGCTAAAATTTTATGTTTCAGTTTTTTTTATCTCACCCTGTATGTATACATAGCTGTGCTGGTAGGTTAAATGACTATTCGTTGTTTTAGACACAATTTAAATCCGAATTTGCTGTGAATTAGCGTTTGCCGCTCTTGGACATACAGGGTTGCCCATATTCGACGGACCCATGTTATTTGGGCCCATTCCAATCGACGAGGCTTGTTTGCAGGCAACATTCTTTGCGTCAATTGAATTTTGTACGGGAACAAATGCAAATCAATGCGAATAATCCGTTGTAAAGTGGACCGAGCCATGCCCAACTGCTGAGAACGGCGTTTTTGGGATGTTCTTGGGGACCTCTCAACACTGGCTCGTACGGCAGCGATATTCTCGGCCGATCGCCTATATATGGCCTCTTCGGATTAGAAAGAGCCTTACCAGTCGAAAATTTTTCGTATAAACGCTTAATGGCGTTCTTAGAAGGCGCACTTCTCACATTTTTTGAAAGCACATTGAGTTTTCACAATTGACTTCTTCTGTTGAATGTAAATTTCAACTATTTCAGAGCGCTCGCGTGGCGTGTATTGGTTCATGGTAAAAATCTGCTTGGACTGACGCTTCAAACGCGGTATGTCATTAAGCGATGTGACATCTCTGTCAAAAGTTATGGCGTTGCCAGGTGGGTCCGTCGAATATGGGCAACCCTGTACTCAGAGGTGAAAACCTTAAGGCTCGGCCAAAAGCCGGCTTCTTACAAAAAGTTAAAATTTACAGAACTTCCGTTGGCGTCTCAAGCCCTGGCCGAAGGCTGGATAATTACAAAAAGTTCAAAATTTAGAAAACTTTGGTTTGCGATAGTCCGTGCCGGACATACCCAATGGACAAAATCTCAATTGTTTCGCACTTCCGTTTATGTCCGCATTCGTTTTGGATAAGTTATAAGTATGGGGATTATGTAAACGACTTTAACCTACTTATATATAAAGAATATCTATACTTTCTGGGGTCTAAAATATTTATTTCGAGGAGTTTCAAGCGGGTACTTAAAATTTTGATCTGACGAGGGATATACTGATACTCTGTAAAGGGTTTTTTTAGCTAGACAGAACTTTAAATTGTAAAAAGTAACACAAAAGATTAAATTTTGATGAAACTTTTTATACCCTACACCACAAGGTGGTCAGGGTATTAGTCTTTGTGCATTTGTTTGTAACACCCAAAAGGAAACGAGATAGACCCATAGTTCCTTTTGATGATCTGCATAGAATCGAATTCTGAGTCGATCTATGCATGTCCGTGGGTCTGTCCGTCCGTCCATCTGTCCATGTATTTTTGTAAACAAAGTACAGTTTGCATTTATTGCCCTATCCAGATTGAAATTGGAGATAACCGGTAAAAATTTAGATATAGCTCCCATATATATCGTCGTCCGATTTGCCTTTTATTGTGCACCAAACGTGTAATATCAGACCGAATAGTATGGAATTTTGCACATACAATCAAATTAGGCCTGAAAATAAGTATTCCAAATTTGATCGAAATCGGTTCAGATATAGCTATAGCTCCCATATATATTGTTCATCCGATTTGTTATTTTTGTCCTCCTCAGCCGTAATATGTACTCTTAATCAACAATATTTGGGGAAATATATCAAATACAGCTCAGAAATACATTTTCATCGAGATCGGCTCAGATTTGGATATAGCTCCCATATATAACTTCGTCCGATTTACCATTTATTGTACACCAAACGTCTAATATTTGTCCAAATGGGATGGAATTTGACACATACGATCGAATTTAGTCTGGAATGTAGTATGTCAAATTTGGTGAAGATCGGTTCAGATATAGTTATAGCTCCCATATATACTGTTCATCAGATTTGTTATATTTGTTACCCACAGCCGTAATATGCACTCCGTAACAACGATATTCAGGGAAATATATCAAATACAGCTCAGAAATATCTTTGCAAATTTTAATGAGATCGGTTCCGATTTGGATATAGCTCCCATATATATTTTTATCCGATTTCGAATTAATTGTGCAGCAAATGGGCAATACAAGTCCGAATTTAAAGGATACAAATGCTTCGGCATATTTAGTCCTTTGAACTTTAAATTATAATTATAATCATAGCGTGTATGATTGAATTCGCCCATAAAAACTTTTAATTGTTATGCGCAGCTCTACTTTAAAACTTTCTTTACTGGTTTTTATTTGTTTCAGTATACTCTGATAAATCATCATGAATAGACTCACGCTTGAACAACGCTACGAAATTATCCAAATATAATTTTGAAAATCAGATCAGAAAATCAAATTGGGCTCTAGAGCAGTTGGAAAATGACCCGTTGTTTTATCGCAAAATTGTGTTCAGCGATGAGTCGCATATTTGGCTTAACGGGTTTGTTAATAAGCAAAATTGCCGCATATGGAGTGAAACCAATCCACAAGAGACCCTACAGACTCCATTGCATCCAGAAAAATGCACCGTATGGTGCGGTTTTCACGCTTATGGTTTCAATGAAGATCGTTACCGCATCATGATCAATGATTTTTTGTTTAAAAATATCAATGACATTGATCCGGTGCCCATATGCCCGAAATCATTTTCAAATGTTGATGTCACGTATTGATCTTTCGAATAAAAACAAGTTAAAAAGCAGTAAGTTCGGCCGGGCACAACTTTGAATACCCTCCACCTTTTGGAACGAATTTAAAAATGTTCAAAAAATAAAATTCTTAAAAGATTCTGTAAAAATTTTAAAAATACCAAATATAGCCGTCTATTGGGGTCTATACGACGTGGACCTACATAGGCATTATTTGCCATAAGCCATTACCATATTCAAACTCGAAACTTGAAATAAACAGTGAATAATGTAGCTAAAATCGTCAAAATATCGCATATAGAGAGGTACCGTTATATCGGAGCTGTGCGAAGACCTGCACCTGCATAGACAATTATCTGTCACAGGCTGTAGCATCCATTACGAACTTCAAATACCACATCTCAAACAATTTCGATGGGTATTGTACCTAAAATCGTCAAAATACCGAATATAGGGAGGTACTGATATATGGGGCCTATACGAAGACCTGGACAAATTGTAGTTCTCATAACGAACTTCAAATACGTAATTTGAAACAACTCTGGTGAATAATGTCGCTAAAATCATCAAAATACCAAATATTGGGAGGTACCCTTATATGGGGGCTATACGAAGACGTGAACCTGCACAGACAATTTTCTGTCTTAGGGTGTAGTATCCATTTCGAACTTCAAATACCAAATTTGAAACAATTCCGGTGAATAATGTCGCTAAAATCATCAAAATGCCGAATATCGGGAGGTACCGTTATATGGGGCTATATGAAAACGTGGACCTACATGGTCCATTTACGAACTTAACCTGCCTACTGGAAAAATAAACATGTGTGCAAAATTTTAGCCTTCCATCTCAATTCGTTCGAAAGATAGCGTGATTGCAACAGACAGACGGATAGACAGACAGATGGACAGACGGACATCGCTAAATCGACTTAGAATTTTACGCTGATCAAGAATATATATACTTTGTTGGGTCTGACATGAGTATTTCGAGGAGTTACAAACGGAATGACAAAGTTAATATACCCTCCTAGTATTGTGGAGGGTATAAAAATTTTAATTGCAATTAATTTTTTACAATTCCAATTTCAAGTTTTTACAATTTCAAGTTCTATCGGGCTCAAAAAAAAAAAAAACTCCCTTTATATTTCGAGGTGGTTTTAAACGGAATGATCTTTTCATTTTATGGTGGAAAATAAAGAGGAACAACTGAAGAGAATGTCTTCTTCATTCTATTTCCCGAATTGTATACGACTTTCCCAAAAATTATCACTCTTACCAGTGATATCCATATGTATGTATTAATTTGTGTAGATTTGAAAAATGTGCATTTGATTTTTATTGAACTTCATTTATTTATTTCTTTTTTTTTTTGGGTATAGAAACAGTTAGAATTTTCCATGTGTTTGGCTTACAAAGATGTATGTATGTGTGCTTGTGTGTGTGTGGAGGGAAACACATATCCATGAATAATTTCGTAATCAATTCGGTATTGATGGTGACCCCCACACAACTGTATCTTTGGTCCATACATGAATATTTATTGATATTGTAGAAGTTGAAGTTCAATTCATCGAATTAACATCGATGCCAAAGTTGTAATAACATTTGGGGTTAATGTGGAAATTGGCATAAATTACTAAAGGCCAATTGCGAAAAGGCAAAATGATTTGTCAGTGTAAAGAAAATTATTAGAAATGTGAAATAATGGATGTGTTGAGATACTATTATAAATTGTTTGAATGGTGATAATGCAGTAATCAATTGAGAGATTCAACATTTAGAATTGATATTTCTGAATATGTTACGGCAGGATAAAAGTTGACCCTTCAAAGGAATGTTTGTATATTTATATACACACATTTATTTCTTTTTTAAAAATCATTTAGTTCAAATCTGACTGTCGCTCAGTTTATGACAAACAAAATCCATTGTTGTCCGTCCCATCCTGTCAGTCCTTATCCACTTTTTAAGTGATATTGT
This sequence comes from Musca domestica, assembly GCF_030504385.1. NCBI lineage: Eukaryota > Metazoa > Arthropoda > Insecta > Diptera > Muscidae > Musca > Musca domestica. The sequence continues at coordinate 28,223,773 of NW_026712328.1, read as the reverse complement.
TTCAAACTCAATAAATCAACATTTATGCGCCAACCTGGAAAAAAAAGAGAACAAATTGTTCGGAAAATATGTACAAAAAAAATATATATAAATAAATAAAACGCCATGGCGTTCCGTTGAATGAAATGAAAATTGATGCAGGACATGAATTTTCACGAAATACATCATACTTCGTATATCATATCAGAACTGACACTGATGCAAACAATGCCTGAATTGGTCGACATTAAATGGATGGATGATGGACGCACCGTTGGATAAAATGTCTGTGTGTGTGTGCAATATTGCTTGGCCAAACGGAAGAGTAGGTAAATTACATCAAGGCTCTTGACTCGAGGTGAAAATATTCGTTTCGGTTTAAAGAACTTTAACATCATTTTGATTTCCATGTTTAATGGTCATAACCGGGGACCATTAAATTTTCGAAAACGGATAAATGATGACAGGTTTGACAAACTTTGTACCTCCGGGGAGGTTATCGGCTTGAAACACGGGTATGGTTGTATGGGGGCTATACCTTTAACTGTACCAATAGATTTCATGTTTTCTTGGGTGTTTTAGGCAAAATTTTACCCCACACTTGGTGTAAGTCAACATTGATGTGTTCTCATTATATAAGAAGCATCCTAGAATAGAACTGTCAGTATAGGTTTAAATTTTGGTATATGACCCTATAACTGTACCACCAGATATTCGGTATATATCGATATTTTGATGATTTTAGACACATTAGTCACCGGAAATGTTTCAAACTTCGTTTTTGAAGGGTATTACGATCTCTCAAAGAAAATTGCCTATGCAGTTTCACGTCTTCGGATTGCGCTCAGATAACCGAAGACCTTTTAAAGGTATTCTAGAGACCGAAGACATTATAAAGATATTCTAAGGACCAGCGATTTGTTATAGACCAAAGACCTTTTAAGGGTCTTGTATGTACGGAAGACCTTTTGAAGGCCTTCTATAGACCGAAGTTCTTTTAAAGGTCTTCTATAGACCCAAGGCCTTGTATAAACGGAAAAACTTTTTGAAGGTCTTCTATAGAGCGAAGACCTTTTTCAAGTTTTCTACAGACCGAAACCATTTTTCAAGAATTCTATAGACTGAAGAACTTTTGAAGAGCTTCTATAGACCGTAGACTTTTTTAATGGTCTTCTATAGACCGAAGACCTTTTAAAGTTCTATAGACCGAATATTCTTTAAAGATCTTCTATAGACCGAAGATATTTTATACCAAAGAACTTTTAAGGGTCTTGTATATACGGAAGGCTTTTCTTCTATAGACTGCAGGCCTTTTAAAGGACCGAAGACCCTTTAAAGTTCTTCCATAAACCGAAGACCTTTTAAAGGTCTTCTATAGATCGAAGACCTTTTGAAGGTCTTCTATAGACGGAACACCTTTTAAAGGTCTTCTTTATATCGAAGACCATTTAAATATCTTCTATAGACCAAAGACCTTTAAGAAGTCTTCTATAAACCGAAGACTTTTTAAAGATGTTTTGAAGGTCTCCTATAGACCGAAGACATTTTCAAGGCCTTGTATAGACGGAAGAACATTTTGAAGAAGACCCTTTAAAGTTCTATTGACCGAAAAATCTTTAAAGATCTTCTATAGACCGAAGATATTTTATACCAAAGAACTTTTAAGGGTCTTGTATATACGGAAGGCTTTTTGAAGTTCTTCTATAGACTGCAGGCCTTTTAAAGGTCTTCTATAGATCGAAGACCTTTTAAAGGTCTTCTATAGATCGAAGACCTTTTAAAGGTCTTCTATAGATCGAAGACCTTTTAAAGGTCTTCTATAGATCGAAGACCTTTTAAAGGTATTCTATAGATCGAAGACCTTTTAAAGGTCTTCTATAGACCGAAGACCTTTTAAAAGTCTTCTATATACCGAAGATGTTTTGAAGGTCTCCTATAGACCGAAGAACTTTTGAAAATCTTATGTGGACCGAAAATCTTTTAAAGGTCTTTTTTAGTCGGCCTTCAAAAGGACTATTGACTAAAGCCCTTTTCAAGGTCTTTTATAGACTGAAGACCTTTTGAAGGCCGACTATTGACTGAAGCCCTTTTCAAGGTCTTCGATTGAAGATCTTTAGAAGGTGGTCTTAAGGCGGAATGTTATTATAGGGAATTTAAAATGTAAAATTTTTAAGACCAATGGCGTTCTCATACATCCACGTCCATAATGACCGATTGCGAAAGTTTCACAATATTAGATTGGAAGATAAAGCGTATTTAAACAAGTAAAGAAGCAGTTGAGGTCATATCATACCACAGGAGGTACATCCCTATACAAACTCTAAATACCAAATATTTAATTATTCCGTGGTAAAATCGTCAAAATTTCGAATATCGGGACAATTACAATTATATGGGGGCTATACGAAAAGTGAATGTATAAAGGCAAAGTTCTGCCGCAGAAGATAGACTCCAATATAATCTCTTAATAGCGAATTTTAAGCTTTTAGCTTAGAAAGTGTGACTGAAGTCATCGAAATACAGAACATGGCGAGGTACAAATATATGGGGGATATACGAAATAGCTCATATTTGAAATTTGCAGACAAAAGAAAATTTTAGCTTCCTACCACATGTTGGTTGATCTCTGGCGTGATTGCAAGAAACAGACAGACGGACTCTAAATCGAATTAGGATTTTACGCTGGGTCTAAAATTATGATTTCGATGAGTTACAATTAGAATGCCAAACTTGTAGGTATATCATATTATGTATATGGAGGGTATAAAAAGGGTGTCCGTGGGAGGCACTATTCCCCCTTCGAATTTGGAAAAAAAGAAAAGGTTATTTCCACTACCGTGAAATCCTGAATACTATGTGAAAAACTCAGAAAGATGTGTGTGGGAGGCACATTCTCTTTCCTCTTCAAATTTCTAAAATATAATAGTGTGTTTCCAGTACCGCAAAATCCTGAAATTTATGTGAAAATGAAAGAAGAAGATAGAAGATGGGACCTTTTACAAATGATTCTATTTATAATACAAAGATATCTGTACAATTTCAAAACTCTGTCTTGAATAGTGCTAAGTACAGGTCATCATATTGGACATCCCTACATAAGGGAACCCGAATAAAAGTTTAGCCTGAGAACCAAAACACTTCTGGGGTTTTAATCTATAAACGTCCACTTTTAATTTGCCACATATCCCATGCTTTGAGTTTAGAATCCAAAAATATATCCGATTCTAGAAAAACTTGAAAGTGACTAACGCATTTTGAGAGCAGAAATATTTTATTGTTTTCAAATTCTTGCCATAAATTCAAATCATTTATAACTCATACTTAATTGCCAGTTATTCCGCATTCTTTTAGCTCTTGTCATTATTATGCCGACAAAATCCTTTCCATTTAAGAAAAATAAAGAAACCCTTTTGGAAATTCCATTATATTGGCAATCTTCAATTATTTCATGACAAACACCAGGCAATTTGTTTACAATAAAAAGGAATTTCCTGCTGCTCAAATACCAACCGTGCACGCCGGATATAGTCACACAGCCAAAGAGAAGAAAACGAAGATGACGAAGTTGCAGGAAAAAATGTGTCGCAAAAGAATTGCCTAGAGTTGAAAGAACTCCTGAAACCAAATAAAATCATAAAATTTCAAAAGTGACAGGTGTCAGAGGCTCTACGGATGACTGCACAACGGGAGACGGCCACAATTTGTGGGCTTTTTATGGAGTCGATTGGGGAAGTGTGGGGAGAGCGGGAGTTGGCGCAGCCTGGCAATGCAGTATCATGCTCAGCGGTACAAAAGCAAAAATATTCATTTCGATTGAATGTTGGAATTACAGTTGACTATCGACTGTCCACCGTTGACGTAAGGTATGACGTAAAGATGGATAGCTATCCAGGTTGGCTAGCTTCATACATTGATGGAACTCTCCTTCACTGTTGTAGTTGTAGTTGCTTGATTTTTTTTTAATTTTTTTTGTAGACAATTGGCAGGAGGCTTTCGCTGACAAACAAGCCTTGAGGCACGTATTGATGTTTACCGCATTCGAAATATTGTTTGTATTGAATCGCGGGTGCGTCCCAATGACTGTCCCAACGAATGTCTCGTGTGGCCGAAGTACAACAACAGATACTTGAATCTATCAATGATTTCTTGGTTTGACTTGCAGGGATGGATGTGAAGTTTAATGAAATAAGGATGGGTTTGGATGAGGTAAGTAAATGGACGTTTGGCAAGATTTGATATTGGCGCCATTGGACGTGTGGCAGTTTAAATTCGTGGCAAAACAAAAAAAAAAAAAAAAAAATGGAGGTGGAGAAAATTCTTAAAAATAATATCAATGACAATGGTGACAATGAGGTTTTGGTTGTTTCAATTTATACGTTCTACTTCTAGTCGTGGTCCGTAATCTACAGACACACACATAAAGGTGGTAATGGGTTCCAAAAATAAAATTATTCAGGATCCTCAAATTTGCCATTAGCCAATATATTGCAGACTAAATTCCGACAGTCTAAATTTTCAAATTCATTGGATACTCTGTAGACGTAATGAAAACCTGATATTGATTTATAACTTCGTTCTGGAGTGTGTTGTGGATTGAGAATTTCAAGAATGTCATAGCATGGTGGAAGGTATAATACCATAATTTTTGTAGGGTATATTAGTTTTATTATGCCATTTGTTACTCATCGAAATAATTACGTTATTACGTTAATATCCTATAATGTACAGGATGAGATAAAACGAGTAAAAAAAATGAATTTCGGCCGGGCCAAACTTTTAATACCCTCCACCTTAGGGTAAAGGAAACATTAGATGAAATGTGGCAAAAATCATCAAATTACCGAATATCGGGAGGTACCGTTATATGGGGACTATATTAAAACGTGGACCTATACATACAATGTTTCGCCAACGAAGCTAGAACCTATTATGACCCACAAATACCAATTTTCAGACAAATCCGTGAAAAAATATGGCATAAATCATCAAAATACCGAATATCGGGAGGTACCGTTATATGGGGACTATACCAGAACGTGGACCGATTTTTTAATTATTAATTTTCAATACCAACCATCCTAGACACAATACAAATTGCTCTGCTAAATTTTGGCGCTCTACGTCAAATAATGTGGGCTGTATCGTGATTTCAAAAGACAGACAGACGGGCAGACAGACAGACGGACAGACAGACAGACAAACAGACGGACATCGTTAAATCGATTTACAATTTTATGCTGATTATGAATATATATACTTTATGGGGTCTACGACGAATATTTAAGGATGTTACAAACGGAATGACTAAGTTAATATACCCTGCTTTCCAAGGTGGAGGGTATAAAAACTGCAACAAAGTCAATCGCAATAACTTTTACATATATATCTTTAAATTTTATTGAATGAAGGCAAAAAATGTCGGGAATAGCATCAAATTATTGGAATTAGTTTAGATTTGTTCGAATTGGTCACCTTTGGCACGAATTATGGCCTTCAAACGGCCAATGAAACCGTCACACGTTGCCCGAATTTTGCTCTGCGGTATTTTGGCCCATTCCCGGCGATGCGCTTGCTTGAGGTGATCACTTTGGTATTTTTAGTGCCAACCTTGCTTTCGAAAATACTCCAGACACAATAGTCCAACGGATTGGTAACCGGTGATTTTGGTTGGCATTGTGCACTGGAAATGAAGCTAGGAACCTCCTCCGCAGCTGAGGTTTTTCTTCTTTACACAGAAATCTTTGATCAACAAGTAAGAATTGAGAACCGGTTTTCAGTCAGTGATGTGATGCTAACGAAAAAATATTTTCACGTCTTCTACAGGAGATTTTTATACCCTCCACCATACATAGTATGGAGGGTATATAAAGTTCGTCATTCCATTTGTAACTCATCGAAATAATCATTTTAGACCCAGCAAAGTATATATAAAAATTCTAGAGTCACAACGAACAAAGATTGGAAGCTAAAATTTTGCACAGATCAGTATTTTTTCTGCAGGCAGGTCAAGTTCGAAGACGGGCTATATCGGTCCACGATATGGTATAACCCCCATAATACAATGATACCACCGATACTGGGTATTTTGCTGATTTTAGTCACATTTTTCAATGGGATTGTCTGAAATTCACACAAGAAATTTTTTCCCGAATACTTTACCCTCCGAAAGAGAATTGTTAATAGAGGTCCACAATATCGTATAGTCCCCATACAACGATACCCCCTGTACTCGGTATTTTGATGATTTTAGCCACATTTTCTAATGGGTTTGTTTGAAAATCTACACAAGAAGTTTTTTCCTGAGTACTTTACCCTCCGGAAAGGAATTGTTAATGTAGGTCCACAATATTGTATAGCCCCATGCAACGATACCACCAATATTCGGTATTTTGCTGACTTTAGTCACATTTTTCAATGGGATTGTCTGAAAATCCACACAAGGAGTTCTTACTGATTACTTTACTCTTTGATAGAGAATTGTTTATATAGGTCCCCGACACCGTATGGTCCCCATACAACGATACCCCCCGATATTCGGTATGTTGATAATTTTAGCCACATTTTCAAATGGACTTGTCTGAAAATCAACACAAGAAGTTCTTTCTGAGTACTTTACCCTCCGGAAGAGAATTGTCCCGATATCGATTGTCCCAATATCGTATGGCCTCCATACAATGGTACCCCTCGATATTCGGTATTTTGAAGATTTTAGCCACATTTTTCAAGGAAATTTTTTGAAAATAAACACGACGAGTTCTTTTTGAGTATTTTACACCCTGCATAAGAATTGTCTATATAAGTCTACGATATCGTACAGCCCCCTTATAACGGTGCCACCTATATTCCGTATTTTGATAATTGTAACAAAATTTTTCAATAAAATTGTCTGAAAATCCAAATAAGGATTTCCTTCTGAATACTCCATCCCATGGAAGGTTATTGTCTATATAGGTCCACGATATCGCTTATCCACAATATAACGGTACCTCCCTATATTCGGTATTTTGAAGATTTTAGCAACATTTTTCGATGGATTTGTCGAAAAATCCATACTAGAAGTTCTTTCAAAGCACTTAACACCCTATATACGTTCAAGATATCGTATAGCCCACATACAACGGAACCACCTGATATTAGATATTTTGCGATTTTGGGGACATTATTCCCAGGAGTTTTTTGAAATTGCGCACCTACAATTCGTAATGGGTACTATAGCCTATGACAAAAAATTGCTTATGCAGACCCACGTCTTCGTCTAGCCTCCATATAATGGTACATCCCAATATTCGGTATTTGGATAATTTTAGCGACATCGTCCATCGGAGTTTTTTCAAATTTCGTATTTAAAGTTCGTAATGGGAACTGCAGTCTATGACAAAGGATTGTCTATGCAGCTACAGGCCTTCGTGCAAGCCCCATATATCAGTACCACCCTATATTCAGTATTTTGATGATTTTAGCTACATTATTCACGGTTTTTTTCGTTAATTTCGTATTTCAATATTTAATGGCTTATGACAAAAGTTGCTTGTGCAGGTCCACGTTTTCGTATAGACCCCAATATAACTGCTATATTCGGTATTTTTAATTTTTTAAATTTTTTTTGCGAATTTATTTATTTTTTGAATATTTCCAAATTCGCTCCAAAGTTCGGCCCAGCCGAAATTACAGCTTTTTTACTTCTTTTCTATAGAAAAATACTATCCACATCTACTGAGAGTCTTTTCTATTTCAAGTAAGTGTTTAGTTGCCCTGTACGGAAACTTAAATTTTTTTCTTTCGAAAAAAAATGTCCTTTATTTCTAGAGTTTTCTTTCAAGCTATGTTTTTACATAGCTTCTTCATAATAGACTTTTGAATAAATGCCTAAAAAACTACCCCATGGCAAATATCTCCCTTTCTCTTTACTTAAGGTACACCTCATAAGATGCTTGTCATCCAAAGATTTGTTACCACCACAGATATTGAGTTCTATGTTGTCGCACATTGCAATTAAAGAAAACGAAATTTAATAACAAATTTCAAGGACGACAAAGGACGCTCATGCGAGCGACTTATTAAGCTTTTGCAAAAAAAAAAAATAAATAATACGCACCTTGGCTTGTGTTTATCTTCAGATCTTCTCATTACATGTTTATGCGAGCACCCGAATTTTTATGATTTATTTGTCTGGCGACAAACACATAAAAATTGTCTTAATCCGCAAACGCAATACAGACAGTATTCTAAGGGTGGCTTATTTAGACTCAAAGAAAATTGTAGCAACATTTTCTTGAGGGGAAACTCTTAAATGAATTTCCACAAGACAAAATTGCTATAACTTAAAGTTACGCACCGAATACATTGCATCCCCGCCATTGATGTAATTTATGACAAGTAGTAAAATGCTTAAACTAAAAAAGCGGTACACATTTTAACTTACGCCAGCAAATATCCTGCCAAGCACTCGCTACCACTACTACCACTAACTAAATAACTGAATTTGCAATGGTCAGTTAAAGATAAAACGATGACAGCTACTACAACTACTCAGCTGAAGCACCACCACCATCGAAGTTGGCTTAAACTTCGCAGACATGATTACAACTGGAATGTTCCGCGTCCAAAGCACAAAGAAGATTAACTTCAATTATTCAATAACCATGTCAGAGATGTCGTCGTCGTCGTCGTCATCGTTGTCGTCTTATCAGAACGCAGACAGTAATAAATGTCTGAGAAGTTGTAAAAAAGTGTCGACCAATTAATAAATCCGTATGAAAGTTTTATGATACGAGTCCATTGTGAAATATTACAAATCAATTTAAATTGTTTTTTTGAGGGGATAGACGATTAATTGATTTTATTGTTGGGTTTAGTAAATAGTAATTTTCTTACAAATTGGAGGGGATATTTACCGGTGTATGGAGCTTAGGAACAAATCTGAAGTGACATTGAAAAATTGTCATAGGCCTAACTTTACTCCAAAGCTAATCAAAAGGCCAATTTCATGGAAATTCGGACTGAAAGTCTTGCCGACAGATGTATACCCAAACCGCCAATGTTCGATTATTTAAATATTTTTTGACTTCTTCAATTTGTTGACCTCCTTGGTGGTTCCGTAGGATTGAGCCAACATTGCCCATTTCGTATCTGACAAATAAATATGATTTGAATATTGCGACGTGTCATGTTTTGACTATATTGGTTACTTCCTGCATTTTGTATGGGATATGTAATATTTGTTAGAAAATGTTAAAATGTGCCTGAGGTTCCAAATGTAGTCGACCGAATTATTCAGATAAAACCAGTAAAGAAAGCCTTAAAATCGGGCGGGCCGACTTTATGATACCCTACACAATTTAAAGTTGAAAGGACTTTATATGCCGAATATCGTTGTTACGGAGTGCACATTATGGCTGTGGGTAACAAACATAACAAATCGGATGAACAATATATATGGGAGCTATAGCTATATATGAACCGATATCCAAATTCGACTACTAGCTTCTAGACTCAATTCGGTATATTATTATATATATATATAAATATATTAAATCCAAACCGATCTCGATAAAATTTAGCAAAGGTACTTCTGAGCTGTATTTGATATATTTCCCCAAATATTCTTGTTACAGAGTGCATATTACGGCTGCGGATGACAAAAATAACAAATCGGATGAACAATATATATATATATATATATATATATATATATATATATATATATATATATATATATATATATATATATATATATATATATATATATGGGAGCTATATCCCATACAGAGCTATACCTGAACCGATTTCGATCAAATTTAGCATACATATTTTTATGCATAATTTGGTTGTATGTGCTAAATTCTATACTATTCGGGCTGATATTACACGTTTGGTGCACAATAAAAGGCAAATCGGACGAAGATATATATGGGAGCTTTATCTAAATTTTTACCGATTATCTCCAATTTTAATAGAGTTCGTCCTTGGGCCAACCAAATGATTTGTGCAAAATTTCATCTGGATCGGGCAATAAATTGTTTACAAAAATACATGGACGGACAGACAGACAGACGGACGGACATGCATAAATCGACTCAGAATGTGATTCTATGCAGATCATCAGAAGGAACTATGGGTCTATCTCGTTTCCTTTTGCCTGTTACAAACAAATGCACAAAGACATAATACCCTGACCACCTTGTTGTGTAGGGTATAAAAATTACCAGAATTTTTACAATTTTACGCTGATAGGGAATTTGTTAACATAATGTGTTCTTCGAATATAATGATCCGCTTAATGTATCCTTCATTGTTTGCTTGGTGTTTTTAATCCGGCTACATATATCTTTTGATGCGACCATAACATACCCCATCGAAATAATTGTTTTATATTCTTTCACGTTTTTGGACCTAATCCATATCTAGACATTTAAAACTAAGCATCCGTCCCATTATATCGGGCACCTCCATCACGAGGGGACTAAATTTTAAATAACACTGTACAACAAAAAATAATTAAAAGAAAACCGAAAAGAGTCTAAAAGTGGAGCAAAAATGAAAAAAAAATGTCAATTGTACTACAGGTCTACTATAGGTTTACTATTTAAATATATTTTGACTTCTGTTATGATTAATCAAATGTTTGACTTTCTATGGAGTAGGTTGCAAGGGAATGGGCCAATATTGTGCATTTCATGTCGGTTCGCCAGGTGCCAGGTTTGACCTAAATTGGTTACTTCCTTCACTTTATATGAGATATGTAATAATTTTTAGAAAATGATAAAATGTGCGTAAGGTACCAGATATAGTCAACCGAAGTATCCCATTCTTATACTTCATCTAATACAGATAGAAATATTCATATGGGCAAAATTACAAGAAAATCGAACTTTTATCTCCAATTCTATTCGAAATCATAAATTCCATATTCATCTCAGGTTTCTGGTTGAGATAAATATTTAGATAAAGCAAGTTGTAAATTATCGCTGACTTGTTTCGCAAGTTATGACAGACAAATTTTTGAAAATTGTTATGCTTTGTGGGTTCGCAGATATATATCATCTTCACAACAAATCATATGCTAGCAAAAATGTTTGTATGTGTGAAATTTGAACAGAGTTGTCTGCTTAGTTTGCTTTTCAAATCTTGTACCCTATGTGGGGTGTTGCCAGAAAAATGGTCCGATCTAATCCATCTTTATAGCAGATTTGTGTTGATAGAAATATTGAGATGTACCAAGTCTGAATTGAATCGGATGTTAATTTCGCTTGTATGAGCTTCGTTGATATTTAAAATTTTCACAACTTTGTGGGGGAGGTACCAGAAGGTATATCCCATCTTCACAACAAATCTTGTGTTAGTAAAGAGAACCGGATGCTTATTATACATTCAGCCATATGGCTACAGAGTGTATATATAATGCGATAAGGCCAATGCTCAAAATAACGGTTTTAAGTTTTTTTAGGTCTCTTTGGACCAAATTCGTTTTAGGATATTTCTGTCGATCTAGCGATGCCCCTCCCTTCGTCCGTCTGTCTGACTGGTTGGTGAGCACGATTACTCTCAAAGGGAGTATCCAATTTGGCCTAAACTTATTATCAAACTTAGATCGAGTTCGGAGGTGGGCAATATTGGTCCACTCCTTCTGGTACCTCGGATGTCTAAATTTTCAACAAAAATAAGAAATATTTGAAGGATAATCCAGTTTTGCTCCAACTCCAACTGCTAGGTCAGTACCTCCCTCAATAAATTTTTGAAAAATTATAACTCTTATAAAAAGTGATGTAAGAGTTCGATTGTTGAATTTAATCGTTTTGATTATTCAAAACGTTGACCCTTTGTGGAGGAGGTACCAGAAGGAATGGGTAATAGAAATATTGAGATGCACTAGGTCTGAATGGAATTGGGTGTTAATTTCGGGTTTTATGAGTAGTTTCATGGATACTGAAAATGTTGGACCTTTGTGGCGGACATACCAGAAGGAGTGGACCGATATATTTCATCTTCACACCAGACCTTGGGTTTGTAAAAATTTTGTGATGTGTTTAATTTGAAGATGATCGAACTCTAATATCACATTTTATAAAAGGTATAATTATTCAAAAATTTGACCCTTTGTGGTGAAGGTACCAGAAGGAATGGACAGATACGCACCAGCTAGCCAGACAGACAGACGGACGGACGGACATCGCTAGATCGACTCCAAATGTCCTGAAATGAATTTGCTCAAAGAAACATAGGGTCTAAAACCGTTATTTCAATCAGGCACGTATCAAATGATGTATACCCTCTCTAGTCATATGGCTGAGTGCATGAATACGTAAAAAATGTGGCTTAAATCATCAATATACCAAATATTCGGAGGCACCGCCTTAAATGATAAAAGAAGTAATGAGACTATTCAAGCAGTTTTCTGCCGCAGAAAAAAATTATAAACTCTACATACCTAATTTTAAACTATTCCCCTGAAAAATTACGCTAAATTCAACAAAATTCCCAGAATACCCCATATTACATGGGAGGAACGTGAACCCATATAAACAAAATTCTGCCAGAGGAGGTTAAATACATTAGGAAATCTATGAATTGAATTTTAAATAATCCGGTTTTAAAATGTAGTTTAAATTCCTAAAATACCGAGTATGGGGTATATAAGAAAACGTGGGCTTACATATAAAATGTTCTGACACAGGAGCTTAAGCACGTTACAAACTCTAAGTACCGAATTTTATTTTTTTTTTTTTTTAGAAAATGTGATCTAAATAGTCAAAATACCAAATATCGGGAGATTCAGTTATGTGGAGGCTATGCGAAAACGTGGACCTACATGGCCCATTTACGAACTTAACTTTACAAATGTGTGCAAAATTTAAGCCTTCTATCTCAATTTGATCGATAGATAGTGTGATTACAAGAGACAGAGAGACATACATACGGATATCGCTAAATCGACTTCGAATTTAACGCTGATCATGAATGTGTATACTGACAATGGGTCACATAGGTCTACGTTAATGTATATCCCCCATATACGAATTTGTTGTAAATTGACAGTTTGTGTGTGGGGGAAACAACCTTGCAGATAATAATTGAAATGGGTTCAAGATTTTGTTAGGACCCCATATTTCACTGGGATCGTTCCATGTATTTGTTTGGTGTTCATAATAGTTCATAGGGAGGAGCTACGACAGAAAATTGACCATTCAGGTCCACATTTTCGTATATTCCTCATATAGGGGCACCTCCTTATATTCGATATTTTTATGATGTTAGTCACACTTTTCATCGGTATTATTTTAAATTCGGAGTTCGTAATGACCCGTGAGGGTATATATGTTAGTATAGCCCCCCATATAACTTTACCTCTCTATTTTTGGTATTTTGATGATATAATACACGCAGTGACAGAAAATTGTATACATAGGTCTACGATTTCTAATGGCCCCCTTGTAAGGTACCGCTACAGTTTCTAATGTAATGGTTAAAAATCTTAAATTTAAAGTTCATAATGTATTATATTTTCTGTGGCAGAACATTCTCAATTCAGGTCCACGTTTTCGTATAGCCACTCTATAATTGTACCTCCCGATATTTGCAGTTTTGGAGATTTGCTTACAGAATTACTTGAAATTCGGTGACAGAACAATTTCTATCATTTATCGTTTATCTATAACTATAAATGTTTTACCTTTTGTATAGATATAGCTGTTAACTATATTTAACGACTTTTAATCAGATAAATCTCATGTGTTTCGATGGGTGTATCCTAACTCTTCACATTGTATATTTTTATATTTTTATGAAACCTATATTATAGACATTTTAGTTGTATACTCCATAGAAACTTTTAAAACCAAACATTTCTTATGTCCATTATGCTTTTTTTTCCTCCTAAACTCGATTACAAACTAGTGTATAAATAACATTCTGTTAAAACACCTTTAGCCCATGTTTTGCTGTAATCATGTGTCTTTTACAATATATTACCTTAAAAAAGACTTTAACACATTGGCCAATAAATCATAGCAATGAATAATAGTTGATTGTATTGTCGAGCCGATATTTTAAAAATTTTGTTAACATAAGTTCTTGTATAAGACAAATGGCCAGTTCGCACCTTTTTGAGATATTACAAGATATGTTATTGAATTATTGTGTAGAATGAATTGATGTTCAAAAGTTGTCAACACAAATGATAAATAAACAATTAGCTATCGGAACGTTAGAATAAAGCATAAATTATGTATTTTAGGGAATTTGATTAATTCTTTTATTGGTTTAAGCATATATTTTTGAATAAAAACCAAAAACCTAAACTTTCCCACTATGATAAATTGCTTTGAACGGCCGTATTACCAAATGCGCCGGGTGCCTACTTTTAATCCTGCTAAATAATAAGGTTGTAAATAAACATACTTCCCAATTCCAAAAAAAAAAAACACCTATCCAAATTAATGTTGAGATACTACAAGATAAATTGATAAAGCTCACATTTTTTACTTATACCCACCATCATACTAGTTTGTAACTCCTCGAAATAATCATGTCGGACCCAACAAAGTTTATGTAATTTGATCAGCGTAAAATTCTAAGACGATTTAGCGATGTCCTTCTTACTGTTGAGATGTCCGTCTTTCGAACGAATTGAGATAGAAGGCTAAAATTTTGCACATATGTGTATTTTGTCCATAGGCAGGTTATGTTCGAAAATGGGTCATGTCGGTCTACGTTTTCGCCCCCATATAAATAAATATTCGATATTGATTATTTTAATACCTTATGGTATTAGAAACATTATAAACCAGAATTGTTTCAAGTTTCATATTCAAAGTTCGTAATGGGTACCAAAGCCTCTGACAAAAAAAATACGTATGCAGGTCTACGCCTTCTTATAGCCACCATACAGGGTAAAATAAAAAAAATTGCAACAAAGTCAAAGGCCTTAATTTTTACATTTATTTTTTTTTTAATTTTATAGAAGGAAAGCAGAAAAATGACGGAAATAGTATCAAGTTTTAGAATAAGTTTAGATTTTTTCGAATTGGTCATCTTTGGCACGAATTAGGGCCTTCAAACGGCCAATGAAACCGTCACACGCTGCCTGAATGTTGCTCTGCGGTATTTTGGCCCATTCCCGGCGAAGCGCTTGCTTGAGGTGATCGACAATTTGGTATTTTTTAGTACCAACCTTGCTTTACAAAGTACTCCAGACACAATAGTCCAACGGATTGGTATCCGGTGATTTTGGTGGCCATTGTGCGCTGGAAATTAAGCGAGGAACCTCATTTTGTGACCATTCTTGGGTGGCGCGTGCTGAGTGCGATGCTGCTGAGCTCTGTTGGAATGTCCAAGGCCTACGGCCAAAATGTTTGCGTGCCCAAGGCTTTAATACACCCTCCAGAATATTTTTCGCGATAATATTCGCATTTATTCTAATTCCACGGTGGATAAATACGAGCGGAGAGCGACCATCGGCTGTTGTGGCGGCCCACACCATCACCATGGACGGCGCTTGAGTTCTGGTGGCCAACCAACCTCTTTGGCAAGTAAACACGATAATTTTGTTTGTTTACAAACTGCTGGACGACGAATGTTTTCTCATCGGAGAAAACCAAATTCGGCAGTTCACCACTTTCGTCCAAGCGAAACAACTCTTTAGCACGAATAACGTTTTTTCTGAAAAATTCTGGTTTGTAAACAATATAATGAGCTGTCAGTGGAATAATTTTAACAGCTGTCGGACGAGTAGCTTAGAAATGACAGCAGTTGGTTGCAGTTTTTTCATCTCACCCTATATAACGATACAGGGAGGTATATTAGCTGTTTTTTGTTATCATTTGATGACCGCCAAAACGTCCCTCATAGAAATAACGGTTCCAGACCGTAGGTCTCTTTGAACCTGATCCGTTGTAGGATATTTGGAGTCGATCTAGAGTGTCTGTCCTTCCGTCTGTCTGTTTGGATGGCTGGTGCGCACTATAGCTCTCGAAGACAGTATCCGATTTGAACCAAACTTGGAACATCGTAATATTAATGTCAAACTTAGATCGTGTTCGGAGAACCCAATGCACATCCCAATATTTTTGTAATTGCTAGGTCAGATGCGAAAATGGACAATATGGGCTCACTCCATCAAGTACCTTCCCCACAAAGGGTCGAAATTTCAAATAATTACAACTCTCATAAAATGCGAAATAAGAATCCGATTGTCTTTAAATTTCGCACATCCCAATTTCTTTTAACACAAGATCTGGTGTGAATGGGGGTACTTCTTCTGCTACCTCCCGCACAATTGTGCAAATATTTGAATAGCCGTGAAGCTCATAAAATGCGAAATGAGCATCCGATTCATTCGAAATTTGTCGCACCCCAATATTTCTATCAACACAAAATCTGTTGTGAATATGGTAGATTTCGGCCCACTTCTTGTGGTACCCCTCCCACAAAGGATCAACATTTTCAATAATCAAAACGATCATGAAACACGAACTGAGTATCCAATTCGTTTAAAATGTCACATATCCCTTTGGGTAAAATAACCCAAAACCCGCATAAAATGCGAAATAAGTAACCGATTAATTCTAAACTTCACAAATTCCAACATTTCCACAAACGCAAGATCTGGTGTGAAGATGGAATATATCGGTTGACTCTATCTGGTAACTTCCCCACAAAGGGTCAACATTTTGAATAATTTTATCTCACATAGCATGCAAAACAGGTCAGCGATTCCTTTCAAACGTGGGTTATCTAAATATATCTCTCAACAAGAGACCTGATTAGAATATGGAATTTATCGGCCCACTTCTTCTGGTATCTCCCTCACCTTGTAATATTTGTATCAGACTTTGATCACAATGCACGTCAAAATATAGTTATAGTTATAGCATATACCCCCATTGGTTGAGGTTGTCGGTGGTGTGTCGGCAAAAACGACTGATACTTTTTAACTAGTATCCGATATCAAATTTGGTACGTAAGAGATGGATAAAATCGGCCTATTCTAACTTGTACCTCCCTCACAAATGGTAAAAATCTTCAGAGAAATAATTTAACTTTATATCTCGTTGCTTGAATCTGCTATGCGTCAGGTGAAACCAGTAAGGAAAGCTCAAAATTCGGGCGGGGCCGACTATATGATACCCTACACCACTATGCATATTTAGTAGAGCTCTCGTAAAAAGGTTTATACAGGGCATTTCAGAGCTCTATGAGATATTTGGTACAAAATCAAAATCTATCTAATTCTATCGTGCATTTTACGAACTATAGCTATCTCTGAATCGGGTTTCTCCAAATTTTACGTATTAGCTTCTAGACTGGTGATTTGGGCTGATATTGACCATTTAGTGCACATTTAACCCGAAATCGGATGAAGATATATATGAGAGCTATATCCAAATCTGAACCGATTTCGATAAAATTTAAAACAGCTATTCCTGTGCTCCATCTAATACCTGGTACCAAATATCACGGTTGTGGAGTGAATATTACGAATGTGTGGGACTAAAACTCTAAATCGGATGAAACATGTATATGGTTGCTATATCTATATCTAAACCGATTTTCACTAAATTTGATATACTTGCTTCTAGGCTGAATTTGGTCCGATGTAAAATAAAGTCCATTTGGACTTATATCGGCCATTTGGTGCACAATTAACCCGAAATCGGATGAAGATATATATGGGAGCTATATCCAAATCTGAACCGATTTCGATAAAATTACAAACAGCTATTTCTGGGCTGTATCTTATATCTGGTACCAAATATCATTCTTGTGGAATGCATATTACGAATGTGAGAGGCTTAAACACCAAATCGGATAAAACATATATATGGGAGCTATAGCTGTTTCTGAACCGATTTTCTCCAAATTTGATATACTTGCTTCTAGGCCGAACTCGGTTGGGTGTGCCAAAATTCAGGTAATTTGGACTGATAGTGGACATTTGGTGCGCATTTAACCCGAAATCGGATGAATATATATATGGGAGCTATAGCTGTTTCTGAACCGATTTTCAAATTTGTTGTATTTGCTTTAAGGCTAATCTCGGTCACATGTGCCAAAATTCGGGCCATTTGGGCTGATATTGGCCATTTGGTGGTCAATTAACCCGAAATCGGATGAAGATATATATGGGAGCTATATCCAAATCTGAACCGATTTCGATAAAATTTAAAACAGCTATTTCTGTGCTCCATCTAATACCTGGTACCAAATATCACGGTTGTGGAGTGCGTAGTAGGAATATGAGGGACTTAAAGATCAAATCGGATGAAAGATATATATGGGAGCTATAGCTATATCTGAACCGATTTTCTCCAAATTTGATATACTTGATTCTAGGCCGAACTCGGTTGGGTGTGCCAAAATTCAGGTAATTTGGACTGATAGTGGATATTTGGTGCACATTTAACCCGAAATCAGATGAAGATATATATGGGAGCTATATCTAAATTTGATCCGATTCTCACCAATTTCAATAGGGTTCGTCCTTGGGCCAAAAAAATATTGTTTGGAAAATTTCATCTCAATCGGATAATAAATGCGACCTGCATTTTGTTCACAAGAATACATGGACAGACGGACGGACGGACGGACAGACGGACTGACATGCATAAATCGACTCAGAAAGTGATTCTATGAAGGTTCTCAAAAGTAACTATGGGTCTATCTCGTTTCCTTCTCCATGTTACAAACAAATGCACAAAGACATAATACCCTTACCACTATGTGGTGTAGGGTATAAAAACGGTTCACTCTCTCTCTCTCTCTCTCTCTCTCTCTCTCTGTCACCTTTCCCATAAAGGTTCAACATTTTAAACAATAGAACAGTGTGGCTTGTTTGTTCGGGATACCGTAGTATTTTGTTGTTGCAAAATGGTCAGGCTTATCCCTTTATTGTTGTTTTTATAAAAACAACGTTTGTTTATTAGTGGAGAACGATGGTAATGTTTACCAGGGGGTAAGGCAGGGAATACCTAGCTGTCAGCAAAAGGGAAAGTATTTCTGGGTTCTGTTCAAAGTTCTCACATTGCAATATTTGTACTATATTTCGGATATAATTAGATCTGATGTGATTGACAGCCTGGTGTAAAGGAGTTATACTGAGAAAAAATTATACAAAATACTCTTCAAGTATTATTGGATTTTTCTTCCCCAATTAGGAATCGATATTAATGTGTGGTATATATAAATTTATCAATCATCAAATATATAACAAATTTTATTGAATCTTAATTTTATTTTCACCAAATAATCTTCCTCCCAATGAATTCCATTCGAACACTTTCAATTAAGATTGTATATCTTTTAAGAACTTTGCAAAAAAAAAACTTTTCATTCATGAATTTTGTTCATGGCTGGGACTTTGATATTGTCCTAATGTCTTCTAGACGCATTAGCAGCAATAAAAACAATGTTCAAAATGTCGAATTAATTCTTCATAATTTTCCCCCTGAGTGATGCCCTTGGAATACGTAATTGATTGGCGGTGGGATGGGGATCGATGGCTAGCTGTTGTTGTTGTTGTTGTTGCTGTTATTGTTGCTATTTCTAGTTTTGCATAATTTCTTTTAATGCATAAATCAAGCATTTCGTGTGTCTCCCATGTCTATGATTGGCTGCTTGGCTGGCTGGCTGGCTTGCTGACAGACTGGCTGTTTGGCGTTGGTAACAATGTCGGCATTCGTTATTAGTTTATCGCTAATTACAACTTTGTTCCAGAGTTGGTTTTTGATGAACATTGGCCGTCCGTGCAATGGGCAATTGGCCAAATTATTTAATATGAATGTTCCTAATGTTCTAAATTCGTTGTTGTCATTGTAATTTTTGTTGGCGGCTCAAAAATGTATTCGATGAGAAAAACAAAAAATGTTATGTGATGGAATTCGTCGAGAGTCGTGGGTTTGGAAGAGACCTAATAAAGTATGTATATAATAAAATAATATATTCTTAATGGAACATAATTTCTTTTAATATAATGATTCTCAGCCACTAAGAATTTTTTTTCTGTAGAAAAAGATCGATTTTCAGTAAATGAATCATTTGTTATGCCAAAAATTTAAACTCTTTAGGAACAAATTAAATTCTATCAGTCGGTTCTGCCGACAGATGTATACCTCCAGCCTTGAGTTATAATTAGTCTAACTTTTGAACCTTTGTGGGGAGGTTGCGAAGCAGTTGGCCAATATTGTCAAATATGTATCTGACCAAAGTCTGATATAAATATACCAATGTGCCATATTTGGACCATATCGTCTACTTCCTATACATTATATGAGATATGTGCAAATTTTTGGAAAATGTAGAAATATGTCTGAGGTGGACCGAAATATTACACTTCATCTAATACAGATAAATATATTGGTATGTGCAAAATTTGAATGAAATCCAACATTTATATCCACTTTTATACGAAATCATAAATTCCCATAAATGACATATTTATATCAGATTTCTGGTTAAGAGAAATATTTAGATATAGCAAGTTGTATAGAATAGCCGACATGTTTCACAACTTATGATAGATGTAAGTATTGGAAATTGTGACCCTTTGTGGCAGAAGGGGTTGGCAGATATATATCATCTTCACAACAGATTTTGCGTTAGAAAAATGGTTTGGATGTGTGAAATTTGAAGAGAGTTGAATGATTATTTCGCATTTGATGAGCGTTTTATTTTTCAAAATTTTGAACCCTGTGTGGGGGAAGTACCAGAAGGAGTGCGCCGATATATCCCATTTACACAGCAGATCTTGTGTTAGTAAAAATAATGGCATGTGTGAAGAGAACTGGATGCTTATTTCGGATATTATGATCGTTTTGGTTATTCAAGTTTTAACCCTTTGTGGGGGGAGGTAAAAAAAGAAATGGTCCGATCTCTACCATCTTTATAAAAGATCTTGCGCTAATGGAAATATTGAGATGTGCCAAGTCCGAATGGAATCGAATGTAAATTTCGCGTTTTAAGATCTTCATTGATATTCAAACTTTTAACCCTTTGTGGGGGAGGTATCTGAAGGAGTGAACCGATGTATAACCATCTTTACAGCAGATCTTGTGTCAGCAGAAATAATGGGATATGTGAAATTGAAATATGAAGAGAACCAGATGCTTATTTCGAATTTTATAATCGTTTGGTTATCCAAAATTTTGACCCTTTGTAAAGGAGGTACTAGAATGAATGATCTAATCTCTACTTGAGGGAAATATTGAGATGCGGTAAGTCTGAATGGAATAGGATGTTAATTTCGCGCTTTATGAACTTCATTCATATTCAAAATTTTGACACTTTGTGGAGGGGGTACCAGAAGGAGTGCGCTTACCGATATATTCCATATTCACACCACACCTTGGATTAATAAAAAATATTGCGATATGTGTAATTTGAAGATCGGCTCTAAATGTGCTGAAACAGACATTGTCTAAAGAGACCTTGGGTCTAAATCCGTTATTCCGATGAGACAAGTTTTGGACGTATCAAATACATATACCCTCTGTAACCATATGGCTGAGGAAACAAAAAACGGTACTCAGTTATTGAGGAATCATTTTCTATAGAAAAAAACGGTCTTCACTTACAGCAGCATCTTTCCCCAAAAACAATCCTCAGACATTGCGACATTTTTCCTATTGAAAAAGTTCTTTTTATAGACATTTTTTCTATAGAAAACGCGGTCTCAGTAGCAAAATTCACAATACGTTCTGTTTGAAAAATGTTTTAATTAGAACTACATACACTGTAATGATTTTTTTCAGACGTTCAAGCTTTTATTTATTGTGCACGTTTTTTTCTATTTCGAAAATAATACTAGGAAAATCCTTACCTTTTACACCAAAAAGTCTTCAAAATCTTTTATTTTGAAAATTATCAAGGAGGATAATAGAAAAACCATTGCACAATCGATCCATATCCAATTTTTTGTCCAAAGCTATTTCAACATCTCCAAAACCATTTCAACTTCTCCATTTGTTAATCCAAGAAACCTAAAGATCAAATCTCAGAATTTCAATTCTATCCCTTTACCTTATACCAAATTTAGTCCACATATCCAAAGCAATATACAGCTGTCCATTCTAGACATCAAACGTGATCCAAAAATAGTATAATTTTGTACTTTTCGAGCAATTATATTACACATTAGCAAAACCACCACCAGATCTCAATACCAGATACCAACAGAGATCTCAATATCAAATTTCGGGATTTCAGCTCTATATACATTAACACAATACCAAATTTAGTAACATATACAATTTCATTGTTTCAGTTCTATCCCATCACCCAATATCAAATTTAGTAGCCGTTACTACTTTTCGAATAATTATAGATCGCATTTCAAAACAATCAATATCATATTTCATGACATCACATTTTTTCTCCATGATATCAAATTTCCCCCATTCTGAAACAAGCACCTTCTCTCAACCACAGACTCCAACAGTGACATCTATATACAATTTCAGCTCTGTTTTCTCACTCAATGCTAAATTTAGTCCCATTATATACCTTTCGTATGAATATAGAACGCATTTTTAAACCACCGCCAAATTTCACACACACCTACAATCAGTAATCTATGTATCAAATTTCAGAATTTCATCACTATTTCTTAACCTAATGCCAAATATACAACCATTTTAGGAACCATCTTCATATGGCCAGGCTACACATGAATAGCCAAATTTCACATTTCAAGCACCAACTGTTCACCCAATACCAAATTGTACCGAATGTAGTACGCCTCAGTACTTTTCGTGCACTTGTAGTACACATTTCCAAAACCACCTCTTTATCACAAAACTACCATCAACACAAAATTCCAAGTTCATCCGTTCTCCCTAAAGCAAACTCTTCCAAATTTAGTACCATTTAGTCCAGTTTTAAAATTTAGTATGCATTTCCAAAACCTCCTCCATATATCAATCTTATTTTTTGTACCCTCCACCTTGAAAAGGAGGGTATATTAACTTTGTCATTCTGTTTGAAACATCCCTAAATATTCGTCGTAGACCTCATAAAGTATATATATTCATAATCAGCATAAAATTCTAAGTCGATTAAACAATGTCAGCGTGTCCGTCTGTCTGTCTGTTGAAATCACGATACAGGCACAGAGCTTCAAAATTTGGCAGAACAATTTGTATTGTGTCTAGGATGGTTGGTATTAAAAATGAGATATATCGGTCCACGTTTTGATGTAGCCCCATATAACGGTACATCCCAATAATCGGTATTTTAATGATTTTTGCCAAATTTTTTTCGCGGATTTGTCTAAAAATTGGTATTTGTGGGTCCTAAAAGATTGTAGCTCATTTGGCGAAACATTGTATGCACACATTTTTTCACGAATTTGTGTAAAAATTGGTATTTTTTGCTCATAATGAGTTCTAGCTCCGTTGGCGAAACATTGTATGCATAGGTCCACGTTTTTGTATTGCCCCATATAGCGGTACCTCCCAATATTCAGTATTTTGATGATTTTTGCCACATTTTCCACGGATTTTTCTTAATAAATGGCATTTGTGGGTCATAATGGGCTCTAGCTCCGAAAAAAGTTGTATGTATATGTCAACGTTTTTGTATAGCCCCCATAAAACGGTACATCCACATATTCCGGATTTTGATAATTTCCGTAACATTTTCTCACGGATTTCTCAAAAAATTGTTATTTTTGGTCATAGTGGGTTTTAGCTCCGGTGGCGGAACATTGTATATATAGGTACACGTTTTTATATAGCACCAATATAACGGTACTTCCCCATAATCGGTATTTTGATGGTTTTTGAAATACATAGGTTAACATTTTTAGTATTTTTCGTACGAATTTCTAAAAACTCAGACTGGCCCTCTGGTTCAAAATTTAAAGATTCTAGCTTCAGCCGTTTCGTCTGGGCGTTGATTTTAGGTTAGTTAATCAGTCAGTTATTTCATTACATATATAGATTTATCGTATAGAAGAACTTTTCCAATTGAAAAAGTCGGACCTCATTTATGACTGACCTTTTCAAGGAATTGGACTGAAGAAAACAGCAACATCAGCAGAAATGGTTGGAAAAGTAATGAAGCAACTTGATCGAAGCCCGCGTCGCATTGTCCGAAAAATGGCTCGTGAGCAGAACATATCGCAATATTCCATTCGGCAAATATTGAAAAAATGAGCTCGGGGTAAAGCCATTGAAATTCCAAAAAGTGCAAGAACTTACACCACAACAGAAAGAAAATAGACCTAAAAGATCTAAAGAGTTGCTCCGCTTGGCCGAAAGTGTTGAACTGCCGAATTTGGTTTTCTCTCTCTCTCTCTCCGATGAGAAAACATTCGTTTTCCAGCAGTTTGTAAACAAACAAAATGATCGTGTTTACTTGCCAAAGAGGTCAGCTAAAAATGTGCACCTTCGGTTGGCCACCAAAACTCAAGCGCAGGCCATGGTGATGGTGTGGGCCGCTATAACAGCCGATGGTCTCTCTCCGCTCGTATTAATCAACCGTGGCATCAGAATAAATGCCGAATATTATCTCGAAAATATTCTAGGATATATTAAAGCCTTGGGCACGCAAACATTTTGGACGCAGACCTTGGACATTCCAACTGGACTCAGCACCATCGCACTTAGCACGCGCCATCCAAGAATGGTTACAAAATGAAATTCCTCGCTTCATTTCCAGCGCAAAATGGCCACCAAAATCTCCGGATACCAATCCGTTGGACTATTGTGTCTGGAGTATTTTGGAAAGCAAGGTTGGCACTAAAAGATACCAAAGTGTCGATCACCTCAACCAAGCGATTCGCCGGGAATGGGCCAAAATACCGCAGAACAACATTCGGGCAGCGTGTGACGGTTTCATTGGCCGTTTGAAGGCCCTAATTCGTGCCAAAGGTGACCAATTCGAAAAAATATAAACTTATTCTAAAATTTGATGCTATTTCCGGCATTTTTTGCTTTCATTCATCCTATAGAAAATTCTATTCATTTACTATTTATACCCTACACCACATAGTGGTAAGCTTATTATGTCTTTGTGCATTTGTTTGTAACATGGAGAAGGAAGCGAGATAGACCCATAGTTACTTTTGAGGATCCCCATAGAATCACTTTCTGAGTTGATTTATGCATGTCAGTCCGTCTGTCCATCCGTCCGTTTGTCCATGTATTCCTGTGTAGAAAATGCAGGTCGCATTTATTATCCGATTGAGATGAAATTTTCCAAAGAACATTTGTTTGGCCCAAGGACGAACCCTATTGAAATTGGAGATAATCGGTAAAAAATAGATATAGCTACCATATATAGCTTCGTCCGATTTGCCTTTTATTGTGCACCAAACATGTAATATCAGCCCCAATAGTATGGAATTTTGCACATACAACCAAATTAGGCCTGAAAATAAGTATGCCAAATTTGATCGAAATCGGTTCAGATATAGCTATAGCTTCCATGTACATTGTTCATCCGATTTGTTATTTTTGTCCTCCGCAGCCGTAATATGCACTCCGTAACAACGATATTCAGGGAAATATATCAAATACAGCTCAGAAATATATTTGTCAATTTTTTTCGAGATCGGTTCAGATTTGGATGTATCTCCCATATATAACTTCGTCCGATTTACCTTCTAAACGTCTAATATTTGCCCAAATGGGATAGAATTTGGCACATGCGACCGAATTGAGTCTAGAAGCTAGTGTGCCAAATTTGGTGAAGATCGGTTCAGATATAGCTATAGCTCCTATATATATTGTTCGTCCGATTTGTTGTATTTTTTACCCACAGCCGAAATATGCACTCTGTAACAACGATATTTAGGGAAATATATTAAATGCAGCTCAGAAATACCTTCGCTAAATTGTATCGAGATCGGTTCAGATTTGGATAAAGCTCCCATATATACCTTTATCTGATTTCAAATTAATTTCGCACCAAATGGGCAATACACGTCCGAATTTAAAAGATACAAATGCTTCGGCATATTTAGTCCTTGGAACTTTAAATTACAATTATAATCATAGCGTGTGTGATTAAATTCTCCCATAAATCTTTTGATTGTAATGTGGAGCTCTACAAAATTAGCAAAGTGGTGTAGGGTATCATAAAGTCGGCCCCGCCCGACTTTAGGACTTTCTCTACTGGTTTTCCCTAAAGAAGTTCCTTCCCTTAGTTTTGGGAAGTTTTATATGAAATAATTTGTCCTCATGCCTTTAAGTTTTTTATATAATAAATCTACTGAGGTTGTGTTGCTTGTTCTGCAAAGATTTTTCCCATGAAACCTTTTGTGTTTTATGCGTCTGGATGTCAATTGGGTTTTTGTCTGCACCTAGCCCCTATATCAAAGAGGCGCAGTTACTGTTTTTGTTATTTCCCACCAATAAACATGATCGTCCGTGTGTTCTTTCCCGTCTACGTCTGTGTTGCTTGCGTTCATTCATAAATTCAAAGTAGGTAGGTGAGGATTTCTTATTAACAAAGGTACTGTTAATTGTACATCGGTCATTACGAGTCCAAATCAATGAAAGGTTTGGAATTTCCACTTGCCACAAAAGAAGTGAACAAATCAAAGCAATGAAATTGACAGTTGATAAACAACATCAACAACAGCAACAACAACTATGACCAGAGAATACAAATTACTCTTCCGTACGCAAATGACCCAATTATGGCGAATTAATAGTCTGGGTTGCAGGTTTATAGATGACTGGTTTCCATTGTTCATCTAATGTGCAGAATTATCAAATGTTGTCATGGAGAGACCGTTTTTAATTAAATGAATCAATTTGAGTGTATCTTTGTTTCCTTAATTAACCACAAGTGGTCGAATGATTTACAAGTGTGGGATAATTGTCATTGCTAAAATGTTGAAGAGTTACAAGTGAAATTGAAAATCTTTGCAGTTGGCTAATCACATGTACAACAAGAAATAGTCAAAAAAAAAAATTGAAACTTACGCTCGATATAAAGTAATTGAGTAATAATATTGAAATGTAGACAATTAGGTTAGTTCAAAGTGAATACAGGGTGAGATAAAAAAAACTGCAACAAAGTCAAATGCAATAATTTTTACATATTTTTACATTTTTTTTTTTGGATGAAAGCAAAAAAATGTCGGAAATAGCATCAAATTTTAGGATAAGTTTAGATTTGTTCGAATTGGTCACCTTTGGCACGAACTATGACCTTCAAACGGCCAATGAAACCATCACACGCTGCCCAAATGTTGCTCTGCGGTATTTTGGCCCATTCCCGGCGAAGCGCTTGCGTGAGGTGATCGACACTTTGGTATTTTTTAGTGCAAACCTTGTTTTCCAAAATACTCCACACACAATAGGCCAACGGATTGGTATTCGGAGATTTACGTGGCCATTGTGCGCTGGAAATAAAGCGAGGAACCTTATTTTGTTACTAGTTTTGTGGCGCGTGCTGAGTGCGATGGTGCTGAGTCCTGTTGGAATGTCCGAGGTGTGCGGCCAAAATGTTTGCGTGTCCATGGCTTTAATACACCCTCCAGAATATTTTCGCGATAATATTCGGCATTTATTCTGTTTAATACGAGCGGTCGATTAATACGAGCGACCATCGGCTGTTATGGCGGCCCACGCCATCACCATGACCGGCGCTTGCGTTCTGGTGGCCAACCCAGTGTGCACATTTTCAGCTGACCTCTTTGGCAAGTAAACACGATCACTTTGTTTGTTTACAAACTGCTGGACAACGAATGCTTTCTCATCCGAGAAAATTCGGCAGTTGAGTCTATTTCATTCAATTGAGTCTATTTTCTTTCTGTTGCGGTGTAAGTTCTTGCACTTTTTGGAATTTCAATGGCTTTATCCCGAGCTCATTTTCAGCTCACGAGCCATTTTTCAGCCACTGCGACGCGGGTTTCGATCAAGTCGCTTCTTTACTTTTCGAACCATTTCTGCTGAAGTTGCTGTTTTCTTCAGTCCACTTTCTTGACGTCGGGCTATGCTACCTTTAGCACGGTAACGAGCGATGGTACGAGACAAAAAACATTTGTTCACATTTAAATGCTGGAGTGTTCTTACGATTGCCACTTGTAGTTCTCCAGCCAAATATAAAGAAATCACACTATCACGCTTGAATTCCATCACGAATAACTTTTTTTCTAGTTAATTCGTACCAAAATGCTTTTTTACGCTTGAAAACAATATAATGAGCTGTCACTGGAACAACCTTAACAGCTATCGGACGAGTGGCTTAGAAGTGGCAGCAGTCTGGGGTTGGCTGCAGTTTTTTCATCTCACCCTGGATTTTGTGAGGGTTATAGTTATTCAAAATTTTGATCCGTTATAGGGGACCATCTTCATAGCAAACTGGGAGTTGGTAGAATTATTGAGATATGTCACCCCTAGATAGACTTCAAATGTCCTGAAACAGAGTTGGTCAAAAATTTTGACGCCTTGTGGAGGAGGTACAAGAAAGATTGCACTGTTTTCCACAATTTTCTCTCCAGACCATATGGCTAGCCATAAGGTTACAGAGCGTATAGATCATTTGATAGGGCCAAAACGTGCCTCATCAAAATAACGGCTTTAGTTCCTAGCTCTCTTTGGATCAAATCCGTTTCAGGGCATTTGGAGTCGATCTAGGGATGTCCGGCCGTCCGTCTCTATGGTGGATGCGCATGATAACTTACGAAGGGAGTATTCGATTTGGTCCCATCTTTGTACATCGTAATATTATTATCAATCGGTCCCCTCCTTTTTGTACCTCCCCCTCAAATGGTCAACATTGTCATCGAATAATTTAGTTAATAGAAAAAGAATATTCGTATGAGTGCTAGGTCATCATTTTAAATAAAACCAGTAAGGAAAGCTCAAAAGACGGGCGGGGCCGACTATATGATACCCTACACCACTATGCATATTTAGTAGAGCTCTCGTAAAAAGGTTTATACAGGGCATTTCAGAGCTCTATGAGATATTTGGTACAAAATCAAAATCTATCTAATTCTATCGTGCATTTTACGAACTATAGCTATCTCTGAACCGGGTTTCTCCAAATTTTACGTATTAGCTTCTAGACTGAATTCGGTCTTATGTACGAAAATTCATGCCATTTGGGCTGATATTGGTCATTTGATGCACAATTAACACGAAATCGGATGAAGATATATATGGGAGCTATAGCTATATCTGAACCGATCTTTACTAACATTGGTGTACTTGCTTCTAAGCTGGTTTCGGTCGGATTTGCCAAAATTGATGCTATTACGGCCATTTGGTGGTCAATCACCCGAAATCGGATGAAGATATATATGGGAGCTATATCCAAATCTGAACCGATTTCGGTAAAATTTAAAACAGCTATTCCTTTGCTCCATCTAATACCTAGTACCAAATATCACGGTTGTGGAGTGAATATTATGAATGTAAGGGACTAAAACACTAAATCGAATGAAACATATATATGGTTGCTATACCTATATCTGAACCGATTTTCACTAAATTTGATATACTTGCTTCTAGGCTGAATTTGGTCCGATGTACTAAAATTCAGTCCATTTGGACTTATATCGGCCATTTGGTGCACAATTAACCCGAAATCGGATGAAGATATATATGGGAGCTATATCCAAATCTGAACCGATTTCGATAAAATTACAAACAGCTATTTCTGGGCTGTATCTTTTATCTGGTACCAAATATCATTCTTGTGGAGTGCATATTACGAATGTGAGAGTCTTAAACACCAAATCGGATAAAACATATATATGGGAGCTATAGCTGTTTCTGAACCGATTTTCTCCAAATTTGTTGTATTTGCTTTAAGGCTAATCTCGGTCACATGTGCCAAAATTCGGGCCATTTGGGCTGATATTGGCCATTTGGTGGCCAGTTAACCCGAAATCGGATGAAGATATATATGGAAGCTATATCCAATTCTGAACCGATTTCGATAAAATTTAAAACAGCTATTTCTGTGCTCCATCTAATACCTGGTACCAAATATCATGGTTGTGGAGTGCGTAGTAGGAATGTGAGGGACTTAAAGATCAAATCGGATGAAAGATGTATATGGGAGCTATAGCTATATCTGAACCGATTTTCTCCAAATTTAATATACTTGCTTCTAGGCCGAATTCGGTTGGGTGTGCCAAAATTCAGGTAATTTGGACTGATAGTGGACATTTGGTGCACATTTAACCCGAAATCGGATGAAGATATATATGGGAGCTATATCTAAATTTGATCCGATTCTCACCAATTTCAATAGGGCCAAAAAAATATTGTTTGGAAAATTTCATCTCAATCGGATAATAAATGCGACCTGCATTTTGTTCACAAGAATACATGGACAGACGGACGGACGGACGGACGGACGGACGGACAGACGGACTGACATGCATAAATCGACTCAGAAAGTGATTCTATGAAGGTTCTCAAAAGTAACTATGGGTCTATCTCGTTTCCTTCTCCATGTTACAAACAAATGCACAAAGACATAATACCCTTACCACTATGTGGTGTAGGGTATAAAAATTGGGAATGAGTGACGGAAATTAGTACAGAAATAAATTTGCCAAATTATATAGAAATCGGTTCACATTTAGATATAGCTCTCATATATACGATATGTGTCTCCAATTTCAATGAAGTTTGGAATGTGTGACGAAATTTGGTCAAAAAAATAATTTGTCGAATTATATCGAAATCTTTTCGCATTTGCTATGACAATTAATAAATCCAAAGAATAAGCTCTTGGTGTATGCGGATTAAATTTGGAATGTTCCTGCTTTTCTCATGGTCAGCCGTATCTGACATGTTTACGCTCTTTGATTTATTTTTATTTAAAAAGCACAAAATTTTCGTATATAAAATGTTGAATGCATCTAAAATCAAAAGGGGTAGCGAAGTGCCTGACTGACTTAGAATCGACGCCTGGACGAAGCGGCTGAAGCTAAACTCTTGAAATTTTACACAGGGTCAGGGTACGAAAAGTACTGCAATGTACTAAACATTAAATACTTTGTATTCGACAAAAGAAATAAACCAGAAAACTTTGGAATAAGAGTCACTGATAGGGCACAGGATAGATCTACAGAATTATTTTTGGTAATTCGAACTTTAAGGTTACGAGAAGTTCTAAAATACATAGTACTAAACTTCTAAAATGGTATCATTTGGTATTATGTGAATTAAGGTTGAAAAGTATGTTTGATATAATGAAGGTGGGTTCTGAAATACTAAATTTGGTAATAGGGATGGGTATATTTGAAATTTGCTATAGATGTCGCTGTTGGTTTCTGTTATTAAAATATGGATGGTTTATGGTGGTTTTGGAAATGTGTACTATAACTGTACGTTTATTTAATAAAGAATTGCATATAGCCATATTGCCTTTTATTTCAGTTATTTTAGAATTTTTTTTTAAAAGTTTGTAATTGGTGTAGTCGCATCTCGCCTTTGGTAAGAAATTATCATTATGGTCCATATATAGCCCATATTGTGATATTTGTGGTAGTTTAATGAATTAAGTCACTTTTTCCACTGCTTATAAACTACACCACAAGGTGGTCAGGGTATTATGTCTTTGTGCATTTGTTAGTAACAGGCAAAAGGAAACGAGAGAGACCCATAGTTCCTTTTGATGATCTGCATAGAATCACATTCTGAGTCGATTTATGCATGTCCGTCCGTACGTCTGTCCATGTACTTTTGTAAACAAAGTACAGTTCGCATTTATTTCCATATCCAGATGAAATTTTGCACAAATCATTTTTATGGCCCAAGGACGAACCCTATTGAAATTATATATCTATATATATATCTTCGTCCGATTTGCCTTTTATTGTGCACCAAACGTGTAATATCAGTCCGAATAGTATGGAATTTTGCACGTACGATCAGATTGGACCTGAAGACAAGTGTGTCAAATTTGATCGAAATCGGTTAAGATATAGCTATAGCTCCCATATATATTGTTCATCCGATTTTTTATTTTTGTCCTCCGCAGCCGTAATATGCACTCAATAACAACAATATTTGGGAAAATATATCAAATACAGCTCAAAAATACATTTGCTAAATTTTATCGAGGTCGGTTCAGATTTGGATATAGCTCTCATATATAACTTCGTTCGATTTACCTTTTATTGTAAACCAATAATATTTGCCCAAATGGGATGAAATTTGGCACTTACGACCGAATTGAGTCTGGAGGCTAGTATGTCAAATTTGGTGAAGATCGGTTCAGATATAGCTATAGCTTCCATATATATTATTCATCCGATTTGTTATATTTGTTACCCACAACCGTAATATGCACTCCGTAACAACGATATTCAGGGAAATATATCAAATACAGCTCTGAAATATCTTTGCAAAATTTTATGGAGATCGGTTCCGATTTGGATATAGCTCCCATATATATATATATTTATCCGATTTCAAATTAATTGTGCACTAAATGGGCAATACAAGTCCGAATTTAAAAGATACAAATGCTTCGGCATATTTAGTCCATTGAACTTTAAATTATAATTATAATCCTAGTGTGTATGATTAAATTCTCCCATAAAAACTTTGAATTGTTATGCGGAGCTCTACTAAATTAGCAAAGTGGTGTAGGGTATCATAAAGTCGGCCCCGCCCGACTTTAAGACTTTCTTTACTGTTTTTTTTTATGGTTGTGTTGTGATGTTACGGACAAGTCGAACAAAGATAGCAATGTTTAATCTATTATCTTATTGCCTATTACCGCTATTTGATTCTTACCCTATTAACGCACTAAGCCTACACATTACTATATCTTATCTATTTGTCGGTTAGATTTACTTAAATAGCTTTTGATTTAAAACAATTAAAATTGGGTGACGACACTGTCATGGGAAAATGAAGAATTCAATTCATATTAAAATCGAAAAACATCTGTCACTTGACCTTGTTTTTGTCACACAGGTTTTATTTAAAGCAAAAAATAATAAAAACAAGTAAAAAACATTAAGATCTTTTAATACCCTCCACCTAAGGACAATGTAAACATTATAACCAATAATGACCCACTAATACCAAATTTTAGACATATTCGTTTGAAAATGTGGCAAAAATTATCAAAATAGCGAATGTCGGAAGGTACCGCTATATAAGGCTATACAAAAACGAGGACCTATACATACAATGTTTCGCCAACGGAGCTAGAACCCATTATGATGAACAAATACCGATTTTTAGACAAATCCATGAGAAAGTGTGGCAAAAATCATCAAAATACCGAATATCGGGAGGTATGGGAATTATACCAAAACGTGGACCGATTTATTTCATTTTCAATACCAACCACCCTAGACACAATACGAATTATTCTGCTAAATATTTGACGTAGAGCGTCAAATAATGTGGCATGTATCGTGATTTCAACAGACAGACGGACAGACAGATAAACGGAGAGACAGACAGACGGACATCGTTAAATCGACTTAGAAATTTATGTTGATTATTATATATATATATATATATATATATATATATATATATATATATATATATATATATATATATATATATATATATATATATATATATATATATATATATATATATATATATATATATATATATATATATATATATATATATATATATTATGGGTTCTGCGACGAATATTTAGGGATGTTACAAACGGAATGCTAAAGTTAATATACCCTCCTTTCCAAGATGGGAAGTATAAAAATAAAGTCCGAATAATTGCAAAACAGTGAATATTATTCTGCAAATATGTTAACACCTCAACTTGCTATCCAAGATTTTGATTGAGCTTTAATCATAGCTGGCCAAACATTATTATGATGATGAAAATCAGTTGACAGCAATGGATGTTGATAGCTTAACTGGGAGTTAGATGTGCCATCGTTGATAACAATGATGAATGATTACTGATGACAGCGGCTATGATGCTGATGATGATATTGAAAATAAACTGATATCGACAAGCCACAGCATACTGCGCGTTTTTTGGCTGGGTAAGAGTAAGTGTGCATTTTTTATTTCATTTTTATTTTTTGCTTTGCAAATAGGTGTGTGTCGTTGTCTTACGGTTTTTTTTTCTCCCAAGCAATTGTTAAGGACGCAAAAGATAAGTTGTGTTTTTCAAAATTGAAATTTGCAAATTATTAAAATATTTGTTTTATTCTTCATTTTTATTTGATGACATTTTTAACTGCTTTTGTTGTTATTTTGCTATTTGAAGTGTTATTTACGGTCGTTGATGATGGGTTTTGGTTGGTGATTGGTAATGACATTGTCGGCAATAGTTATGTATGCAATAAGGTGGTTAAAAGATTTTTAGAAGACTTTAAAAAAATGATTTTAGACAAAAATACTAAATTTTGTACTTCTCGCTCAGTAACATATTTCGAAATAAAGTTTAAAAATTAGCTGAGTGCAACTGACTTTATTTTTGTAAGCCGTCGATGGTAGGAAAATAGAATTGAAAAGTGTACCCTTACAGTATTTCCATCATAATTCCCAAAATACAAAAGTATTCCGCCTCTCAATATAAAATGTGAGTGCCATGCCAAATTTCAATATTCTGGCTTCCGTCGATCGCTCAACTACACTTAGAAGTTTTAAGGTGTGGGTACATTAGAAGTTTGAAGTCTTTGCATGTCATATTGTGTGCCACATAATAAAGGGTTGTCAGAGCCACACTTGAATTCTGCCGTCGTTTCCCCTTACAATTTGTCACTAATATATCTAGCCATGATGCCTAGCTGCTTATGTACCTTCACTTTTAAGACATTTCGTTCGAAGAATACAACATTATCGAATTCCGTACTTAATTTTTCCAATTATAGACATAACTGATCGCTCTATAATAATGCTGCACCATTTTTACCCTTTAATACTATTCGCATCCTAAGAGTAAAGATCCCGCCCTGTCTCATCTAAGAGTGACTTTCACGCAAAAATTTCACAGCTATGGCTTCCATAGCGTTTTAAATAACAATGCTTTACCATTTAGTACCTCATAATTCATGTCTTACTTTTAAAGTTCCATATGTATTACAAACCGCTCAATAACAACTTGGTACAGTTTCAACCTTTTAGTACTTTTCGTAACCATTCCAATAATCCTGCCTACTTCCAATCATCGTTCAAAATCTCAAAGTTATAACTCTTACAGATCACTTAGTATACCATTTTGGAACCATCTCAAACTTTTAGTACGGTTGCAAGCTTCAAGTACGAATGTCGTGAAATTCCGCCTTATATTATATGAGAGTGACGTTCAAGCGAAATTTTTACGTATTAGCTCTTATCAGTCACTCAATAACAATATTGTAATATTTCGATTTTTTCATATCCTTTGCCATTACAAATCCCTAGTACTTTTAGTACTTATCTTTTTTTAAGGTAGGAACTTAATGATTTCACCTCTCACCCCTTCTCACCGAAAGTGACCCTATTGACAATCTTTCAATCGTCTTTCCAATCGCTCGATTGCAATGATGTTCCAGAAAGCATTATTCGTACTTCATAGTCAGGAGTAAGCCCTGTGAAAAATGTCAAACGTCAGCTTTAACCGATCGCTCATTGACAACGTTTTAATTTGTAGTACTTTTTAATATTCAAAGTAAGAATTTCCAAACATCTCGCCTCATTTCACCGGAAATGACCCTCAAACTAAATTTCAAACCTCTTACTCTTTCCAAACGATAAGTAACGATTTTTTAAACCTTAGTACTTTTCTTACCCTTGAAGTACGAATTTCAAAAATCTCTGCTTATGAATTTCCCATTCACACCAAGAGTTATTTTCATAGAAAATTGCATAGCTCTAGCTCTTACGCATTTCCAAAAAAATACAGAAGCGCCTACATCCTATTCTCCGACAGAGATCACTATTTCAGCCCTTTTCCAACACTCAATTTCCCTTTACAAAATTACCTCTGCAAAATCTTTCGTTTTGAAATTTACCGAAGAGAATTTTAGTAAAACCATTGCACAGTGGACCCACATCCAATTTTTCTGTCCAAAACGATTTTAACGTCTCCATACGCAAACCGTAGAAACTTAGAGTAATATCGAATAGCAATATCGCTCTATATTCCACTCATTACCAAATTGAGTACCATTAGTACTTTTCGTACAAATATAGTTCGCATTCGCACAACAACCATTAGATACCAACGGAGACCTCAATATTGAATTTCGGGATTCCAGCTCTATACATCGACCTAATACCAAATATAGTACGTATTCACAAAAAACAGGTACCAACAGAGACCTCAATATTAAATTTCCGGATTCCAACCAGATTCGTACAATAATGATTCCAGACACCTGCGGAGACCTCAATGTCGAATTTGAGAATTCCAGCTCCATATATCACCCCAATACCAAATTTTAGTATTATTTAGTAGCTTTCGTACAAATGTAGGACACACTTACAAACCAAATTTTTGGTACAATTATTGTTCGAGTTTCCAAAAACCCTTTGTTTCGTCTATCCTACATAACACTAAAAATCTCCAATTTAAGTTTTCCAACTCCGTCCCTTTCCTAATATCAAATTTAATACTATTAAGTACTTATCGTACATCTTTCGTACTGCTTTTTAAACCTAGTTCTTATACCTAATGTCAAGATATAGCTCTATCCGTTCATATAATTCCAAATGGCCCCAAATTTAGTGGTTTTGAGTACTTTTGGTTCACTGATTGTTAGAATTTTCAAAACCCTATAGATCATCAATTGTACCTTCAAATCCGCCTCCATATTTGATATATCCACAGCCCAAATATTATCCTAATACTAAGTTTTGGGTTTCCAACTCAATACCTTTCTAAACCATCAAATTTAGTACCATGTTGTACTTTTCGTGCCTTTTTAGAAGGTATATTAACAAGTAAAAAACCTGTAAGTTTGGCCGGGCCGAACTTTGAATACCCTCCACCATTTGGAACAAATTTGACAATTTTTTAGCCGTTATATTAGGGTCTATACGACAATGTGGACTTGTATAGGAAACTTTTGTCATAAGCCATTACAATATTCAAATGTGAAATTTGAAAAAAAAATCGGTGAATAATGTAGCTAAAATCATCAACGTACCGAACATAGGGAGATACCATGGGGGCTATTTCAAAACGTGGACCTGCACAGGCACTTTTCGGTCATAGGCTGTAGTATCCACTGCGAACATAAAATACCGAATTTGAAGTAATTCCGGTGAATAATGTCACTAAAACCAAAATACAGAATATCTGGAGGTACTGTTATATGGGGGCTATACAAAGACACAGACTTGCACAAACAATTTTCTGTCTCAGGCTGTAGTATCCATAACGAACTTCAAATACCAAATTTGAAACAATTGCGGTGAATAAAGTCGCTAAAATCACCAAAATACCGAATATCGGGAGGTACCATTATATGGAAGACGTGGACCTGCGCAGATAATTTTCTGTCATAGTCTGTAGTATCTATTACGAACTTCAAATACCAAATGTGAATTAATTCCGGTGAATAATGTCGCAAAAATCATCAAAATACCGAATATCGGTAGGTGCCGTTATATTCCGGCGAATAATGTCGCTTAAATCACCAAAATACCGAAAATAGGGAGGTACCATTATATGGGGGCTATACCAAAATGTGGAGGCTACATGGCCCATTTCCAATCCCAAAAGTCCTGCAGACATAACATACATATGAGTAAAATATTATCAACCAACTTCATTTCGTTCGGAACCTAGAGTGATTTCCACAGATGGACAATCGCCAATACCATCCACCATAGTATGGAGGGTATATTAAGTTTGTCATTTCGTTTTAACACCTCGAAATATACATTTTAGACCCCACAAATATTCTTGATCAGCATAAAATTCTATGTCGATTTAACAGTGTCTGTCCGTCTATCCATCTGTCCGTCTGTGGAAATCGCTCTAGCTTCCGAACGAAACGAAGTAAGTTGATAAAAATTTACTCAAATGTGTATTATGTTTGCAGGACTTTTGGTGTAGGTCCACATCGTTATATAACCTATATCACGGTACCCCCTATAACGGATTTTCAGTACCGTTTATTACAATCATAGTTTGAATTTTCCAAAATTCAGTCTTACCTCCCACCTCCATCACAAGGTTGACCCTCACCCAAGCCATCAAAATTCTAGCTTCAGCCGTTTGGTTAGAGCCTTGATTTCTGCAATATTCTTGTCGATACAAATAAACCAAACTGTACCTGCTCTAATGTACGTTTCATACATATTTTTTAGTACTTTTATGTACAGATTTTGTACATCTTCGTTTGGTTTACGGCTAAATTGATTTGCATAACAATTAAAGTTAATTTCTATTTATTTGTTAGAGGCGTTATTTTTCACCGTTGATGTTGTCATTCTTCATTTGCTTCTACAAATGTCTGATGTCGCTGCTAATATGCTTTTGGGCAGCATTGAATTCTTGGCCAGAGAGAAGAAATATTGTGTGTGTGTGTAATCTCCGATGTTCTGCTGTCATAAACCGGAAAGATATTCCAAACTTAAATTGTTTAAAGCTTGTTAAGAAGTTACAGATTTTTAGCGGACAGTCCTTTAAGAGGGTTCAAAACTGATAGCAGGATTATAAAAACAAAATGTTATTTTGGTGCACCCAAAAATATAACAATTAACAGTCAAAATTTTAAATTCGTTTGAAATTTCTTATACTCTTGACCATAACTATTTTAGAAATAACAAAGTATATATATATTCTTTATCATCGTAAAATTTTAAGACGCTATAGCCCTGTCCGTCTGTTGTAATCACGCTAGAGTCAAAAATATTAAAAACAGGAAGCTAAAATTTTGCACAGGTCATTCTTTTGTCTGTAGGCCGGTCAAGTTCAAAGATGGGCTATATCGGTCCACGTGCAACGGTAATCCCCGATATTTGTTACTTTGATGATTGTAGCCAAATTTTTTAATGAAATTGTATGAAAATCCATAAAAG
Source organism: Musca domestica (assembly GCF_030504385.1). Taxonomy (NCBI): domain Eukaryota; kingdom Metazoa; phylum Arthropoda; class Insecta; order Diptera; family Muscidae; genus Musca; species Musca domestica. Next base: position 28,184,864 of record NW_026712328.1, on the reverse strand, counting down.
GATTTTCTTCGGAGTACTGTATCCTCTGGAAGAGTATTGTCTATATACTAGGGCCACGATATCGTATATTCCCCCACATAACGGTACCTCCCTATATTCGGTATTTTGATGATTTTAGCTCCATTGTCTAAAAATCGATTCTTTTTAAGCACTTTACCCCCTGAAAGAGGAATGTGTTAATATGGCGACGATATAGCCCTTATTATTATACCCTCCACCATACATAGTATGGAGGGTATATTAAGTTCGTCATTCTGTTTGTAACTCATCGAAATAATCGTTTTAGACCCAACAAAGTATATATATTCTTGATCAGCGTAAAATTCTAAGACGATTTAGCCCTGTCCGTCCCTCTGTTGTAATCACGCTACAGTCTAAACGAATTAAGATAGGAAGCTAAAATTTTGCACAGATCTCTCTTGCAGGCAGGTCAAGTTCGAAGATGGGCTATATCGGTTCACGATATCGTATAGCCCCATATAATGGTACCCTCCGATATTTGGTATTTTGAAGATGTTAGCCACATTTTTCAACGGAATTGTCTGAAAATCCACACAAGGAGTTCCTTGTGGGTACCTTATACCTCAGCAGAAAGTTATCTATATAGGTCCGCAATATCGTATAGCCTCCATATAACGGTACCCCCACGGTATTCGGTATTTTGATGATTTTAGCCACATTTTTCAATGGAATTGTCCCTTGTGGGCATTTTAACCCCCCCCCCCCCAAAAAAAAAAAAAAAAGAATTGTCTATATAGGTCCACCCATATAACTGTACACCCCGATATTCGGTATTTTGATGATGTTAGCCACATTTTTCAATGGAATTGTCTTAAAATCCACACAAGTAGTTCCTTGTGAGTTCATTACCCTCTGAGAGAGAAATGTCTATAGAGGTCCACGATATCGTATATCCCCCATATAACTGTACCCCCCGATATTCGGTGTTTTTATGATGTTAGCCACATTTTTCAACGGAATTGTCTGAAATTCAACACAAGGAGTTCCTTGTGAGTACTTAACGCCCAAACATAGATTTGTCTTAATAGGTCCACAATATCATATATACCCCCATATATCGGCACCTTTCTATATTAGATATTGTAAAGATTTAAAATAAAATTTAATGGATTTTATTTTTTTGAAAATTTTCTAATTCGTTCCAAATAGTGGAGGGTTCGGCCCGGCCGAACTTACTGCTTTTTTACTTGTTTTAATAATTTTAGGGACATTATTCACCGGAGTTGTTTGAAATTTCGTAATGGGAACTACAGCCTATGACAAAAAAAATTGCGTATGCAGGACCAAGTCTTCGTATAGCCTCCATATAACGGTACCTCCCAATATTCGGTATTTTGATGATTTTAGGTACAATATTTATCGAAATTATATGAAATTTCGTATTTGAAGTTCCTAATAGGTACTACAGCCTGTGACAAAAATTGTCTATGTAGGTCCGGGTCTTCGCAAAGCCTTGATATAATGGTGCCTCCCTATATTCGGAATTTTAATGATTTTAGTTAGCAACATAGTCAACAATTTTTTTTTTCTAGTCTCGTATTTGAATATTGTAATTGCTTATGACAAAAGTTGCCTATAAAGGTACACGTCTTCGTATAGACCCCAATATAACGGCTATATTCGATATTTTTAAGATTTTAAGAGAATTTTTAATGGATTTTATTTATTTATTTATTTTTGAAAATTTCCAAATTCGTTTCGAACTTATTGCTTTTTTACTTGTTTTTTATTCCCAATGCTAAAAGCCTGCAGTTTTTAAATCCCACAACGAATTCAAAGTCCATTCCCTAAAGTCAACTGGAAAATGGTGTGAAAATAGTTGACATGCCAAGCATTTATCGCTGTCGCAAGATTTATGTAGATCAAATTCATTTTGAATTCTTGAAATGTGTGAAAAAATTGCATTACAAGTCCAAGACCAATTCGGTGTTGGGGATTACAAATTTTGGCGCCTCAAACAAATTAACCGAATGATCGATAAGCAAATTGTGCATGCAACAAATGTTTCATGAAGCAGTTACACGTTTTTTCTGCTGCTGCTACTTCTTCATGGATTATTTGCAAGTAATGGTTGGTAAACAATGTTTGTGTGTGTGTGTGCCTTTTTATTGGCTGTGTAAGTGAGTGAGTGCGCTTAGTGGTAGTCCTGGCCGTCTTGCCATTGATATTGGGTTCGGTTGGCTTTGGGCCATCGATTTTACCACACACAAATGAATCCAGTCAGCAGGAACAAGTCAGGAATATGATTTTTTAGATAGCAACAAGATGGCTAAGTCCGCCAAGTCCATTTCGCATATAACTGGACTGGAATACCAACTCCGAATTCCACTTCAGCCACAGCAATATCGAAGTGACGACAAATTGTATTGCCAGGCCAATTGTTCGCCTTGCCACAGATGAATTGCGGCAACAAGAACAACAAAATATCAAACGACATGAATTGCATGCAAAATGGCAAACCAAAGTCAGACCCGCCCAACCAAAGTCAGACCCGCCAGCCAGCCAGCCAAGAATCATGATTGAGTAAAACATTTATTTTACAGCTTTTCAATTGCTGGCAATAGCCAAGAATACTGAACCAGTAGCTCCAAGAAGATGAAGAAGAAGAAGTACAATTGGAAAAATATGTTTTAGAAAGGAAACAACATGATTTTGTTGTCCATTGGTTGGCGCCTAATCCGGGTATCCAAGCATTTTTTTGTTAATGATCTGCTCTTGAGGTGTAATCCGTTTCATGGCACACAAAATTAATGTTGTTAATTACTTTGGCAAACAGGAAGTTTATTTTATGGAGGATACGCTTAAATCTTGTTTGATCACTAATCTAGGGGAAAGTGTAGCCATAGCAATTTGATACATGATGTTTTGGCACGTCGATAGAAAGAAGTGCAAAAATATTGGAGCCATGACAGCTTCAAGTTTTATAACCCTTTCTCAAAAACAACACGCTAGCCATCACAGGCACCACGTGTCATAGAGAAATATGCGTGGTAATGGACTTCTATGAATGACACCCATCGGATGGGGATTTCAAACAGCAAATGTAATATATGCCTGACAATCGTTCTGAGGGGTACTAACATATGCTAAAAATTAAATATCCTGTATTTTATAAAGGAATGAGCTAGAAATTTGGAATGAGAGTCACTAATGGAGTGTTGGATAAATGAATCAAATGGTTTTTGGAAATTTGAACTTAAGTTTGCGATAAGTTCTAAAATGGTATCAACGTTCTAAGATGGTACCATTTAGTATTGAGTTAACGGATAGAGTTAAAAAATTGAATTCGGTTGAGAATCAAGGTTGGAAAGTACGTTTGATACAGGGTTGCCCATATTCGACGGACCTTTGGGCCCATTCCAATCGACGAGGCTTGTCCGCAGGCAACATTCTTTGCGTCAATTGAATTTTGTACGGGAACAAATGCAAATCAATGCGAATAATCCGTTGTAAACTGGACCGAGCCATGCCCAACAGCTGAGAACGGCGTTTTTGGGATGTTCTTGGGGACCTCTCAACACTGGCTCGTACGGCAGCGATATTCTCGGCCGATCGTCTTGGTCGACTTTTATATGGCCTCTTCGGATTTGAAAGAGCCTTACCAGTTGAAAATTTTTCGTATAAACGCTTAATGGTGTTCTTAGAAGGCGCACTTCTCACATTTTTTAATGTTTTAGAAGCACGTTGAGTTTTCACAATTGACTTCTTCTGTCGAATGTAAATTTCAACTATTTCAGAGCGCTCGCGTGGCGTGTATTGGTTCATGGTAAAAATCTGCTTGGACTGACGCTTCAAACGCGGTATGTCATTAAGCGATGTGACATCTCTGTCAAAAGTTATGGCGTTGCCAGATGGGTCCGTCGAATATGGGCAACCCTGTATATGAAGACAGAATTTTGAAATTTTCTATTGGTTTTAGACTGGATATATGGAGGCGGTTACGATAATTGTACGAAAAGTACTAAATAGTTCTATATTCAGTATTGGATGAAGGGGCAGAAAAAAGTTCTGAAATTTGATATCTGTGTTTGAGATTGGCAGTGGTTTGGAAATGTGTCCTATATTTGAAAAATACTAAGTCCTATTAAATTTGATATTGAATGATTGGGTTGCTGCCCAAATTCTCAAATTTGATACTAAGGTCTCTGTTGGTATCTGGAATTGAGATAAGGTGTTTTTTGGAAATGGGTATTATAATTGTACTAAATAGTAGTAAATATGATATTGGGTGAAGGAATAGAGCTGAAATTCTGAAATGTTGTTTGGATGTCCCTATTGGTATTCGGAAATGAGATATGAAGCTGGTTTTGGATATATGTAGAATAATTGCACTTAATGGCACTAAATATTGAAAAGGGGGAAATTTGGGAGCTGAAATCCTAAAAATTTCATATTAAGGTCACTGTTGGTATCTAAAGTTGAGATATGGGGATTGTTTAGGAAATGCATACTTTTATTGTTCGAAAAGTACTAAGTTGTACTTAAATAGGTATTGAGTGAAGGAATAGAGCTGGAATTCCGAAATTTGATATTAAGGTATCTGTTAATATCTGGGATTGAGATATGGAGGTGGTTTTGGAAGTAACTACTATAATTGTAAGAAAAGTACTAAATAGTACTAAGTTTGTAATTGGGTGAAGGAATAGAGCTGAAATCCTGAAATTTGATGTAGATGTCATTGTTGGTGTCTCTAGTTGAGGGAAGAAGGTGGTTTTGAAAATGCGTACCATGAACGTACGGAAAGTGGAAAATTTCACAAAATGTGCCGTTCGGCGATGGAATAGATATGGAATTCGGATAATGGAATTGGTATCGTGGCTATTGTTGCTGTCTAGAACGGAGAGAATGAGGTGGTTTCGGACGTGAGTAGTATAACTGTACGAAAATATCCCATATAGCCGACGGGTGTGAGAGACTTAAACATAAAATCGGATGAAACATATATATGGGACCTATGCCTATATCTTAACCGATTTTACAAAATTTGATACATCTTTGTCCAGAACGAATTCGTTCGTATGTGTCAAAATAGATTCAATTCGGGCTTATATTAACCATTTGGTGCACAATAAACTTGAAATCGTGTGAAGATATATATACGAGTTATATCCAAATCGGAACCGATATCGATTTCGTGACATACTTGTTGATAGGCTCAGTCTGGCCGTCACTATTTCCCTATTAAGCCCATTCTTAATAAACTGATATACAGGGTGATATGAAAGAATTATGACAAACTTCAGACTGCTGTCATTTTTACGTGCTTTTAAAACATTAAAAATGTGAGAAGTGCGCCTTCTAAGAACACCATTAAGCGTTTATACGAAAAATTTTCGTCTGATCGACACTTTGATATTTTTTAGTGCCAACCTTGCTTTACACAATACTCCAGACACAATAGTCCAACGGATTGGTATCCGAAGATTTTTGTGGTCATTGAAGCGAGAAACCTCATTTTGTAACCATTCGTGGGTGGAGAGTGCTGAGTGCGATGGTACTGAATCCTGTTGGAATGTCCAAGGTCTGCGGCCAAAATGTTTGCTTGCCTAAGGCTTTAATACGCCCTCCAAAATATTTTCGCGATAATATTCGGCATTTATTCTCATGCCACGGTCGATCATACTAGCGGAGAGCGACCATCGGCAGTTATGGCGGTCTACACCATCACCATGGCCGGCGCTTGAGTTCTGTGGCCAACCGAAGGTGCACATTTTCACCTGACTTTTTTGGTAAGTAAACACGATAATTTTTTTGTTTACAAACTGCTGGACAACGAATGTTTTCTCATCGGAGAAAACCAAATTCGGCAGTTCACCACTTTCGACAAAGCGAAGCAACTCTTTAGCTCTTTTGAGTCTATTTTCTTCCAGTTGCGGTGTAAGTTCTTGCAGTTTTTGGAATTTCAATGGCTTTACCCCGAGCTCATTTTTCAATATTTGCCAAATGGAATATTGCGATATATTCAGCTCACGAGCCATTTTTTAAATCGCTTCTTTACTTTTCAAACCATTTCTGCTAATGTTGCTGTTTTCTTCCGTCCACATCCTTGACGTCGTACGTCACGCTTGAATTCCATCCCGAATAACTTTTTTTCTGGAAAATTCTCACCAAATTGCTTTTGTACGTTTGTTATTGTTTACAAATGAGCTATCACTGGAATAATTTTGGTGGCTTAGAAATGACAACAGTCTTATGTTCGTTGCAGTTTTTTCATCTCACCCTGTATATATATCTCCATCCGATTTTACGGTGATTGCTCACCATATTATGATATAACGGTACCTCCCTATATACGGTATTTTGATGATTTTAGCTACATTACTCACCGTTTATATTAAGTTTCGAATTTAATTATGGTAATGGCTTATGACAAACAATGCCTATATAGGTCCACATCGTTCCAAATGGTGGAAGGTATTCAAAGTTTAACTTGTTTCACATGGTACAATAAAAAGGTTTAGTAGAGCTACCAGCTGATTACAATTTTTTTTTCTAAGTGTGCCCGACTTATGTCAATTTTGTGTATGTATTTATTGTTTTGAAAAATAAAAACAAAATATTTTCAAAATCATTGAATGGAAGAAGCTTAAATAGATTCGCCACGGAATTCAAAGATTGAAAACTTAGGATCATATTTTTGAGAGAATATCCAGGCATTTCATTCAACTTTCGATCTATTTGATTCATTTTAAAAATGGACAAAAAATATCAAATAAATGAAAACAACTTGTTGGATATAATTTTGAATTATTCTGACAGGAAGCGGGCAGAGCCCCAGGGCTGTATTTATGTAGTTTTACGAAGCTGTTCTACCTCCTTATTGTACCATGTTGTTTCATATCTTTTTTTCCAATAAATAGTTTTTAATATAATCCTTATCGAAGTCGTATCATGCACAATACAGCAATGTTATTTGGTTCATAGTTGGTATGACATACTTCACATAAATTCCTCATATAAACTTTTTTGTTACGTGAGCTCTACTAAATACTCATAGTGGTGTTAGGTGTCATGTAGTCGGCCCGCCTTACTTTTGACCTTGTCTTACTGGTTTTTATAATGAAAATACGTGGAAATTGATTTGACCCGAAAATCGGATTTAGAACCATTGTGCTGGGGTTTAACTAATATCATCTTCGAAAACTTCAAACCGAAAGTTTTTAAAGACTTTTTTTTGGTCATCGAACTGATGAAGCAGCAAAGTAAGTACTATGTATGAATAAGACTAAATTGTGCATTTCGAGTACTAAAATGAACTGGTGGAACGAATCTAAAACGAATTAACGCTTTCTAAAGAAATTGTAAAACTTTAATAAATCTAGCATTTTTTGCTCTTTTTATCGTATTAAATTACCCATTGTATGATATTTAAATTCCAAAATTCCAAAGCACAGAATTTCCATTGTTATGCCAATAGCCCTACAGTTGCATAAAAATTAGAGCGGAATTTACCACTGCATACAGGCCATGGCAAACTGGCGTACGGTCATAACATGCATATCATAATTTTTGGGCTACATTTGATCGATCATATCATTCACAAATTCAGATTATCCGTTCTATTTATCGACAATTACAAATTAATTTTTATCAAAACAAAAGTTAACATTGCGATTGTTTGTTTAGTGACTGCTGTTGTTGTTGTTGGTGTATTGCCTTTGACGGCATTGTTGTTATCAATCAATGGATTCAAATAATAACGGTAAATGCAAAAAGAAACAAAACAGAAATAAAAAACATTTATTTCGAAATCGCCGAACAGGTACAATGGCATTAAACAATTAACAAAGGGTTTATTAACTGAAATCCCATTAGAAAAAACCCAACAATTTCAGGGTTAAGCTTTTTTTTTGGTAATGAGTAGGCATTTTGTTCGATAAAAACTCACACTGACAAATAACAGTAGTGGCTACGGGGTGTGAGATATGCACCTTTTCAAATTCATGGAAACAATTTACAATGTTTTGTCCGTGTGTAGATGTTACACCTGATTAACTCATTAACATAGGGTTTTTGAATGACACCCTATTACTACGTTTGTTATACATTAAATTTGTCTGCGAACTCCATATATTTTTTTGCCAAAAAGTTCGGAAGAATTCAGACAGAGTCTGCGGAGAGGAAGAAAATGATGAATTTAGCTTCTTTGTTAAGTTCTTAACGGGTATCTATTACAGCAACTGGTTTAGATAGATTCCCGTTTGTGTACAACCAAATGTAGCGGTACACCTCTACATTCGGTATTTTTATGAAGTTACCCCTATTTATACCCTACAACACTATGTGTTGGGGGTATTATAAGTTTGATTGGGCCAAAAATTATGTAACACCTCGAAATATTGGTTTCCCACATAGGAAAGTATATATGGATCTTCCTATCTCGCCGAGTTGAGTCGATCTAGCTATGTACGTCCGTCCGTCCGTCTGTCAATGTTAATTTGTAATCACTCGCAACTATGGTCGCAACTATGGCCCGATCTTCACGAAATTAAGAATGGAGGTAGGGGTAGGACCAGAATAGAACCCTATTGCTTTTGGAGATGATCGCATTATATTTAGGGGTTGAAATGGACCAAAAACTGTTGCAGTTGCAGTTGCTCTACAGGTCGCAATAATAGACCAATCGACGCGGAAGTTAGCATGGGGCTAGAGCTTAGGGCTGGGCATAAGCCTTCCAATTTTAATGGTCATCGGATAAAATTTAGTGGGTGAAATAGACCATAACATTTGTGTTATATAAATTTCAAATTTTCTATTAAACCGCGATTATTTTAAATCCCGGCGAAATCACAAATAGACGAACAGATCAACTCTGACCGTTACGTAGATGCCGATTTCGACAAATTTTGTCAATTCAGTATGCCCTCTTAACATAACAGTATAAAATCTAAAAAATCGCATAAAAAGATGCCTATAATGATGTTAATATAGATTTTGCAGTATTTTGTGACATTTTTTTATTTTTTCATATTTTTTATCGCATGCGATTTTTTCAATTTGACTTACAATATTGAATTGTAGATTTTGTAATATTTTTATACCCTCCACCATACTATGGAGGGTATATTAATTTTGTCATTCCGTTTGTAACTCCTCGAAATACTCATGTCAGACCCAACAAAGTATACATATTCTTGATCAGCGTAAAATTCTAAGACGATTTAGCCATGTCCGTCTGTCTGTCTGTCCGTCTGTCTGTCTGTCTGTCTGTTGTAATCACGCTATCTTTCGAACAAATTGAGATAGAAGGCTAAAATTTTGCACACATGTATATTTTGCCAGTAGGCAGGTTAAGTTCGGAAATGGGCCATGTAGGTCCAAGTTATCATATAGCCCCCATATAACTGTACCTCCCGATATTCGGTATTTTTATGATTTTAGCGACATTTTTCGCCGGAATTGTTTCAAATTTGGCATTTGAAGTTCGTAATGAATACTACAGCCTAAAACAGAAAATTATCTGTGCAGGTCCATGTCTTCGTGTAGCCCCCATATAACGGTACCCCCCGATATTCGGTATTTTTATGATTTTTGCGACATTGTTTACCGGAATCGTTTCAAATTTAGTATTTGAACTTCGTAATGGATACTACATCCTAAGTCAAAAAATGAGCCATGTAGGTCCACTTCTTCATATAGCCCCCATATAACGGTACCCCCCGATATTCGGTATTTTGATGATTTTAGCGAAATTATTCAGCGAAATCGTTCCAAATTTGGTGTTTGAAGTTCGTAATAGATACTGCAGCATAAAACAGAAAATGGGCCATATAGGTCCACGTCTTCATATAGCCCCCATATACCATACCCCCCGATATTCGGTATTTTTGATGATTTTAGCGACGTTATTTACCGGGATTGTTTCGAATTTCGCATGTGAATTTCGGAATGGATACTTCAGCCCATGCCAAAAAATGGCTGTGCAGGTCCATGTCTTCGTATAGCCCCCATATAACGGTACCCCCCATATTCGGTATTTTAATGATATTAGCTAGATTATAAACAGATTTTTCTTCAAGTTTCGCATTTAAATAGTGTAATAACTTATGACAAAAGTTGCCTATGCTGGCCCACGTCGTCGTATAAGCATTCGGTATTCTTAAGATTTTAACAGAATTTTTAACGGATTTTATTTATTAGAAAATGCCAAATTTGTACCAAATGGTGGAGGGTATTAAAAGTTCGGCCCGGCCGAACTTACAGCTTTTTTACTTGTTTCATTTTGCAACACAAGTTGGGGTTATTTTATACAGATTGCAATTATCCTCACGAAAAAGGGTAGGGTTAGGCTCAGAATGGCTAGGCCTATTGTTTTCAAAGATGTCCGCAATATATTTAGGGGTTGAAATGGACCAACAACAAAAAAAATGTTCCTGATTTTGCAGCCGTTATAAAGTTAACAAATTGAATCCAAGGAAATCTCGCATGAAGTTCGAGTTTAGGATAGCGGGTAGAATGAACCATTATTTTTGTGTGTAAAAAAACCAACATTACTTACAACTTCTGGCTTTTTTGTGCTGATTTCGTTGATGAATGAAGCCAAAAAAATCCTGCTCACACAATTGAAGAGAGTTAAGAACAAGAAAGAATTCTAGCATTTTGGATAACCATTGGTATATGTAGCTGTAAAATGGATCACAACAACTAACAGCACGATGGAGAGCGTAAATATTGGGCAAATGTCCCTGGTCAAAACGCTAATGGTAATATCTGGGCAGTGCTCTATGACATAATTTCAAAACCGAAATATTCCAAAATGGATTCGGACATAAGGGGGCTTCTAACATATTGTAGTTTTTTAGGTTATCACATGGTCGGCCTCGCACGACTATAGCCTTTGCTTACTTGTTTGAAATACGATTGTTTAAAATTTGGAATTTATAGTTTGTGACTGGTACCAAACCTCCTGACAGAAAATGGTTTATATAGGTACAAGTTTTTATATTTTTCTAAACGGTGCATCTTTACCTTTGGTACATACAGGGTCAGAGAAATAACCGTTTTTACAGTTTGGTTTTTTTTTCGAAAATGGTATTAAAAGTACTACAGAATATTTTTCCAAATTCTTTTTATACCCTCTACCATATAAGGTATATTTAGTTTGTCATTCCGTTTGTAACAGCTCGAATATATACATTTTAGACCCCACAAAGTATATATATTCTTGATCAGCATAAATTTCTATGTCAATTTTGCGATGTCCGTCCGTCTGTCCGTCTCTACGTCTGTGGAAATCACCCTTGCTCCCGAACGGAATGAAGCAGATAGATAAAATTTTACAATTTTTTCTTTTTTTGAAAATTGCCAAATTTGTTCCAAATTGTGGAGGGTTTTCCAAGTTCGATCCGGCCGAACATACAGCTTTTGTACTTGTTTTATTTGAAGATCCATTATGGTTAAATATAGAAAAATATTTTATTTTATTCAAAAACATTTTATTTAAATGACATGCTTGTCTGGCCGTGCTGTAGCCTACACGATCGATGCAATTTTAGACCACATTTCGATATTTTATAGGTGTATTTCACCAACGGCTTCTTAAATATTGTCATTAAAAGTGTCAATGGTCTCTGACTTGTCGGCGTAACACTTATCTTTGACGGTATCCCACATATCATAGTCCAAAGCTGTGAAATTGCATCTCTAAGGTGGCCAATCGATATCAGCTCTGCAGCTGATAATGCGATCTTCAACAATTAAAAAAAAACATTAAGTTCGGTCGGTCCGAACTTTTAATACCATCCACATTTGGGTAAAAAAAACTTTTTTATATAAAAGTATGTGAATTCCACTTTCCAAGTATCTGTGTTCCAATTTAAACTACAAATACCAGTAAGACCGTTTGGATAATGCTGTTAAACTTTTCAAATTTGAAGCTAGAACCCATTGCGAACTACAAATACCAATAATTAGACAAATCCGTGATAAAATGTGGCAAAATCCATCAAAATACCGAATATGGGGAGGTGCCATTACATGGGGCTATACCAAAACGTGGAGCTACACATACAATGTTTCGCCACCTGAGCTAGAGCCCATTATGACCTACACATACTAATTTTTAGATAAATTGGTGAAAAAATGTGGCAAAAATCATCAATGTACCGAATATCGGGAGGTACCGTTTAAAGACGGCTATACGCTTTTCAATGCATGCATGCGGTTTTCTGTACTCCAAAATGCTACAATTTTGTTAGTTTACATACGGAGCTGACGGTATGGCTCTTTTTCCAAAATTCGTGTTCGCCATTTTCAAACACATTCTGCAACATCTTTCAAATCAGACATAAGCTAAGAGTTACCATTCAAGAAATAAGCACTAGCTGTTGATACCTTTGTGTAACCATATTTTTTACCAAATTGTGTCCAAACAGAATAGTTTTAGAAAAAATGTGTGTCTGAACCATTTTTAGATTTAGATATTTTTTTATCCGAATGAAGAATATATATGGGGGTTATAGCTATATCTGAACCGATTTCCACCAAATTTGACAAAATTATTTCTAGGCTCGATTTGGTATGTGCAAAATTTCATCCAATTTGGACTAATATTACACATTTGGTGCACAATAAAGGCAAATCTGGCGAATATATATATCGGAGCTATATCTAAATTTTGGCCGATTATCTCCAATTTCAATAGGGTTCCTCCTTGGACCAAATGTTTTGTGAAAAAAATCATCTTGATTGCACAATAAGTCCGACCCGTATTTTTTTGACAAAAATACATGAGCAGACAGACGGACGGACATACATAAATCGACTCAGAATGTGATTCTCTGAAGATACTCAAAAGTAACTATAGGTCTAACTCGCATCCTTTTCTATGTTAAAAACAAATGCACAAGACATAATACACTGACCACAATGTGGTGTAGGGTATAAATGCTGCTGAAATCATAAAAATACCGAATATTGGGAGGTACCGTTATGTTGGGGTCTATAAGAGGACGTAGAACTTTTTATGCAATTTTTGTCATAATTGAACCGATTCCGGCGAAGGATGTAGAGAGGTACCGTTATATGGGGGCTATACGAAGACGTGGGCCTGTTTAAGCAATTTTCTACCATAAGGAACTTCAAATTTGAAACATTTCCGGTAAAAAGTGTGACACAAACCATCAAAATACCGAATATCTGGAGGCACAGTTATATGGGGAGTATACCAAACCTAGACCCATATTGACAGTTTTATACAAAAATGTTTCTTACATACCGCTAATGCACACCAATTTTGGGCTAAAAATGTGGTTATAACACCAAAACAAGGGCACATTTACAGGCTGAGAAAAAAAACTGCAACAAAGTCAAACGCCATAATTTTTACATTTTTTAAATGTTATTGAATGAAAGCAAAACATGTCGGAAACAGCAACAAATTTTAGAATAAGTTTAGATTTGTTTAAATTGGTCACCTTTGGCACGAATTATGGCCTTCAAACGGCCAATGAAACCGTTACACACTGCCCGAATGTTGCTTTGCGGTATTTTGGTCCATTCCCGGCGAAGAGCTTGCTTGAGGTGATCGACACTTTGGTATTTTTTAGTATCAACCTTGCTTTTCAAAATACTCCAGGCACAATAGTCCAACGGATTGGTATCTGGAGGAGGAGGAGGCGAGGAACCTCAGTTTGTAACCATTCTTAGGTGGCGCATGATGAGTGCGATGGTGCTGAGTCCCGTTGGAATGTCCAAGGTCTGCGGCCAAAACGTTTGCGTGCCCAAGGCTTTACCTCTTTAGCAAGTAAACCCGATAATTTTGTTTGTTAAAAACTGCTGGACAACGAATGTTCGGCAGTTCACCACTTTCGGCCAAGCGGAGCCACTCTTTAGCTTATTTGAGTCCATTTTCTTTCTCTTGCGGTGTAAGTTCTTGCACTTTTTGGAATTTCAATTGCCTTACCCCGAGCTCATTTTTTAATATTTGCTGAAAGGAATCTTGCGATATGTTAAGCTCACGAGAAATTTTAGTCCTCTGCGACGCGGGTTTCGATCATGTCGCTTCTTTACTTTCAAACCATCACGAATTCCTTTCTTTCTGGAAAATTCTCACCAAAATGCTGTTGTGCGCTTGTAAACAATATAATGAGATGTCACTGGAATAATTTTAATAGCTGTCGGACGAGTGGCTTGGAAATGACAGTAGTCTGAAGGTGGATGCAGTTTTTTCATCTCACCCTGTATATGGGGGCTGTCTGAGTAAAATTTTATCAACCTACTTCATTTCGTACGGAAACTAACGAGATTTACACGGACGAAAATAATCTTCAAAAAACACAACTTTATCTAATGTCTCGTATAAAGAGTAACATGTATGCGAAATTTGAAGATTCTAGCCCTAAAAGTGTACAATTGTAGCCCAAATAAACAATTTTTAGTACGAATTTAAAAGAACCCGAAACCCCAAAAAATTATAAAACTCATAACCCATTTGCTCCTTACTTATCACATATATATCTTACTTCTTACATACTTTTCAAAACACCATCGGCGTCTATACGTTTTGATCTGTTTCTCTTCTCCTATTAACTCTTCTTTTTCATTCCCCAACAAACTACTGACAAATTTAATGATTCTGTCGTCAAAACCCCTCCAATTTGGGTAGTTCCGTCGCACGGTCGCATTGTTGACATCTTTGTTTTCCTCAATTCAACCAATGTCAACAATTTACAACGGTACATAATTTGATAATCGACAGCGAATGGCTAAATTCCATCTCAAGCGTACTGAACTAAAGCAAAGCAAAAGCTACCAGTTTCCAATATTTAAAACTGTTATTTAATTCAACTTGACATTTTCGTTGGCATCAGTCGTAGCCGATTTGAAATAAGCAACGACGATATGTAAGAGGAAAAGATTGATGATTTTTCTGGACTTTTTAGGTAGTCGCTTGTAACTCTGGTCGATGACAAGAAGTTAAACAAAATCAAATTGTTGTGACAACAAATTCCATGACGTCTATCCGAAATTCGCTTCTCCAATGTAAAAAAAATCCAACATTTTGTCATTTTGACCGTTAAAATTACCATCACAGTGATGGTACAGAAACAGATGTATGTGTGTTTATGTATTTGACATTTGCGACTATGTTGTTTGGCTATTTGTCCGTGTGTCTGCCAATGTCGGACCATGTTAAGCACGCGCCACTCTTATTTTCTGAGGTATTTGTTTTGCTGTTGTTGTTGTTTTTGTATCCCATCCGTCCGTCATTGTTGGGCGTCACAATTGATGATGACGTTACGCTTAATTGTTGACAATTTAATTACAAAAGCAAACCGAAACACTTAGTATCTGTTTTTATTTATTTACAATGTGTTTAGCACCTAATATTTTTTTCTTTTGGCTATTTGTATTTTGTGTTAGGCATTTTGGCACGTTTTTAATTAGCCAAAAAAATTAAATGATGTTAATGTGTGACAAGGCCTGGTTTATTTTTGTTTTTTTTGAAAATTTTCATTCATAAAAAAGTGTGCTGTATACTGGAAGAGGAGGGGTGTGATTGTGATTGCCATTGTTATTTATTATTGAATATAACATTAATTTTTATACAAATACTGAGAGATTGCTTGTATTTTATATATTGTCTAGCATGTATAAAATATAGGCTAAATTTATCCAAGTTAAGGTATAGCTCCTCTTTAGAATAACTATTGATTTTCAGAAATTTAAAGGTTATATGCGCTGTTTTAGACCGATCCTACTATATGTTCCCTTCGTATAGAAAATATTAAGTATACACAGGTCTTCTTTTTATACGTATAGCATTCCATGTAATGCTACAGTGGCTGGAACCCGTGATGCGGAGTCGAAACTTTTTTAATTGTAGTTTTAAAACTTCGACTCTTCAGTTAACTCCAGCTCAAATACAAACCAGTAAAGAAAGACTTAAAGTCGGGCGGGCCGATTTTATAATACCCTACACCAATTTGCTAATTTAGTAGAGCTTCGCATAACAATTAAAAATTTTTATGGGAGAATTCAATCATACACGCTATGATTATAATTATAATTTAAAGTTCAAAGGACTAAATACGCCGAAACATTTGTATCTTTTAAATTCGGACTTGTATTGCCCATTTGTTGCACAATTAATTTAAAATCGGATAAAAATATATATGGGAGCTATATCCAAATCTGAACCGATCTCGATAAAATTTGGGAAAGATATTTCTGAGCTGTATTTGATATATTTCCCTGAATATCGTTGTTACGGAGTGCATACTTCGGCTGTGGGTAACAAATATGACAAATCGGATTAACAGTATATATGGGAGCTATAGCTATATCTGAACCGATCTTCACCAAATTTGACATACTAGCTGCTAGACTCAATTCGGTTGTAAGTGCCAAATTCCATCCCATTTGGCCAAATATTAGACGTTTGGTGCACAATCAAAGGTAATTTGGACGAAGTTATATATGGGAGCTATATCCAAATCTGAACCGATATCTATAAATTTTAGCAAAGGTATTTCTGAGCTGTATTTGATATATTTCCCCAAATATTGTTGTGCATGTTACGGCTGCGGAGGACAAATATAACAAATCGGATGAACAATATATATGGGAGCTATAGCTATATCTGAACCGACTTCGATCAAATTTAGCATACTTATTATCAGGTTCAATCTGATCGTACGTGCAAAATTCCATTCTATTCGGACTGATATTACACGTTTGGTGCACAATAAAAAGCAACTCGGACGAAGATATATATGGGAGCTATATCTCAATTTTTACCGATTATCTCCAATTTCAATAGGGTTCGTCCTTGGGCCAAACAAATGATCTGTGCAAAATTTCATCTGGATCGGGCAATAAATGCGACCTGTACTTTGTTTACAAAAATACATGGACAGACGAACGGACGGACAGACGGACGGACGTACATGCATAAATCGACTCAGAATATGATTCTATGCAGATCATCAAAAGGTTACAATCAAATGCACAAAGACATAATACCCTGACCACCTTGTGGTATAGGGTATAAAAATTATACAAGGTGAGATGAAAAAAACTGCAACCAACTTCAGACTGCTGCCATTTCTAAGCCACTCGTCCGACAGCTGTTAAAATTATTCCAATGACAGTTCATTATTTTGTTTACAAGCGTACAAAAGCATTTTGTTGAGAATTTTACAGAAAAAAAGTTATTCGTGATGCAATTCAAGCGTGATAATGTGATTTCTGTATATTTGGCTGGAGAACCACAAGTGGCTATCCAGCATTTAAATGTGAATAAATCTTTTGTGTCTCGTACCATCGCTCGTTACCGTGATACTGGTAGCGTAGCCTGACGTCGAGGAAGTGGGCGAAAGAAACCAGCAACATCCGCAGAAATTGTTCGAAAAATAAAGAAGTGACTTGACCGAACCCCGCGTCGCAGTGGCCGAAAAATGGCTCGTGAGCTGAACATATCGCAATATTCCATTTGGAAAATATTGAAAAATGAGCTCGGGGTGAAGCTCGACACCGCAACTGAAAGAAAATAGACTCAAAAGAGTTAAAGAGTTGCTTCGCTTGACCGAAAGTGGTGAACTGCCGAATTTGGTTTTCTCCGATGAGAAAACATTCGTTGTCCAGCAGTTTGGAGAGGGCATTAAAGCCTTGGGCACGCATACATTTTGGCTGCAGACCTTGGACATTCCAACAGGACTCAACACCATTGTACTCAGCACGCGCCACCCAAAAATGGTTACAAAATGAGGTTCCTCGCTTCATTTCCAGCGCACAATGGCCACCAAAATCTCCGGATACCAATCCGTTGGACTATTGTGTCCGGAGTATTTTGGAAAGCAAGGTTGGCACTAAAAAATACCAAAGTGGCGATCACGTCAAGCAAGCGCTTGGCCGGAAATGGGCCAAAATACAGCATAGCAACATTCGGGCAGCGTGTGATGGTTTCATTGGCCGTTTGAAGGCCATAATTCGTGCCAATAGTGTCCAATTCGAACAAATCTAAACTTATTCTAAAATTTGATGCTATTGTCGACATTTAAACAATTTAACAATTTACATTTTAAAAAAAATGTAAAAATCATGGCATTCGATACACTTTGATACAGTTTTTTTTATCTCACCCTGCATACATTTACTGGGAAGGAAACTTTATCTACATCTATAAATTTCAAAGCCTGTGTATTAATTTATTCGTTAAGATTTAACTCTGTAATTTAGTTAATAACACGTATAGAGTAAAAACCAAATGATATCCGAATTACGATCAATTCAAGAAAATCTAGGTAAAAATAAGGGAAAAAGCAGTATGTTTGTTTGGGCCGAACTGTGAATACCCCCACAATTTGGAGGGAATTTGGAAATGATAAAAAATGCGTTGAAAAATGCTGTTAAAAATCATAAAAATTCTGAATATACGGAGTTACGGTTATATTAGGGTCTATATGAAGACGTGGAATTGGATAGACAATTTTCTACCATAGACTTTAGTACCCATTACGAACTCTAAACACGGAATTTAAGACAACTCCGGTTAATTATGTTGCTAATATTATCAAAATGCCGAATATTGGGGGGTACCGTTAAATGGAGGCTATACGAAGACCTGGACTTGCATTGGTACTTTCCGTTCACAGACTGTAGTACCCAATACAAACTTCGAATACGAAACTTAAAAAAAAATCCGGTGAATAAAGTAGCTAAAATCTTTAAAATTCTGATTTTAGGGAGTTACTGTTATGTGGGGGGCTATACGAAGACCAGTACCTGCATAGACTTCAAATATGAGATTTCAATTAATTTCGGTGAATATAGTACCTAAAATCGTCAAAATACCAAATATAAGGAGGTAACGATATTTGGGGCCTATAAAGGGTGAGATAAAAAAACTGCAACAAAGTCAAAAGCCAAAATTTTTAATTTTTTTATTTTTAAAAACAAAAAATGTCGGCAATAGCATCAACATTTAGAATAAATTTGGATTTGTTCGAATTGGTCACCTTTGGCACGAATTATGCCCTTCAAACGGCCAATTATACCATCACACTCTGCCCGAATGTTTTCTGGGGTATTTTGGCCCATTCCCGGCGAAGCGTTTGCTTGAGGTGATCGAAACTTTCGTATTTTTCCAAACGCAATAGTCCAACGGATTGGTATCCGGAGATTTTGGCGGCCATTGTGCGCTGGACATGAACCTCTTTGGCGAGTAAACACGATCATATAGTTGGTTTACAAACTGTTGGACGAATGTTTTCTCATCGGAGAAAACCAAATTCGGTTGTTCACCACTTTCGGCTAAGCGAAGCAACTCTTTAGCTCTTTTGAGTCTATTTTCTTTCTGTGGCGGTGTAAGTTCTTGCATTTTTTGGAATTTCAATGGCTTTACCCCGAGCCCATTTTTCAATATTTGCCGAATGGAATATTGCGATATGTTCAACTCATGAGTTATTTTTCGGCCACTGCGACGCGGGTTTTGATCAAGTCGCTTCTTTACTTTTCGAACCATTTCTGCTGATGTTGCTGTTTTCTTCCGTCCACTTCCTTGACTTTGGACTACGCTACCAGTATCACGGTAACGAGCGATCGTACGAGACACAAAAGATTTTTTCACATTTAAATGCAGGAGTGCTCTAACGTTAGCCACTTGTGGTTTTCAAGCCAAATATAAAGACATCACGCTTGAATTCATCACAAATATTTTTTTTTTTTTCTGGAAAATTCTCACCAAAATGCTTTTGTGCGCTTGTAAACAATATAATGAGCTGTCACTGGAATACTTTTAACAGCTGTCGGACGAGTGGCTTAGAAATGACAGCAGTCTGAATTTGGTTGCAGTTTTTTCATCTCACCCTGTAAAATCGTCAATATACCGAATATCGTTGTATGGGAGCTATACGATATGGACCCCACATAGACAATACTCTTCCAGGGGGTAGAGTACTCAGTAGGAACCCGGTGTGTGGATTTTCAGAAAATTTCATTGAAAAATATCGAATATAGGTGCCTATATACCCTCCATACTATGTATAGTGGAGGTTGTAGGATGTTCGCCTCAATGTGAACCCCTATTGGGATTTTACCATTCTAACCCTGTTGCATTGATTGGAGAAAGTAAAATTATAAATCTGACCATGGTAATATTGGCCGTGTAGAACTTTGTTTATTCTTGAATGCCAAAAAATGTTTAATGTCGCTTTCGCTTTCTATAAGAAATCCATTTGTCATTCTTAATTCTCAGAAATCCGCACGTATCTTCTCCATCTATCTGTCTATGATTAACTATTTTTTTTTTTTTTTTTTGGCAAAAAGGAAACTAACCTCAGAAATAAACAAATATTTGCAAATAATTTGCAATGGCTTATAAATAAAATTTAAAAGACACAGAGAAAAAAAAAAAAAAACCGCTAAAAATAAACAAGGCAAGTCGCTATCAAATTTCATCAAAAGAAGGAAAACAACAAACACAACAACTCACAATGGCCAAGACAACATCTTAAAGAAAAGGTGGCGGTACTGGTAGTTGTCATTTGTTTGATTAGCTATAACCAACCGGTGACTTTGTTAATGACCTTCAAAATAATGGTCTTTATTCAATTGTCTATGCCTGGTATTTGCCGCCGCCGTCGTCGTCATTGTTGTTGTTGTTGTTATTTATCTGTTGTTGCTAATATTTGTTAAACAAAATCCCTTCCAGCAGTTAATCAATACAAACAATCGATCGGTTAGGTCGGTTAGAAAAGACGAAGAAAAAAAAAAGCGAAAAACAAAAACGGGTAAGCGATTGCATTGTCAATACCTTTTATTTTTGGCTAACTGCTTTACTGACGGAATTGTTAGAGAGAAAAAAAAAAAAACAAAAATAAAACCCCTTAGCGTTATTATTTTTTTTTATAGATTTATTCAATAAACTCATATTTTTATTTCGTTGAAAAAGAAAAATGCCCTACAATACCGTGAAATTTGTAAAAGGTTTAGTTCGGCTGTGGTCCGTCGACTGCATTGACCGTCAAAATAATTGGGTCTAATTCAAATAAAATTGATGTAATTTCAACGACAATGGAGATGGAATGCAAAGTCATGCATTCAGTGCTGGGCGATATGTCACCAAGTGATTAATATGATTGTACTGCGAACACTTGTAGATACAAGTGTGTGCGCACGTATGTGCTTATGATTGTGCAGATTTGAGGGGCAGCATGCTTAGAAGTACACATTTCATAATTCCCTTCAAAAAAATTCCAAATATTTTTAGAAACGACTTCATGGCATTCATTGGAATATTTCGCAATTTTAAAAGTTATGTTCCTATGAAGGTTGAAAAGTGGATGAATTAGTGTATATCAATTCCTCTTCCGAAAATAAAATTTGGGCCAGACAGAACAGAGAGTCCGGACATTTTGTCCGTCTGTGGAAAACACTCTAGCTTGCGAACGAAATGAAGTAGGTTGATAAAATTTTACTCAAATGTATACTTTATCTGCAGGACTTTTGGTATTGAAATTGGGCCATGTAGGTCCACGTTTTGGTATTGCCCCTATATAACGGTATATCCCGATATTCGGTATTTTAATGATCTTAGCGACATTATTCACCGGAATTGTTTCAAATGTGGTATTCGAAGTTCGTAATGGATACTAAAGCCTAAGACAGAGAATTGTCTGTGCAGGTCCACGTCTTCGTATAGCCCCCATATAACGGTACCTTCCGATATTCGGTACTTTGTTGATTTTAGCGACATTATTCACTGGAATTGTTTCAAATGTGGTATTTGAAGTTCGTAATGGATACTAACGCCTAAGAAAGAAAATTGTCTGTGCAGATCCACGTCTTCGCATAGCCCCCATATAACGGTATCTCCGGATATTCGGTATTTTAATGATTTTAGCGACATTATTCACCGGAATTGTTTCAAATGTTGTATTAGAAGTTCGTAATGGATATTGCAACCCACGTAAAAAAGTTGTCTCTGCAGGTCCACGTCTTCGTATAGCCCTCATTTAACGTTACCTCCCGATTTTCGGTGTTTTGATGATTTTAGCGACATTATTCACCGAAATTGTTTCAAATGTCGTATTAGAAGTTCGTAATGGATATTACAACCCATGAGAATAAATTGTCTCTGCAGATCCACGTCTTCGTATAGCCCCCATATAACGGTACCTTCCGATATTTGGTACTTAGTTGATTTCAGCGACATTATTCACCGAAATTGTTTCAAATTTGGTATTTAAAGTCTGTAATGGATACTTCAGCCTTTAACAGAAAATTGTATGTGCAGGTCCACGTCTTCGTATAGCCCTCGTATAACGATATCTCCCGATATTCCGTATTTTAATGATTTTAGCGACATTATTCACCGGAATTGTTTCAAATGTGGTATAAGAAGTTCGTAATGGATATTACAACCCATGAGAAAAAATTGTCTCTGCAGGTCCATGTCATCGTATATCCCCCATATAACGGTGCCTCCAGATATTCGGTATTTTGATGATTTTAACGAAATTATCCGCCGGAATTGTTTAAAATTTGATATTAGAAGTTCGTAATAAATACTACAACCTGCAACAGAAAATTGTCTGTGCAGGTTCACGTCTTTGTATAGCCCCCATATAACGGTTCCTCCCGATATTCGGTATTTTGATGATTTTGGTGACATTGTTTCAAATATGGCATTTGAAGTTGTTAATGGATACTACAACCTGTGACAAAACATTTTCTGTGTAGGTCTATGTTTTGGTATAGCCCCCCAAGTCCACGTCGTCGTATAGACCCTAATATAACGGCTACATTCGATATTTTAAAGGTTTTAACAGAATGTTTAAATAATTTTTATTTATCTATTTATTTTTTTTTTTTTTGTTTGAAAATTGCCAAATTCGTTCCAAGTGGTGGAGGGCTCTTCTACGTGTTTTAACTAAATTACAATTTACTCGGGGTAAAATACGATAAGATAAATATGGAATATAGGAAGGCAAATCGACTTCGGCGGTATTCTGGAATTGAAAGTAGTGTTGTTTAAATGATGATCGAGAATTCGATGTTTATTCGTATAGTAGGCAAGAGGTTGAACGACTCGTGAACAATTGGGAATAGTGATGTCGGGTTGTTCATAATGCATACTGGGGTGGTTGACGTGAAGTGTGACTAGCCGACGATTCGGTGGCGATCGTATAATCGTGGATGATCGACGGATGCTGATTGGTGAGGAAGATCAGGAATTACGATCTTTGTATTCGGTGATGTGGGTTGTTGACGATTTGAAGGTAATCGGGAACTTGCGATAGTTGAATGTCGAATGAATATGGTCGGGAATTACGTTGTAGTGATGTTGACAGTAAATTGTGGTCGCCGATTTTCGACGGGTTTAAAATAAATAAGGAGTCACGATGATTGTGCTCAGTCAAGTCTCGGGAGCAGCTGTCCATGCCTTTGTAGGCGGATTGAGATTCGTTCGGGGTTTTCAGCTCACTGAATATAGATTCAGCAGCTGATGTGTAGACCTTTGTGACTGTCGGCTCGGCAACCGATGTCTAGGTCTTTGTAGATGGATAGGGACTAATTCAGGTTCGACAGCTCGTAGAGGGTAGGTTCGGCAACTGATGTCTACGGCTGCGTAGATAGATTGGAAATGGTTCGGGTTCGGCAGCTCGTTGAAGTTGGGTTCGGCAACTGATATCTAGGGCTGTGTAGATGAATCGGAACTCGTTCGGTTTCGGCAGCTCGGTTTTTCCTTTTCGGAACGTCGAGGTAACTAGTCTAGCTACTTTTTTTATACTCCACTACCAATGTTTTACTGTGATACGAAACAGCGAGCCGAAACTCCTGTGGAACAGCAAGCCAAAGCTCATGCGGAAAAAGGAGCCGAAACTCCTTCGGAACAGCGAGTCAAAACTCCTGCGGAACAACAAACCGAAGCTCCTATGTAAATGAATTACCGGTCACTCAACTTAATGAGAGTAAGTCTTGAAAAATCACTAGCTACCCTTTGGCAAGTCCTCTGTAGCAAGACACGAAAGCGCTGGAATTTCAGTAAGCGGGATATAATTCCAGCAGGTAACCAATACAGGTAAGCACAAATTAAATATTATGTATTAAAAAATTTATAGGAATAAAACATTATTTTTTAAGTTTATTAATAATTCAGAATAAAGTCTTTCTTGGCCAATCGTCCTTATATGCCGCATTCAAAGAATTTGAAAGCGATATGCACTGTTGTTTACTTCGGAAGCTTAGAGTTCTTTTTTTTATCAGACCACTCCCTGGACGAAGAGAGAATATTCAGAGACTCCCTCATAGTTTATATCTCCGTTTAAAGTTTCAGTGCAGTTTAGACAAAGTCCATTCAATCAAACACCTTAACTTAAACCAAACAAAGCATCGAAAAAAAATTCACTTTACATAACTCCAGACCAGATCAGTGGCTAGGTGTTGTTGCATCACTCATTCTATGAACATAGCTCTGCTGACTATGCCTGCTGCCTGTCCGCCTGCCTGCCAGCTTGATTGCATTCATTCATTCATTCATTTGTTTTAATTTCATTCGTTCCAATAGACAACAGATGAGCAGATGTTTTTGTTGTTGGTGTTGCTGTTGTTGCTATTGTTGAATTCGAAACTCAGATTCTTTCACTGAATCGAGCTGGACTACATCACGTAGCCAAAGTGCAACATAAAACGGAAGCATAGAAAATGTTGAAAGCACGTTTAGGTTATTAGACCAGTTGGCTAGTAGCTAGAATGCAATGCTGCCCGTGTTATGGCCAAATGTCTATCATGTTGTGTGTGAATGTGTTGCATAAATCGTTGGCAAATTGGATGAAAAGCGAAATGATATAAATTATATTTGATTGAACAGACTAAATCGAACGGATTATCAAAGATTTTTTATTTGGTTAAAAGTGGTAAAAGGCGAATGACCGCGAAGTGTCAATGAACAGAAGAATGAGAAAATGTGATTTTGGTGATGAGTTTTACACTTTTAGAGGTAGAATTTATAAATTTAGCATTTATGTTACTATTCGTGGGAGATATCGCCACAGTGTTCTTTTGGAAATATGGGGAACTAAATTGTACTAAAAAATTTGCTCTTACAGCTAAAATTCTGAAGTTTCAAATTTATCTTTGTCAAACGAAGTTAAAATTATCTGTTAAGTTAGATTAAACAAGTAAAAAAGCAGTAAGTTCGGACGGGCCGAACTTTGAATACCCTCCACCATTTGGCACAAATTAGAAAATATTCAAAAAAATAAAATCCATTGAAAATTCTGTTAAAATCTTTAAAATACCTAATATCGGAAGGTGCCGATATATGGGGGATATACGCTATTTTGGACCTATATAGAAAAATCTATGTCTGGGGGAAAAGTACTCACAAAGAACTCCTTGTGTGGATTTTCAGATAATTCCATTGGGAAATATGGCTAAAATCATCAAAATCCCGAATATCGGGGGTACCGTTATATGGGGGATAACCGATATTGTGGACCTATATAGACAAATACCTTTCAGAGAGTAAAGTACTCACAAAGAACTCCTTGTATGGATTATCAGACAATTCCCTTGAAATATGTGGGTAAAATCATCACAATACCGAATATAGGGGAGTACCGTTATATGGGGGATATACGATATTGTGGACCTATATAGGCAATTCCGTTTCAGGGGTAAAGTGCCCACAAAGAACTCCGTGTGTGGATTTTCAGACAATAGATTGGAAAATGTGGCTAAAATCATCAAAATACCGAATATCGCGGGGTACCGTTATATGGGGGCTATACGTTATCGTTAACCTATATAGAGAATTTTCTGTCGGGGGGTAAAGTGCTCACAAAGAACCCCTTGTGACCATTCCGTTGAAAAATATGGCTAAAAACATCAAAATATCGAATATCGGGGGTACCGTTATATAAGGGCTTTACGATATCGTGGATCTATATAGATTACTCTCTGTCGAGGTGTAAAGTACCCACAAGGAACTCCTTGTGTGGATTTTCAGACAATTCCGATAAAAAATGTGGGTAAAATCATAAAAATACCGAATATCGGGGGGTACCGTTATATGGGGGATATACGGTATCGTGAACCTGTATAGACAATTCTCTCTCAGGGGGTGAAGTACTCACAAGGAACTACTTGTGTGGATTTTAAGACAATTCCATTGAAAAGTGTGGCTAACATCATCAAAATACCGAATATCGGGAGGTACCGTTATATGGGGGCTATACGAAGACGTGGACCTACATGGCCCATTTTCAATATTAAAAGTCCTGCAGACATAATAAACATTTGATTAACATTTTATATAACTACTTCATTTCGTTCGGAATCTAAAGTGATTTCCACAGACGGACAGACGGATAGGCGGAGAGACGGACGGACATTGATAAATCGACATGGAATTTAATGCTGATCAAGAATATATGTACTTTGTGGGGTCTTAAAATGTATATTTCGAGGTGTTACAATTGGAATGACAAATTTAATATACCCTCCATACTATGGTGGACGGTATAAAAAAATCGGTTATAATGCCAATAAAAACCAAATACAGAATGTCAGGAGGTACCGTTATATGGAGACTCTACGAAGACCTGGACTGCATATACAATTTTCTGTCTTAGGCTGAAGTATCCATTACGAACTTTAAATACGAAATTTGAAACAATTCCGTTGAATAGATTCGCTAGAATCGTCAATATACAGAATATCGGGAGGTACCATTATATGGGGGCTATACGAAGATGTAGACCTGCACAGACAATTTTCTGTCTCAAGCTGTAGTATCCATTACGAACTTCAAATAACAAATTTGAAACAATTCTGGTGAAAAATGCTTCTAAAATAATTAAAATACCGAATATCGGGAGGTACCGTTATGTGGGGGCTCTACGAAGACATGGATCTGCACAGACAATTTTCTGTCTTAAGCTGTAGTATCCATTACGAACTTCAAATATCAAATTCCGGCGAATAATGTCGCTAATATGATCAAAATACAGAATATCGGGAGGCATCATTATTTGGGGGCTATATCAAAACGTGGACCTACATGGTCCATTTTCAATACCAAAAGTCCTGCAGACATAACATACACTTGAGTAAAATTTTATCAATCTTCTTCAACTCGTTCGGAAGCTAGAGTGATTTCCACAGACGGACAGACGGACGGACATCGCTAAATCTACATAGAAATTTATGCTGATCAAGAATATATATACTTTGTTGGGTCTAAATTGTGTATTTCGAGGTGTTACAAACGGAATGGCAAACTTAATATACCTTCCATACTATGGTGGAGGTTATAAAAACAGCAAAAATTCAAACCCCATAATTTTTACATTGTTTTTATACCCTACAACACTATGTGTTGGGGGTATTATAAGTTTGATTGAGCCAAAAATTATGTAACACCTCGAAATATTGGTTTCCCACATAGGAAAGTATATATGGATCTTCCTAGCTCGCCGAGCTGAGTCGATCTAGCTATGTATGTCCGTCCGTCCGTCTGTCCGTCTGTCCGTCTGTCCATGTTAATTTGTAATCACTCTACAGGTCGCAATTATGGCCCGATCTTCACGAAATTTAGAATGTAGGTGGGGTTGAGGTCAGAATAGAACCCTATTTCTTTGGAGATGATCGCCAAATGTTTAGGGGTTGAAATGGACCAAATACTGAAAAAATGTCGGATTTTGCAGTAGCTGTACAGGTCGCAATTATAGACCAATCGACGCGGAATTTCGCATGTAGCTAGAGTTTAGGGCAGGGAAGAAGCCTACCAATTTGGGTGGTCATCGGATAATATTTAGAGGGTAAAATAGACCATATCTTTTGTGTTGAAAAAATTAAAAATTTTTCATTAAACCGCGAATATTTTAAATCCCGGCTAAATCACAAGGCCATGACAAGGTTACTTCTTATCTTTACATTGATGTTAACATCCAACAAATCGGATATATAGCAAAATATGTGGGATATATGTCTATCAAAGAGGATATGCTTGAAAGATCTCTTATATGTCGAGAACGGCTGAACTGATTTCGACAGTTCTCATTAATTCAGAATGGCCTCTTGGCAGGAAAGAAAAATCGTCTAAAAAAATCGCATAAAAATATCTCTCTAAAGATGAAAATATTGATTTTGTAAAATTTTCTCATATTTTTTCAATTTTGTCATATTTTTGGCATATTTTCATTTTGAATTAAACATTTGGTAATATATCTACAGCTAACAAAACTAAGTAGTTAGGATATCAGGATATCATATACAGATCGCATTTATGGCCCGATCCTTACGAAATTTTGCATGGGGATAAGATGAGGGTCAGAATGGAAGCCTACTCTTTTTGGAGATGATCGCCATATATTTAGGGGTTGAAATGGACCAAAAAACTGCAAAATTTGTCAACAGGTCGTAATTATTGCCCGATCCTCACGCACATTTGGATGGGGGTTACCGGACATTGCAAAAGCCAAATAGTTTGGGATGGCCATCCAAAAATATTCAATGTGCGAAATAGTTTGCCAACTTTTGTAGACAAAATACGAAAATGTCCATTCCGGTGACTTTTTGGAGAATTCACAAATACAGGAAAGACGCACTTCTGACTATTTCGTTAACGCTGATTTCGTTGCGTTTCAGTAAAAAACCAATAATAAATGTTAATCTTTTGCCACGTCTGAGGGATTATAGGTCTTTGGGAAATATAGGTTCCAGATCTAGGAAGACCATTTAAGTGCAACATCTACCAATAAATTGGAAATGTGCAAATTAGTTTAAGTTGCTATTATTCGAAAATTAGAGAACGAAACCTGATGGTTTTCTTTTATTATTTGTCACAATATCTTGTGGAATTCTTTCGAGTATCTCGCCTATATAAACTGTATCATTTATTATAGTGTTGTAGGGTATTCAACGGTCGGCCCCGCTCGACTGTAGCCTTTGCTTACTTGTTTTACATTGTTTTTTTTTTTTTTTTTTTTTTTTTTTTTTTTTTTTTTTTTGAAAGCAAAAAATGTCGTAAATAGCATAAAATTTTAGAATAATTTTCACTTTTTCCCTTTTTGGAATTTCAATGGCTTTACCCCGAGCTCATTCTTCAATATCTGCCGAATGGAATATTGCGATATATTCAGCTCACGAGCCATTTTTCGGCGACTGCGACGCGGGTTTCGATCAAGTCGCTTCTTTACTTTTCGAAACATTTGTGCTGATGTTGCAGTTTTCTTCCGTCCACTTCCCTGACGTCGGGCTACGCTACGAGTATCCCGGTAACGAGCGATGGTACGAGACACAAAATATTTATTCACATTTTATTGCTTGATAGCAACTTTTGGGTTTCCAGCCAAATATAAAGAAATCATTCAATCATGCTTGAATTCCATCACGAATAACTTCCTTTCTGGAAAATTCTCACCAAAATGCTTTTGTACGCTTGTAAACAATAATGGAATAATTTTAACAGCTGTCGGACGAGTGGCTTAGAAATGACAGCAGTCTGAAAGTGGTAGCAGTTTTTTCGTCTCACCCTGGTGAAAAATGCTTCTAAAATAATTAAAATACCGAATATCGGGAGGTACCGTTATGTGGGGGCTCTACGAAGACATGGATCTGCACAGACAATTTTCTGTCTTAAGCTGTAGTATCCATTACGAACTTCAAATATCAAATTCCGGCGAATAATGTCGCTAATATGATCAAAATACAGAATATCGGGAGGCATCATTATTTGGGGGCTATATCAAAACGTGGACCTACATGGTCCATTTTCAATACCAAAAGTCCTGCAGACATAACATACACTTGAGTAAAATTTTATCAATCTTCTTCAACTCGTTCGGAAGCTAGAGTGATTTCCACAGACGGACAGACGGACGGACATCGCTAAATCTACATAGAAATTTATGCTGATCAAGAATATATATACTTTGTTGGGTCTAAATTGTGTATTTCGAGGTGTTACAAACGGAATGGCAAACTTAATATACCTTCCATACTATGGTGGAGGTTATAAAAACAGCAAAAATTCAAACCCCATAATTTTTACATTGTTTTTATACCCTACAACACTATGTGTTGGGGGTATTATAAGTTTGATTGAGCCAAAAATTATGTAACACCTCGAAATATTGGTTTCCCACATAGGAAAGTATATATGGATCTTCCTAGCTCGCCGAGCTGAGTCGATCTAGCTATGTATGTCCGTCCGTCCGTCTGTCCGTCTGTCCGTCTGTCCATGTTAATTTGTAATCACTCTACAGGTCGCAATTATGGCCCGATCTTCACGAAATTTAGAATGTAGGTGGGGTTGAGGTCAGAATAGAACCCTATTTCTTTTGGAGATGATCGCCAAATGTTTAGGGGTTGAAATGGACCAAATACTGAAAAAATGTCGGATTTTGCAGTAGCTGTACAGGTCGCAATTATAGACCAATCGACGCGGAATTTCGCATGTAGCTAGAGTTTAGGGCAGGGAAGAAGCCTACCAATTTGGGTGGTCATCGGATAATATTTAGAGGGTAAAATAGACCATATCTTTTGTGTTGAAAAAATTAAAAATTTTTCATTAAACCGCGAATATTTTAAATCCCGGCTAAATCACAAGGCCATGACAAGGTTACTTCTTATCTTTACATTGATGTTAACATCCAACAAATCGGATATATAGCAAAATATGTGGGATATATATGTCTATCAAAGAGGATATGCTTGAAAGATCTCTTATATGTCGAGAACGGCTGAACTGATTTCGACAGTTCTCATTAATTCAGAATGGCCTCTTGGCAGGAAAGAAAAATCGTCTAAAAAAATCGCATAAAAATATCTCTCTAAAGATGAAAATATTGATTTTGTAAAATTTTCTCATATTTTTTCAATTTTGTCATATTTTTGGCATATTTTCATTTTGAATTAAACATTTGGTAATATATCTACAGCTAACAAAACTAAGTAGTTAGGATATCAGGATATCATATACAGATCGCATTTATGGCCCGATCCTTACGAAATTTTGCATGGGGATAAGATGAGGGTCAGAATGGAAGCCTACTCTTTTTGGAGATGATCGCCATATATTTAGGGGTTGAAATGGACCAAAAAACTGCAAAATTTGTCAACAGGTCGTAATTATTGCCCGATCCTCACGCACATTTGGATGGGGGTTACCGGACATTGCAAAAGCCAAATAGTTTGGGATGGCCATCCAAAAATATTCAATGTGCGAAATAGTTTGCCAACTTTTGTAGACAAAATACGAAAATGTCCATTCCGGTGACTTTTTGGAGAATTCACAAATACAGGAAAGACGCACTTCTGACTATTTCGTTAACGCTGATTTCGTTGCGTTTCAGTAAAAAACCAATAATAAATGTTAATCTTTTGCCACGTCTGAGGGATTATAGGTCTTTGGGAAATATAGGTTCCAGATCTAGGAAGACCATTTAAGTGCAACATCTACCAATAAATTGGAAATGTGCAAATTAGTTTAAGTTGCTATTATTCGAAAATTAGAGAACGAAACCTGATGGTTTTCTTTTATTATTTGTCACAATATCTTGTGGAATTCTTTCGAGTATCTCGCCTATATAAACTGTATCATTTATTATAGTGTTGTAGGGTATTCAACGGTCGGCCCCGCTCGACTGTAGCCTTTGCTTACTTGTTTTACATTGTTTTTTTTTTTTTTTTTTTTTTTTTTTTTTTTTTTTTTTTTTGAAAGCAAAAAATGTCGTAAATAGCATAAAATTTTAGAATAATTTTCACTTTTTCCCTTTTTGGAATTTCAATGGCTTTACCCCGAGCTCATTCTTCAATATCTGCCGAATGGAATATTGCGATATATTCAGCTCACGAGCCATTTTTCGGCGACTGCGACGCGGGTTTCGATCAAGTCGCTTCTTTACTTTTCGAAACATTTGTGCTGATGTTGCAGTTTTCTTCCGTCCACTTCCCTGACGTCGGGCTACGCTACGAGTATCCCGGTAACGAGCGATGGTACGAGACACAAAATATTTATTCACATTTTATTGCTTGATAGCAACTTTTGGGTTTCCAGCCAAATATAAAGAAATCATTCAATCATGCTTGAATTCCATCACGAATAACTTCCTTTCTGGAAAATTCTCACCAAAATGCTTTTGTACGCTTGTAAACAATAATGGAATAATTTTAACAGCTGTCGGACGAGTGGCTTAGAAATGACAGCAGTCTGAAAGTGGTAGCAGTTTTTTCGTCTCACCCTGTAGTACTATTTAGTACTTTTCGTACCCTTGTAAAACGAATTTCTAAAAACCCAGCCTCAGCACACGCCTACACAACAAGATTGATCCTCGTGCTAAATTACAAGATTCTAACTTCAGGCATTTCGTCAGGGCGTCGATTCTCGATATGGATGAAAACCAGTGCAAATGTAGCATGTTTAGTTGGACATTTCTAAAACCACTACCCATATCGGAAAGTTTACCAAAAGTTCAGAAAAACATACAATGAGTCCTTAAAAATCACTTGTATCTCTGAAAGCAAAAATAGAACACTCACGTATTGCATCGACGATAAGTATGTGCGGTTTCTATAGTGTTATTAGAATAACCACTGTACGAGTAAGTAAGGTGAGGTAGAATATTGGAATATTCAAGTTAAAAAGAATCAATCGGTTTAGCCGATCCTAAGCCAATTTTCGATTGTTTAAACATATTTTGACTCCTGTTATGATCATTCAAATGGAGTAGGTACCGAGGGAGTGGGTCAAAATTGTCCATTTTGTATGGGATCTAAATAAATATGATATAAATATTGCGACGTGCAAGTCCAAATATATTGGTTATTCCCTTCAATTTATATGAAATATGTGATAATTTTTAGAAAATGTTAGAAAATTTAAAAAATTTGACTGAGGTACGAGGTCATGAGGTATAGTGGACCGAAATATTCCATTTTCACACTTCCGTACTCCGTATTAATATCAAGTACCCGGTTATTCCGCTTCCGTGAGCTTTTTTTCAAAATCTTGAACCATGGGTGGGGAGGTACCAAAAGAAATGACCTGATCTCTACCATCTTTATAACATATCTTGTGTTGATGGAAATAAAGAGATTTACCAAGTCTAAGTGGAATTTGATGTTAATTTGGGTTTTTATGAGCTTCATATATATTCAAAACTTTGACCTTTGTGGGGAAGGTACCAGAAGAAATGGTACGATATCTACCATCTTAAGAACAGATCTTGAGTTGATAGAAATAGTAGGATTCGCATACTTGGAGAACAATCGAATCATCCTTTCTCTCTCTCTCTCTGAGGGTATAAAAAAGCCAGCAGTCCGCTCGCCATTACAATTTAATACCCATCCAAATGTATGCTGTTTTGTCAATAGGAAAAAATGAAATAACAGTGGTTTATAGCATACAACTAGCATCCGGTTTGAATGAGTCGCATTGCTATTACATTGTGGAACAAAATCGATATTAGAATTAAAGAACAAATCAAAATATTATAAAATGTGTCCATCGCACTTGCATCTGAATCGGATGCCTTTGTATTGTTTTGTAAAGTTTTTTTTTGTGTGTTGTTGCAGCCGGTGTTTTACCGTTATACATTTTTGATGCTTCTTTCTTTTTTAAAGCAAAATTTTATTCTGTGACGTGTTTTTGAAAGTGCAAGTTGTGTATATTAAAAAAAAAATAATAAAATAAATTAATAAAATAAGAATATAGTAAGTGTTGTGTGTTAAATAAGTTAAATAAAATGTCAGGATTCAGTAGGAGAAATTTAAGACGATTAAAGAAAGTGGAAGCAGACAATTTAAAAAGAAATGCACAGTTGAGGACGGACTGTTTGGAAATCTATGATATTGTACTAAATGAGCAGATTCCATGCATTCCAAAATAGTAGAAGCTTTTGGAAAATATGTAAGAATATTAAAAACTCTCCGTGATAATCCATTAATAATTTAATTTCTTTCAGGTTAGTATCATAAAAATTATAATTTCACCAGATGGCCTTATTTAAAACTTCTGCAAGATTATTGACATTTCTATAATATTATCTTACAACTATGATGGTACCCAAAATAAAAAGGCGTTTAAGGAATATAAACTTTTAAACATGGCCATTTCCGGTAAGTTAATTTTTTTCTTACATATTTATTGAAAAGTGATATTATATTACCTTAAAATGTAGTCCATTGGTCTATTTTATAGTATAACTGTTTAATATTAAAAAATTGTTCTATATTTTCTATCCTTATTTCAGAATTTGTCATATGTGGAGGATTCAATGAACAGGATTACGCTAAAAAAATTAGAAATTGTTTCAAATTCCCTAAGGCCAGACACTTCCGAACAATGTCCTACAATAAAAAAAACTGGAAAAATTTAATTTTTTTCCTTTAGTTTAAGCTTTGTTTCTTCCCACGTCTTTTGAAAAAGTTTTATGAATTTCTTTTTTAAGCATTATTTCCAATAATAATAAGAATATTTGATTGTTGAAAACACTGTTCTATAATACGAATATTTTAATAAAAAACAGCTGAAATTTAAGTTCCACAATCTAAAATCTTGATGGAATCGGACCCATCCAACCTTCGCTTACAATGTTGATAGATTTTGGACCCATCCAACATTCGCTTACGTTGTCGGTCGATTTCGGACTCGGCTGACGGCCTAGGCCATCGCTGTGTAAATGTAAGTAGGAATTGTATACAGGCTTTGGATGGGTCGCACCTACATTGTCATTGGTCTCAGATGGAAGATGTATGTGCTAAAACATCCGCTGGGAATATACCGTAGAGAGAGAGAGAGAGAGTGGGCATTTTCATGTTATATGGAGTTTTTAGGAAATATTATTTTCAGTCCTTTTTGTTACTCGGTAAACCAGAATTCACACCTTATTCGACACTGTAATAATAGGATTGTGTGAATGATGTGATGTAGCAGCAAACAGTGCAACGTAATGAAGGAGTTTTCAATCTTTGGAAAATGTTTGAAGCGTAATACGTGTGATTTTCATACAATAGGGTTGAATAGACGGTGAAAATAATCGTTTCTATTAATGTGGATTTTTTACTAACGAAATAGCAGACATTCGCTAGTATAAATATATTGCATTTGGCTCAACTCCTTAAATAATTTCCCACCAGTTTGACTATGTTTTGCATTGTAGGTTCTTTATGACCAGGATAAATATATGCCTGAAATGTTTAACATAATTCTTGAGTGATATCTTCTAAGAATGGGTGTTTTATAATTTTCCTAGTCAAAGTAACAAATTAACTTATATTGGGAGAATTTTATTTAAACATATATTGTAAAAAAGCCACAAAAACATTTTTCAAAATTGTTTCCCATCTATTAGTTATGTCTTTTGGCATTACTCCATCCGCCAAACATTTTCACACACATAAACTTCACTTCGCTTCTGATTTGTGTAGAATTTTTAAAAATCATTGCTGTTGTTGTTGTTGGTTTTGATTCTGCTACTTCTGCTAGAGTGTTATGTCGTTTATTTCTGATAGTTGCAGCTTGCAACTGATGCGATTTTAGATTTGAGTTGAAGTTGATTTGTTAGTTTGATTTATGGTGCATTTGCTGTTTAGAGAACGGATTACAGTTTTTGAGATATTTATGACATTTTGTGTTGCCGCCGCTGCTGCTACTGTTGCTACTGCTAAACAAACATGACAAACAATGTGACATGTTAGCATAACGTCTAAATATGCAGAAAGATAGATAGATATTTTTTTGGGGATTTAAAGGGGGAGAAAAAAACAAAGAGTTTTAGTAGAGAGGGGGAGGGGTGAGTAAACTATTTTAATGGACATGGAATTGACCCTTTAAATAAAATCATCCATTGTCTACTCAAACTTACTGTTTTTTATTTAATGCATTTAATCATGGGTAACAATGTATATGCCGCGTTCCTAACTCTTTTTACAGGCCAAATTGGTTAAATATAACCAAATGACCAATGAAGTAATTCAAATGTCAAACATTAATGGCAATCCATCATAATAAACTCATCAGAAGAACTTTTTATACCCTCAACCATTTGGCTAGAGAGGGTATACAGGGTGAGATAAAAAACCGCAGCATAGTCAAAAGCCATATTTTTTACATTTTTTCTTAAATTTTATTTAACGAAAGCAAAAAATATCGGAAATAACATCAAATTTTAGAATAAGTTTAGAATTGTCGGAATTGGCCACATTTGGCACGAATTATGGACTTCAAACTGCCAATGAATCCGTCACACGCTGCCCGAATGTTGCTCTGCGGTATTTTGGCCCATTCCCGGCGAAGAGCTTGCTTGAGGTGGTCGACACTTTGGTATTTTAGTGCCAACCTTGTGTTGCAAAATACTCCAGACACAATGGTCCGGAGATTTTGCTGGCCATTGTGAGCCGGAAATGAAGCGAGGAACCTCATTTTGTTACCATTCTTGGGTGGAGCGTGCTAAGTGCGATGGTGCTGACTCCTATTGGAATGTCCAAGATCTGCGGCCAAAATGTTTACGTGCCCAAGGTTTTAATACTCCCTCCAAAATATTTTCGCGATAATATTCGGCATTTATTCTGATGCCACGGTCGATTAATACGGGTGGAGAGCGACCATCGGCTGTTATGGCGGTCCACATCATCGCCATAGATGGCGCTTGAGTTCTGATGGCCAACTGAAGGTGCACATTTTCAGCTGACCTCATTGGCAAGTAAACACGATCATTTTGTTTGTTTTCAAACTTCTTGACAACGAATGTTTTCTCATCGGAGAAAACCAAATTCGGCAGTTCACCACTTTCGGCCAAGCGCAGCAACTCTTTAGCTCTTTTGAGTCTATTTTCTTTCGGTTGCGGTGTTAGTTCTTGCACTTTTTGAAATTTCAATGGCTTTACTCATTTTTCAATCTTTGCCGAATGGAATATTGCGATATGTTCACAAGCCATTTTTCGGAAACCCAAAACGCGCGGGTTTCGATCAAGTCGCTTCTTTACTTTTCGAACCATTTCTACTGCCATTTCCGTTTCCGTCCACTGCCTTGACGTCGGACTACGCTACCAGTATCACGGTAACGAGCGATGGTACGAGACACAAAAGATTTATTCACATTTATATGCTGGAGTGCTGTAAGGATAGCCACTTCTGGTTTCCCAGCCAAATATAAATAAATCACACTATCATGCTTGAATTCCATCACGAATAACGTTTTTTTCTGGAAAATTCTCACCAAAATGTTTTTGTACGCTTGTAAACAATATAATAAAATATTTTTAACAGCTGTCGGAGGAGTGACTTAGAAATGACAGTAGTCAGAAGTTGGTTGCCATTTTTTTCACCTCGCCCTATATATAATTTGATACGGCCAAAACAATGGCAATGTCGGCCCAATGTGGTTTATCGGATAACTTCTATTGGTACCTCCCCCACAACCGCTTAAAATTGTGAATAATTATAGAAGATTGAATGTATCGAACAACTCCTTTTGATACCTCCACCACATAGGGGCATAAGTGTTAAGAATACCATGAAGCTCATAAGAAACGAAATGAGCATCCGATTATTTTTACCTCGGCATATCCCAATATTTCTTTCAACGCAAAACGAGGTGTGAAGGTGGAATGTGTTGGACCACTTCCTCTTGTACCTTCCCCATTAGGTGATTTTTTTTAGAACTGGTATCTCTACATAATTTTCTCAATCAAAAATTTGATGAGAATATGGAATATAACGGCCCACTTCTTCTCGTACCTCCCCCACAAAAGTTTACAATTATTCCCAAAAAATTGATTTTCTTCAAATTTTGCACATCCAAATATTTATAACCTACACCATATAATTTTGCATCAAATGGCCAAATTATCTGAATTTTGGCACATCCGACGGAATTCAGTCTAGAAGCAAATACATCAAATGTGCTGAAAATCGGTTCCTCAATCCGAGTTTAAGTTTATTGTGCAAATAATGGCTAATATCAGTCCAAATAGAGTGAATTTCTGAACGTACGTTTTCATTTGGTGGAACTTGGCTCCGATACATATTTTAATATACAGGGTGAGGTGAAAAAACTGCAATCAACTTCAGACTGCTGTCATTTCTAAGCCACTCAATCGAAAGCTGTTAAAATTATTCCAGTGGCAGCTCATTATATTGTTTTCAAGCGTACAAAAGCATTTTGGCGGAAATTTTCCAAAAAAAGTTATTCGTAGTGGAATTCAAGAGTGATAGTGTGATTTCTTGACATTTGGCTGGAAAACCACAAGTGGCTATCGTTAAATGTGAATAAATCTCTTGTGTCTCGTTACCTGATACTGGTAGCCTAACCCGATATCAAGGAAGTGGACGGAAGAAAACAGCAACATCAGGAGAAATTGTTCGAAATGTAACGAAGCGACTTGATCGAAACCCGCGTTGCAGTGGTCGAAAAATAGCAAATTTGAAAAATGGAAAAATTGGAAATGCCAAAAGGGACAAGAACGGAAAGAAAATAGACTCAAAAGAGCTAAAGAATTGGTTCCATTGGCCGAAAGTGGTGAACTGCCGAATTTGGTTTTCTACGAGGAGAAAACATTCGTTGTCCAGCAGTTTGTAAACAAATAAAATGATCGCGTTTACTTGCCAAAGAAGTCAGCTGAAAATGTGCATTTTTGGGTGGCCACCAGAACTCATGCGCCGGTCGTGGTGATGGTGTGGGCCGCCATAACAGCCGATGGTCGCTTTCCGTTCATATTAATCGACCGTGACATCAGAATAAATGCGGAATATTATCGCGAAAATATTCTGGAGGGTGTATTAAAGCCTTTGACACGCAAACAATTTGGCCACAGACCTTGGACATTCCAACAGAATTCAGCACCCTAGCACTCAACACCCACCTCCCAATAATGCGCTTCATTTCCAGCGCACTATGGCTACCAAAATCTCCGGATACCAATCCGTTGGACTATTGTATCTGGAGTATTTTGGAGAACAAGGTTGGTACTCAAAAATACCAGAGTGTCGATCACCTCAAGCAAGCGCTTCGCCGGGAATGGGCCATAATACGACGGTGATAGTCCCATTGGCCGCTTGAAGACCATAAATCGTGCTAAAGTTGACCAATTCGAACAAATCTAAACTTATTATAAAATTTGATGCTATTTCCGAAATTTTTTGCTTTTTATCAATAAAATTAAAAAAAAAAAAAAAAAACAGTAAAGAAAGTCCAAAAGTCGGGCGGGGCCGATTTTATGATACCCTACACCACTTTGCTAATTTAGTTGAGCTGCGCATAACAATTAAAAGTTTTTATGGGAGAATTCAATCGTACACGCTATTATTATAATTATAATTTAAAATTCAAAGGACTAAATATGCCAAAGCATTTGTATCTTTTAAATTCGGACTTGTATTGCCCATTTGGTGCAAAATTAATTTGAAATCAGATAAAGATATATATGGGAACTATATCCAAATCTGAACCGATCTCGATAAAATTTGGCAAAGATATTTTTGAGCTGTATTTGATATATTTCCCTGAATATCGTTGTTACGGAGTGCATATTACGGCTGTGGGTAACAAATATGACAAATCGGATGAACAGTATATATGGGAGCTATAGCTATATCTGAACCGATCTTCACCAAATTTGGCATACTACCTTCTAGACTAAATTCGGTCGTATGTGCCAAATTTTGGGCAAATATTAGACGTTTGGTGCACAATAAAAGGTAAATCGGACGAAGTTATATATGGGAGCTATATCCAAATCTGAACCGATCTCGATAAAATTTAGCAAAGGTATTTCTGAGTTGCATTTGATATTTTTCCCCAAATATTGTTGTTACAGAGTGCATATTACGGCTGCGGAGGACAAAAATAACAAATCGGATGAACAATATATATGGGAGCTATAGCTATATCTGTACCGATTTCGATCAAATTTGGTATACTTATTTTCAGGCCTAATTTGGTTGTATGTGCAAAATTTCATACTATTCGGGCAGATATTACACGTTTGGTGCACAATAAAAAGCAAATCGGACGAAGATATATATGGGAGCTATATCTAAATTTGATCCGATTCTCACCAAATTCAATAGGGTTCGTCCTTGGGCCAAAAAAATATTGTTTGGAAAATTTCATCTCAATCGGATAATAAATGCGACCTGCATTTTGTTCACAAGAATACATGGACAGACGGACGGACGGACGGACAGACGGACTGACATGCATAAATCGACTCAGAAAGTGATTCTATGAAGGTTCTCAAAAGTAACTATGGGTCTATCTCGTTTCCTTCTCCATGTTACAAACAAATGCACAAAGACATAATACCCTTACCACTATGTGGTGTAGGGTATAAAAACAAGTAAGCAAAGGCTATAGTCGTGCGGGGCCGACTATGTTATACCCTACAACACTACAATATGTTAGAAGCCCCCTTATGCCCAAATCCATATTGGAAGATTTCGCTTTTGAAATTAGGATTTTGACTAGGGACATTTGCCCAACATTTATGCACTCCGTCGGGCTGTTATTTGTTGCAGTCCATTTTACAGCTAAATATAATCCAATGGTCATCCAAAATGCTAGAATTCTTCCCTGTCCTTAACTCTCTTCACAGGCGTGTCGATTGGCTTCAATTGTGTGATCGGAAAAACCTTTCTGTTTTTGGTTAAGTTGAACCCCTAAAGATTTTGCAATCATCTCCAAAAGCAAGAAGCCCCTCTGTATCTCCAAATTGAGACTCATCTATACGATTTGCTTGTCTACGATATTTGCCTATATTCGTCAACGAAATCAGCATAAAAAAGCCAGAAGTTCGCCTTTTGTATATTTCGGGTATCGCCTGTAAGTAATGTTGGTATTTTTCACACAAAAGTAGTGGTTCATTAGGATAGCGGGTAATATCCTAAACCCTAACTTTATGCGAGATTTCGTGTCCTTTGGTTTCTATTTGTGACCTTTATAACGGCTTCAAAATCGGGAACTTTTTAGTTGTTAGTCCATTTCAACCCTTAATATATTGCGGACATCTTTGAAATCAATAGGCCTAGCCATTCTTAGCCCAATCCTACCCTTGTGAAAAATTTCGTGAGGATCGGGCAATATTTGCAATACTTATATAATATCCCCAACCTGTGTTGTAAGGGGAAAAATTATACAAAATATTATAAGTCAAATTGAAAAAATCGCATGCGATAAAAAATATGAAAAAAAATAAAAATATATCATAAAATACTACAAAATCTATATTAACATCATTATTGGCATATTTTTCTGCGATTTTTGTAGACTTTATACTTTTATGTCAAGAGGGCATTCTGAATTGACAAAATTTGTCAAAATCGGTCCAGCCATTCTTGAGATATAAGCAGTACAGTAGATAACATCCCCTTCCTTTGTATATACACATTGTATATATTTCGTTATATATAACCGAAATATTTACTATCGGCATCTACGTAACGGTCAGAATTGACATGTTCGTCTATTAGTGATTTCGCAGGGATTAAAAATTTTCGCGGTATAGTGGAAAATTTGGCTTTTATTTAACACAAATGTTGTGGTCTATTTCACCCGCTAAATATTACCCGATGACCATCAAAATTGGAAAGCTTCTGCCCAGCCCTAAGCTCTAGCCCCATACTAACTTTCGCGTCGTTTGGTCTATAATTGCGACCAGTAGAGCAACTGCAAAATC
Source organism: Musca domestica (assembly GCF_030504385.1). Classification (NCBI taxonomy): domain Eukaryota; kingdom Metazoa; phylum Arthropoda; class Insecta; order Diptera; family Muscidae; genus Musca; species Musca domestica. The sequence goes on along the minus strand of NW_026712328.1, from coordinate 28,143,219 downwards.
ATTAAATTTTTCAGTTTTTGGTCCATTTCAACTCCTAAATATTATGCGATCATCTCCAAAAGAAATAGGGTTCTATTCTGACCCTAGCCCCACCTCCATTCTAAATTTCGTGAAGATTGGGCCATAATTGCGAACTGTAGAGTGATTACAAATTAACATGGACAGACGGACGGACGGACATACATAGCTAGATCGACTCAACACATAGTGTTGTAGGGTATAAAAACAAAGTAAAAATTATGGCGTTCGACTTTGAGCAGTTTTTTTTTATTTCACTCTGTATTAGTTCTCTCTGAAATCGAATAATAACTGCTCCAAAGCCAAATATTGATAGGTGGTATGATCTACTTCAAATAAACGCTTTTGTTACGGGAGCTCTACTAAATATGCATATAGGTGTAGGGTATCATATAGTCGACCCCGCCCGACTTTTGACTTTTCGTTACTGGTTTATTTATTTTTAAATAGTTTCGTCATATGACCTGCAGAATTGAAAACAATAATTTTTGTGCCCATATACCTAGGTCACCTATGTCCTGTTAAATCTTAAATTAATTTAAAGTTAAGATGAACCCGTTCCTCCTTTGACCTTGTGAAATTTAATAAGATAAAACGCCGCCTCGTTCATTACTTAGCCTTTAATCACCCCTTCCTTTATTATGGCCACCTTTCACATTTAGTTAGCATTAAGTAAATTCAATATTAAAGTAAAGTAAGTAACGACACAAAAATGGCATGGCTTCATGTACACAAGCGTTGTGCGTTCGCACACGTCAATTCATCAATATGACTGGTCTATTAAGATAATTGACAATGTGACCAAACCAAAAGTCACCAAAGTTGTTTCAGCAATTACATGGCGTAAAACACATACATAGTCAGACCTTCGGAAAGCCACCACACAAAACAAATAAATGACAAAAATGGAAGGATATAAAATTAAGTAATTGATCCGGGGGAAATGGTGCTGCCCGGACCCACATTGCCACGAAAGAAAAACCTAATCTTCTGAACAAACAAACAAAGGCAACGTTCCAATTCATTTATTTGACTAACCTTCTTGGCCACGTCGTGTTAGGCTGGTGGTTTTTGCAACAAATTTGATAAACGGAAACAGTTGTTGTTGTTGCTGCGACACAAACAAATGCCAGGGGTTTTGCAAGCCATGACAAAATTCCGTAAAAGGGATGTGCGTACGACAGTTGAGCAAATATGAAGGATGTCAAATAGTTGAGACAAATCAAATCTCCACTTATCAAACAAACTAAATTGGAAGGCCTAACGTTTCGCTTGGCATGGCCCGGCTGAAATATCGCCAACTATTCATCCTGTCTTTTTCCAACATCCTTTCGTAGTTGCTCCCGCCCGCCTATGTTTCTATTTATTGTGGCGCATTTACCTTTAAGCATACCCTCTCTCTCTCTTAGCCTCTGCCAATCACCTCCCACTCCCATTTAATTGAGATGTCAAAAACACTTGAATGGAAAAACAAATAATCAAACTACGAACGAATTGTTGGATTAACACAACAGAGGTTATTAGTTCAGGAGAGATGAGGGGAGAAAACAAAAATAAATATATCTCGATGTGGAAGTTATCACAAATTAAGGATGTTGAAGGGTAAGTATCAGCATGGCATACTTATAGGTGAGAACTTATATAGAACAGTGGAAGATCGGAGGAGTAGGACGTGCAAAAAGGTTTCTAAATCTGGGAGATTTTTTTTCTACCTTTAAGTACGTATTTCCAAAAACCATCTTCAAATCTCAACCCTACACACGTATAGTGATTCTAATGCCAAATTGTAGATTTCAAGTAGGATCCGTTAACGCAATACCAAATTTAGTACTAATCAGTACCTTTCGTGCACCTAAGTACAAATTTCGAAAAATATCTCCATACGCCTGCACTCCAATAGTAATCTTGATTTCATATTTCAGGATTCCAGCCCTATCGTTCACCCAAATCTAAGTTGTACAAAATTTAGTACCATTTAGTACACAAAAGTCAAAATTTACATCAAACTATCCAAAAGAAATCTTATTTCCAAAAGTCAGGATTCCAATCCTACCGGCTTTCACAAAATATAAATTGTACCAAATTTAGTACCATTTAGTACACATAAGTACAAATTTCCAAAATTCCCTACGTACCTCAATCCTACAATGCCTAAATTATCTTATTTCCAAATTTCTGGATTTCAACCCTATCGGTTCTCCCAACATTTGAATGTCACAAAATTTATTACCATGAAGTACACCTAAGTACGAATTTCGAAAACTTCGTACATACCTCAGTCCTACAATGCAATAATAATCTTATTTCCTAATTTCAGCATTCGAGTTCTATCGGTTCATCCAATTCGAAATTGTAACAAAATTTAGTACAATATAGTATTTTTTGTGTCCATAAGTAGTAGTTTCTAAAGATGCCTCTATATACCAATCATACATTCTGACATTTCAGATCCTAGCTCCTTCCGTTCCGTTCCGTTAGTACCGCTTATTACATTTCATATACATGAGTATATAAATATACCTCCTTACGTTGACCCTACACATCAACCTTGATCCCATTCCAAATTTCAAGTTTATAGCTCTAACCAATCACATGATACGAAATGGTACCAAATGTAGTACATGATAGTACTTTTTGTACACTTATAGTATGATTTTCCAAAAAGACCCTTTGGTATATTCATCTGCACTCCTTCATTCCAAATTTAAGAGGGCCGAGTCCAGTAGGGCGTCAAATACAAAGGTTACTATATTTAGTAACTTTTAGTACTTTTTGTACCGTTATAGTACGAATTAAAAACAAGTAAAAAAAAACATTAAGTTCGGCCGGGCCAAACTTTTAATACCCTCCACCATTAAAATGCCGAATATCGGGAGGTACCGTTATATGGGGGCTACACCAAAACGTGGACTTATAATTACAATGTTTCGCCACACGAACTAGGACCCATTATGACCCACTAATACCAATTTTTAGACAAATCAGTGAAAAAATGTGGCAAAAACCATCAAAATACCGAATATCGGGAGGTACCGTTATATGGGGGCTATACCAAATCATGGACCCATACATGTAATGTTTCGCCACCGGAGCTGGAAACCATTATGACCCACAAATACCAATTCTTACACAAATAAGTGAAAAAATGTGGCGAAAAAACTAAAATACCGAATATCGGGAGGTACCTTTATACGTCAAATAATGTGGGCTGTATCGTGATTTCAACAGACAGACGGACAGACAGACAGACGGACATCGTTAAATCGACTTAGAATTTTATGCTGATTATGAATATATATACTTTATGGGGTCTAAGACGAATATTTAAGGATGTTACAAACGGAATGACAAAGTTAATATACCCTCCATTCCTAGGTGGAGGGTATAAAAAAACAGCATTAAAATTTCAAGTCGATTTAAGAATGTCAGTTTGTCTGTCTGTTGAGATCACGATACATCCCACATTATTTGAAAAAAATTGGAAGAACAATTGTATTTTGCCGAGGATGGTTGGTATTGGAAATGAGACATGTCGGTCCACCTTTTGTTATAGCCATCATAAAACGGTACCTCCCGACATTCGGTATGATGATGTTCAACACATTTTTTCATAGATTTGTCTACAAATTGGTTTTTGTAGTTCGTATTGTATTCTAGCTCCGGTGGCGAAATTTTGTTTGTATAGGTCCAAGTTTTTCTATAGCCCCTATATAACAGCACCTCCCGATATTCGATATTTTAATGATTTTTGCCACATTTTTCCAAGGATTTGTCCAAAAATTGATTTGTAGTTCATAATGGGTTTTAGCTCCTAGTCACATATACCGACGAAATTGTCCCGTATTAAAGTAGATTTGGCAGATGACAATCCTTGACATATAAAATTGCCTATAGATATTCTCGTTTTGGTATGGCCCCCATATAATGGCCTCACCCATTTAATTGTTTTTTGAGAAATGTTGAATGGTATTAAAAGTTCTGTCCGGCCGAACTTAATATTTTTATACCCTACAGCACATAGTGGTAAGGGTATTTTGTCTTTGTGCATTTGTTTGTAACATGGAGAAGGAAACGAGATGGTTCCTTTTGGTGTTCAGCATAGAATCCCTTTTTGAGTCGATTTATGCATGTCCGTCTGTCTGTCCATGTACTTTTGTAAACAAAAAGCAGGTCGCATTTGTTATTCGATTGAGATGAAATTTTCCAAACAACATTTGTTTGGCCCAAGGACAAACCCTATTGAAATTGGAGATAATCGGTCAAAATTTAGAAATAGCTCCCATATATATCTTAGTCCGCTTTGCTTTTTATTGTGCACCAAACGTGTAATATAAGCCCGAATAGTATGGAATTTTGCACATACAACCAAATTAGGCCTGAAAATAAGTATACCAAATTTGATCGAAATCGGTACAGATATAGCTATAGCTCCCATATATATTGTTCATCCGATTTGTTATTTTTGTCCTCCGCAGCCGTAATATGCACTCTGTAACAATAATATTTGGGGAAATATATCAAATACAGCTCAGAAATACCTTTGCTAAAATTTATCGAGATCGGTTCAGATTTGGATAGAGCTCTCATATATAACTTCGTCCGATTTACCTTTTATTGGGCACCAAACGTCTAATATTTGTCCAAATGGGATGGAATTTGGCACTTATAATTGGTTCTAGAAGCTAGTATGTCAAATTTTGTGAAGATCGGTTCAGATATAGCTATAGCTCCCATATATATTGTTCATCCGGTTTGTTATATTTGTTACCCACAGCCGTAATATGCACTCCGTAACAACGATATTCAAGAAAATATATCAAATACAGCTTAGAAATATCTTTGCCAAATTTTATCGAGATCGGTTCCGAATTGGATATAGCTCCCATATATATTTTTATCCGATTTCAAATTAATTGTGCACCAAATGGGCAATACAAGTCCGAATTTAAAAGACACAAATACTTCGGCAAATTTAGTTCTTGGAACTATAAATTATAATTATAATTCTCCCATAAAAACTTTTAATTGTTATGCGGAGCTCCACTAAATTAGCAAAATGGTGTACGGTATCATAAAGTCGGCCCCGCCCGACTTTAAGACTTTCTTTACTTGTTTTTGCTAAGTTACGCTTTTGAATATTGTAATGGCTTTTGACAAATTTTCCTATGCAGGTCCATTGTCCTAATTTAGCAGCTACATTCGGTATTTTTAAGATTTTGACAGAATTTTTAACGGATTTTATTGTTTTTCAGAATTGCCAAATACGTTCCAAATGGTGGAGAGTATTCGGCTGGGCCGAACTTACAGCTTTTTGTACTTGTTTTGATGATGATGTTTTGCATGTAATTACATATACAAAACAAGTAAGCAAAGGCTAAAGGCGTGCGGGGCCGACCATGTAATACCCTACAACACTACAACACGTTAGAAGGCCTCTTATGTCCTAATCCATTTTGGAAGATTTCGCGTGTGAAACTATGTCACGGAGCACTGCGCAGATATTACCCTTAGCATTTTGAACAATATTTACGAACTATGTTGTGTTGTTAGTTGTTGTGCAAAAATGCTAGAATTCTTCCCTGTCCTTATCGCTCTTCCCAGGCATGTCGAATGGCTCTAATTGTGTATCAGGATTTTTTTTCTGTTTTTGGTTCATTTGAACCATCTCCAAAAGCAAGAGGCCCCTCTGAATCTCCAAATTTAGACTCATCTATATGATTTTCTTGTCTACGATATTTGGCTATCGTCGGATATCGCCTGTAAGTAATGCTGGCATTTTTTACACAAAGTAGTGGTCCATTCTACCCAGAGTCCTAAACTCTAACTTTATGCGAGATTTTGTATCCTTTTGTTTCTTTTTGTATTATAATGGCTGCAAAATCAGGAACATTTTTTGTTGGTCAATTTCAATCCCTAAATATATTGCGGACATCTTTGAAAACCTAGCCATTCTGAGCCTAACCCTACCCTTTTCGTGAGGATCGGACGATAATTGCAATATATATACAATATCCCCAACCTGAGTTGTAAGGTGAAAAAATATTACAAAATATACACTTTAATAATATAAGTCAAACTGAAAAAAATCGCATGCGATAAAAAATATGAAAAATGAAAACATGTCACAAAACACTAAAAAATCTATATTATCATCATTATAGGCGCCTTTTCATGCTTTTTTTCGATTTTGTCCTTTTATGCCATGAGCGCATTCTGCATTGACAAAATTTGTCAAAATCGGTCCCGCCATTCTTGAGATATAAGTATTCTAAATAACATCCCCTTCCTTTGTATATACACATTGTATATATTTCGTTATATATAACCGATATATTTACCATTGGAATCTACGTAACGGTCAGAATTTACCTGTTCGTCTATTTGTGATTTCACCGGGATTAAAAATATTCGCGGTTTAATGGAAAATATGACTTTTATTTAATATTAACTTAATATTAACCGATGACCATCAAAATTGGAAGGCTTCTGCCCAGCCCTAAGATCTAGCCCCATGCTAACTTCCGCTTTGATTGGTCTATAATTGCGACCTGTAGAGCAACTGCAAAATCAGGAATTTTTTCAGTTTCTGGTCCATTTCAACCCCTAAATATTATGCAATCATTTCCTAAAGAAATAGGGTTCTATTCTGACCCTAGCCCCACCTCCATTTTAAATTTTCTTGAAATTTCTAAATTTCTTGAAGATCGGGGCATAATTGCGACCTGTAGAGTGATTACAAATTAACATGGACAGACGGACGGACGGACATACATAGCTAGATCGACTCAGCTCGGCGAGATAGGAAGATCCATATATACTTTCCTATGTGGGAAACCAATATTTCGAGGTGTTACATAATTTTTGGCCCAAGCAAACTTATAATACCCCCAACACATAGTGTTGTAGGGTATAAAAATATAACGACATTTCTGTACCTGCACCGACTTTTACCGAGACTTCTGATTAAATTTGGTTATGTGCACCAATGAATGGACAAATATGCGACCTACAATTTGCCAAAAAAGCGTTAAATTCGCCTAAAAAAAGTATCGTATCCATTTTAAACTGCAATTAACAGTGAAACCGTTAGAGGAATGCAGCTAAAATTTTCAAAATACTGAATATCGGGAGGTGCTAAGAAGGTTTTCTTGACCTTTTGCCAGGATAATACCCAATCCTTAAGAATCAGAAATGTCGAAAAATAATAAATAAATATTTCAAATTTCAAATATCGGGCGTATCGTTATATGGGAGATAATTGACTTTTAAGGAGTCTTTCAAAGCCCTCTACCTCTTTACAGGCGAAATAATTACCCAAGAAATACCTCTTCGTTTGATTCAATAACAAAATCTTCCACTGTCACCTGGCTAGCGCCACATTAAAATAGATGAATTTGCAAAAATTTCGCCAACAGATGTTACGAAAATGATTTGCCGAACTAGACCCCTTTCGTTTGTGTTAATGTCAATGTAGGTTTTTTTCGCAAATTTTGTGATTAACGAAAATACAAATTCCCACGCATTTCTCACGCCTCGTTGGTTATTCACACATGTCCGCTGGATAGCTCGTGCGTGCGTGCCTTCATGGATGCCGACTTGCCTGACAAACATGTGATGATTTTCACAGAAAGTCATGGCATTGGAGAGGAATTGCGGGTGATGTTTATAAATTGGTGTTCATTTGAAACACCTCCTCCATCAAATCCCATTTCATGTCATGCCGAACCGTGAGTGAATTGGTGGTATGCCACTGCTAATAGCCACAAAGTATGGAAAAGGGTGGGCTCCCCAACGCATAGCGAAAATGTAATTTTTTGCAAGTGAAGTGTGAATGCTTTGAAGGCATCATAATATGGTAGAGATTTGTCTGTGTGTGACATAAATGGAATTAAATTTGCAATTTTTGGAAAAAAAATTAGAGGAGGAGACCTAATTGCAAGTCTAATTAGTAGAGTGGTAATTAAAAAGTTCATGGCCACAATATTGTTGGGACAATTTTAACGAATATAACAATTGCCACTATTTAAATGCGTATTGGGAATAATTTAAAAGTGAAACTAGGGACTTTGAAGAAACGGTCAATAGCCCTTAAATGAATTACATATACATTCCGTAAAACAAAAACAAAAATTAATCCTCCTTTTAAAGATCCCTTCAGTGCCTCAAGAATATTCGTCCCAACTTGCCGTTCAAATATTTAATGTTTAAACCCAATGTTATTTTTGGCAAAATAACCTTACGTTCGACACACTATTATCAATGCAAATCATTTGCAAATTCATGCCAATTACGTTCACACTTCCTGTTTGCAATAGCAGGCGTATAGTTGGGAGTCTAACACTATTCTCCTAACCGATTGAAGTTACAAACTTTGCTCAGTATCCACACCATTTACCGGCAGCAGTGTAAACAGGTTCTTTGGCAAATGTCAGCCTTAAATTGAATGAATAGCCATTATGACATTTTTAATTAAATTTCAAACTTAGTTCGACAAATGCTCTCAACAACAGGCGCTTTGGTCATTATTTCAATTAATTGCTTGGCAAATTAGGTCTTCATTAAAATGCGTTTAAGTAAATGGTTTGTATTGAGCATATTTAAGTTTTGAGAAATATTAATGAAATATGAAAGAAAAGATGTGACGGTTTCTTTGGTCTTTTGAAGGCCATAATTCGTGCCAAATGTGACCAATTCGAACAAATCTAAACTTATTCTAAAATTTGATGCTATTTCCGACATTTTTGCTTTCAATCAATAAAATTAAAAAAAACAGTAAAGAAAGTCTTCAAGTCGGGCGGGGCCGACTTTATGATACCCTACACCACTTTGCTAATTAAGTAGAGCTCCAAATAACAATTAAGAGTTTTTATGGGAAAATTCAATCACACACGCTATGATTATAATTATAATAATAAAGTTCAAAGGACTAAATATGCCGAAGCATTTGTATCTTTTAAATTCGGAATTGTATTGCCCATTTGGTGCACAATTAATTTGAAATCGGATAAAGATATATATGGGAGCTATATCCAAATCTGAACCGATCTCGATAAAATTTGGCAAAGATATTTCTGAGCTGTTTTTGATATATTTCCCTGAATATCGTTGTTACGGAGTGCATACTACGGCTGTGGGTAACAAATATAACAAATCGGATGAATAATATATATGGAAGCTATAGCTATATCTGAACCGATCTTCACCAAATTTGACATACTAGCTTCTAGACTCAATTCGGTCGTAAGTGCCAAATTCCATCCTATTTGGACATATATTAGACGTTTGGTGCACAATAAAAGGTAAATCGGACGAAGTTATATATGGGAGCTATATCCAAATCTAAACGGATCTCAATAAAATTTAGCAAATGTATTTCCGAGCTGTATTTGATATATTTTCCCAAATATTGTTGTTGCATATTATGGCGGCGGTGGACAAAAATAACAAATCGGATGAACAATATATATGGGAGCTATAGCTATATCTGAACCGGTTTCGATCAAACTTGGCATACATATTTTCAGGCCTAATTTGGGTGTATATGCAAAATTCCATACAATTCGGGCTGATATTACACGTTTGGTGCACAATAAAAGGCAAATCGGACGAAGATATATATGAGAGCTATATCTAAATTTTGACCGATTATCTCCAATTTCAATAGGGTTCGTCCTTGAAAATTTCATCAGGATCGGGCAATAAATGCGACCTGTACTTTGTTTACAAAAATACATGGACAGACGGACAGACGAACGGACGGACGGACATGCATAAATCGACTCAGAATGTGATTCTTGCAGATCATCAAAGGGAACTATGGGTCTATCTCGTTTCCTTCTGCCTGTTACAAACAAATGCACAAAGACATAATACCCTGACCAAGTAAGCAAAGGCTATAGACGTGCGGGGCCGACCATGTGATACCCTACAACACTACAATATATTAGAAGCCCCTTTATATCCAAATCCATCTTGGAAAATTCCGATTTCAAAATTAGATGTCCATAAAAATTGGAAGGCTTCTGCCCAGTCCCAAGCTTGGTCCATTACAATCCCTAAATATTATGCGATCATCTCCAATTCTCCTATATTCTATTCTGACCTTAACCCCATCTCCATTTTGAATTTCGTGAGGATCGGATCATAATTGCGACCTGTAGAGTGATTGCAAATTAACATGGACTGATGGACGGACGGACATATATAGCTAGATCGACTCAGCTCGGCGAGATAGGAAGATCCATATATACTTTCCTATGTGGGAAACCAATATTTCCAAATTAAAGGATTCCAACTCTACCAGTTCTCTCAAAATTAAAATTATACCAAATTTAGTAGCATTTATTACTTATCATGCATATAAGTACAGATTTCGAAAACTACCTCCATATTCCTATCCAACACTCCGCCAGTAATGATAAGTTAAAGTTTCAGGATTCCAGTTCCATCCGTTCCTACAAATTCAAATTGTACCAAATTTTGTACAGTTTAGTACTTTTCGTATACATAAGTACAAACTTCCAAAACTACCTCCGTACATCGACCCTACGCCTCAACATTTATTCCCATTTCAAATTTTAAGTTTTTAGCTCTAACCATTCATAGGATAGATATCGCACTAAATGTAGTACATTCTTGTACTTTTTGTTCCAGTAAGAATTTCCAAAATCCTGCCTTATCTGACCTCACCCAAAACTGTCAAGATTCTAGCTTCAAACGTTTCGTCTGGGCGTTGATGAATCATTATGTCTGCCAGTCAATCAATCACTTTACTATTTTATTAAGGGAGATTTAAGAATTTCCAACTCTATTAAAATCATAATTCTTTTAAGTCCATAATTCATCTTCTTATTTTAAAGAACGCTCATCTTGGTATGGTACCGTAAAAATTTCAATTTACACCAGCTGAATACGAAAGAAACACAAACAAAATTTTCCCAAAAGAAAACACAGAGGACGTATAAATGCCAATCAGAGAAAAAAGCTAAACAAAAATATTAGACACTGTTTGTCTATCATTCAGATATCCATGCATTGAGGGAAACCAATATTTGGTACTTCTAAAATGCAATAACATTGATATTATAGACAAAGTTGTTCTCTAACTATAAAACTTGCAAGGTTAAGCATTATTTTTTTTACACCACCAAGAATTATAATATGCGAAGTATGATCTTATTTTCCACGTACATACTTTAGCTGATTTTCATTAGTCGCTTTAAATTGTAATTCAAAATTTTTGATGTTCTAATTCAATTCATTTTTCCAAGTGCCATCAGTGACCATCTTTGGTGTATAGATAGATTTTTTTTTTTGCCTTTGTCGAAACAGCTTCTTCCGACGTATATTTGCTTTGGCGAAATGTCTGTATTTGCCATATTTTCGGAGATATTTGCACATTGAGAAAATCTGAATGTCATTTCAACGTTAACATTCAACTGAACACTGTTCCAAATACCCACTAAATGTCATTTTCACATTCAGATCCAGTGAACATGAACAGGATGCACACAGACCCAGACGGGCACGGAACATTGGAGAGCAGCGATGGGTTTTTGCAATAGTTCTTTTCGATTTGATGTGGGAAATGTTATAGTAGACTTCGATGCATTATTATGGTGGGCATGAATGGTATATTCAGTTCATTATTGAATTTGTAATAAAAAGGCCAGTCATGTCTTGTGGTACTTAATTGTGTTACTGGCTAATTTTGAAGGAGTAAATTTTGAAGCAGGATCACTTACTGTTCATTCAAAAATTTGATGAGTTGGAGGGAAGTTGAAATGACTTTTTGAGAATATATTTAGCTCAGCTACATTACTTTCATTCGGGTTTATCTTATTATATGCCACATTATTATCTACTCCATTGTACCACCCAATATTTGGTATAAGGTTTAAAATTTTATTTTTTTTTATTTAAATTTGTCTGTACAGGTCCAAGTTTTGGTATATCCCTATATTCGGCATTTTGATGATTTTAGCGACATTATTCACCGGAAATGTTTCAAATTTGGTATTTAGGGTTCGTAATGGATACTACAGCATATGACAGAAAATTGAATGTTCGCGTCCACGTGTTCGTATAGCCCCCATATAACGGTACCTCCCGATATTCGGTATTTTGATGATTTTAACGAATCGGAATTATCGGAATTATTTCAAAGTTGGTACTTGAAGTTCGTAAGGGATACTACACCCTATGAGAGAAAAATTTGAGTGCAGGTCCACGTCTTCGTATAGCCCTCATATAACGGTACCTTCCGATATTCGGTATTTTAATGATTTTAGAGACATTATTCACCGGAATTGTTTCAAATTTCGTATTTAAAGTTCGTAACGGATACTATAGCGTAAGACAGAAAATTGTCTTTGCAGGTCCACGTTTTGGTATAGCCCCCATATAACGGTAATTCCCGATGTTGGGTATTTTGATGATTTTAGCGCTCAGATTTTTTTCAAGTTTTGCATTAGAGTATTGTAATGGATTATAAAAAGCCATATACACGTCGTCGTGTAGACCCTAATGCAACGGCTACATTCGGTAATTTTAGGATTTAATCAGAATTTTTAACGGATTTTATTTATTTATTTATTTTTTTGCCAATTGCCAATTCGTTGTGGTGGAGTGTATTTAAAGTTCGGCCCGGTCGAACTTACAGCTATTTTACTTGTTTAATATACTATTGACGCGGATGGTAGGTAGTTCTCATTATTTTTGGGATGCTAGTAATTCATAGAGTATGTCGTTAGTAATGCTAAAAGTGGCAAAAATCTTTGCTGGAACGGTGGATAGGTTCTTACACCTAAACTTTTCAGAAAAGAAGGGAGTGGTTTAACGGAGAATAGCTGGCGAGGTTGTGAGGGTACTAAAGTCGACACTGGCAAGAACTGAGCTTAAATCTGCCCTAGAAGAGAAGTTCTATATATTTTATGTAGTCCTACAGAAATACGATTCTCTTCATACAGATAAACTATGTATAAATCATTAAATATAGCGTTTGTTGTTGTTACATAATTTTAAAAAAGATTTGTCTCTTATTTTACGGCTCGATGTAATTTTTTCCACAGTTCGAAGGGTATTTCGAGTTCACCTCAACCACACAGAACTACTCTGTGATTTTCTATTCAGTTTATTTTTCATCCTTTTTATAAGCCCCGCAAAGCCTATTGGTCTGTCGCAGGGAAATTCGAAACGTTACATATGGCAACAGGAAAATCCATTGACTCAACAATGTTCGTTGTGTTTTAAAGAGTCACATGTGTTATGTGTGTGTGTGTGTGTCGCCTCTGAGAGGATGTTGGCCTCCATAAATTTTATGAATTTAATGTTTGAACATGGAGAATTTATAGTAAAGTTTATATAGGCTGACTGGCTGTTTTGGCTTGCTGGCCTGGGTACTACTGGTGTTAATGATGGCAATGGCAGTAGCTATGCCATGAAACCATTTGTTGCCACAGTAGCAATCATTCATGCGTACACGTTCCGAATATTACAACGTGTTGGTATATGGCATCGGGCTATTAGCATATTCTTGACAATTTTTTTTTTTTGTTTTGTTAAAAGCGAGTAACGTTTTTAACAAAACAAAAAAAGTGTGAAAATAAATTCTGAAAATACACAAGCACATATTCATATTTACTTGCCAAAATCCATTAACTTTTGTCTTTTTCCATAACTATTCATTGTGGTAAGGATGTTCGTTCCCAGAAAAATTTAATTATATTTTTGGTTCATGAAAACTATTTTTCATATTTACGTTAAAAATTCTGTTACATATTAAATTTTATTAAAACGTATTGTTGAAAATACCTTAGTATGTGTGTATTTATGTCTGTCTGTAGAAATGTAGAATTGGATGAAAGAAAGAGAGACTTTTTATTCCTGCAAAGGCATGCAACAAAGGCACACAATAGCCAATTCGTCGTGCAGGTGGCATCAATTGCCGCCTTCTTTTCCCTAGTTTACCTTTAGAAAAGTGGAAAATGAAAGAATCCAAGTGGAAAAATCTATGACCTCCGCTTTGTATGCTGGCAACAAACAAAAGCATATATTTCACAAATGAAGAATCGTTCTTTTAGGTTTGGTACATGGCAAGGGATAAACTATAATTGTGCACGTCTTCTATGTTAGAAAATTATTTTTAAGTGGAATTTAAAGCTAGAGTAAAAATTAAATTTATTCGCATTTTGATGAGCGAATATAAAATTGTTACTGGAAATCTAATAAAAAGTGTTCATGGTTGGCTAAAGCCTCACTTTTTATACCCTCCACCATTCTATGGATGTTATATTAACTTTGTCATTCCGTTTGTAACTCCTCGATATATTCATAATAGACCCTACAAAGTTTATATATTCTTAATCAGCGTAAAATTCTAAGACGGACATCGATAGTCGTCTGTCTGCCTGTTGTGATCACGCTATCTTTTGAACGAATTGAGATAGAAGGCTAAAATAGATACATACATAGTTTACCAGTAGGCAGGTTAAGTTCGTAAATGGGCCATATCGGTCTTCGTTTGCGTATAGCCCCCATATAACGGTACCTCCCGATATTCGGTATTTTGATGATTTTAGCGACATTATTCACCAGAATTGTTTCAAATTTCGTATTAGAAGTTCGTAATGGGTACTACAGCCTATGACAAAAATTTTTGTATGCAAGTCCAAGTCTTCGTATAGCCCCCATATAACGGAACCTCCAGATATTCGATATTTTCATGATTTCAGCAACATTATTCACCGAAATCGTTTCAAATTCCGTACTGGAAGATTCTAATGGGTACTACAACCTATGACAAAAAATTAAGTATGCAGGTCCAGGTCTTCATATAGCCCCCGTGTAACGGTACCTCACGATATTCGGTATTTTGATGATTTTAGCGACATTATTCACCGGAATTGTTTTAAATTTGGTATTTGTAGTTCGTAATGGATACTAAAGTCAAAGACAGAAAATCGTCTGTAAAGGTAAACGTCTTCGTGTAGCCCCAATTATAACGGTACCTCCAGATATTCGGCATTATGGCAAAAAATTTCGTATGCAGGTCCACGTCTAGGCCCCATATTACGGTTTTAATTTAAGTGGCAGTTTTCGATTTTTTTGCAATACCTCAAGGTGGAGGACATTAAAAGTTCGGTCCGGCCGAACTTATCTGCTTTTTTACTTGTTTGAATAAAACGCAACTTTGAGAAACACATTTCGTAATTTCGCCATGACAATTCCTTTGTCCCTCTACAGAAAAAAGTTACTCGTGATGGAATTCAAGCGTGCTAGTGTGATTTCTTTATATTTGGCTGGAAAACCACAAGTTGGAGCACTCTAGCATTTAAATGTGAAGAAATCTTTTGTGTCTCGTACCATTGCTAGTTACCGTGATACTGGTAGAGCCCGACATCAAGGAAGTGGACGGATGAAAACAGCAAACATCAGCAGAAATAGTTCGAAAAATAAAGAAGCGACTTGATCGAAAACCGCGTCACAGTGGCGGAAAAAATGGCTCGTGAGCTGAATATATCGCAATATTCTATTCCGCAAATATTGAAAAATTAGGTCGGGGTAAAGCCATTGAAATTCCAAAAAAAATGCAAGAACTTACACTGCAACAGAAAGAAAACAGACTCAAAATAGTTAAAGGGTTGTGCGATTGGCCAAAGTTGGTAAACTGCCGAATTTGGTTTTCTTCAATGAGAAAAAACTCGTTGTCCGGCAGTTTGTAAACAAACAAAATGATCGTGTTTACTTGCCAAAGAGGTCAGCTGAAAATGTGCACCTTCGGTTGGCCACCAGAACTCAAGCGCCGGCCATGATGTTGGTGTGGACCGCCATAACAACCGATGGTCGCTCTCCACTCATATTAATCGATCGTGACATCGGAATAAATGCCGAATATTATCTCGAAAATATTCCGGAGGGTGTATTAAAGCCTTGGGTACGCAAACATTTTGGCAGCAGACTGGGGACAATGCATCAGTACTGAGCACTCGTCACCCAATAATGGTTACAAAATGATCTTCCTTCAATCAATTCCAGTGCACAATGGCCACCAAAATCTCCGGATACCAATCCGCCGGACTATTCTGTCTGGAGTATTTTGGAAAGCAAGGTTGGCACTAAAAAATACCAAAGTGTCGATCACCTCAAGCAAGCGCTTCGCCGGGAATGGGCCAAAATACCGCGGAACAACATTCGGGCAGCGTGTGACGGTTTCATTGGCCTTTTGAAGGCCATAATTCGTGCCAAAGGTGACCAATTCGAACAAACCTAAATTTATTCTAAAATTTAATGCTATTTCCGAAATTTTTGCTTTCATTCAATAAAATTTTAAAAAAAAAGTAAAAATTATGGCCTTTGACTTTGTTGCAGTTTTTTTTATATCTCACACTATGTTGGGACTATTTTAAGTTTGATTTGGGCCTAGAAGTTTTTATACCTCGCATTATGGTCATAGGCCCACCAATATATTTAATCGATTTACAATCTAGGTTTATGTGTCTGTCCCTTGGTCCATTTTAATTTGATATCCCTCAACAGGACGCTATTATGATCCTATCCTCACAAAGTCTTGTGTTAATGAAAACATTGCGATGTCCGAAACCTGAAGACAACCGGACCCTTATTTTGCACTTTATAAGAATTATAGTTTTATTTAATATAATGACCCTTTATAAGGGAAGTACATAATGGAGTTGGCCTATATTATCCTGACTTAGCACTGATGCAAATATTAGGATTTGCAAAGTTGGGGCAAAATCGGATTATCCTTTCTCTTTGTGTGCAGGGAATTATTTTTATGAAAATGTTGACATTCTGTGGTGGACATTCTGGAGGGTATAAAAAGAAGTAAGCTTGACCGGACCTAACTCACAATACCCTCCACAATATGGAAAGAATTCTTATATTAAAAAATCCATTGAAAAATACTGCTAAAATTATAAAAATACCCGAAACAAGGAGTTACCGCTATTATTGGGCCTATACGAAGACTTGGATCTGCATAGACTATTACGATATTCAAATACAAAACTTGAAATAATTCTGGTGAATAATGTCACAAGAACAACAAAATACCAAATATTGGAGTTTACAGTTATATGGGGGCTTTCGCCTATGGACATGCATAGCCAAGTTGTTGTCACAGGCTGTAATACCCATTACGAACTTATAATATCAAATTTGAAACAATACCAGTGGATAATGTCGTTCAAATCGTCAAAATAGCGAATATTTGGAGGTATCTTTATATGGGGGCTATACGAAGGCGTGAATCTACATGATCAATTTTCTGTCATAGACCAATTACGAAGTTCAGTTGTATGTTTCTTATGTAATGTAAACATATACTGCCAATTTACAGTGATTTTTAGTTAAAATTGTGGCTAAACACCCAAATAAGCTTAAATCTGTAGGTACGATTATATGGGAGCTATATCAAAACATGGACCTTTATAGCTCATTTTCCAAACCAAACGTCCTCAGAGCTAGAGCGATTCCCACAGGTGGACACACAAACAGAGAGACAGACAGACGATACATTGCTTAACTTTGTGGATCTTTAATTTATTTTTTGAAGTGTTACAAACGGAAAAGCAAACTTCCACACTATAGTGGAGGGTAAAAAAAACTATCGATTTTTTTTTAATTTTTTTCCAGAGGTAGGTACTTATACCCTGATTTCGGGAAAGCAATTTTTTCTTGTGGAACGGACCGGATACCCGCATAACAAGAAAAAAGTCCGGGTCCAAGACCCATCTTAGATCCGAATCTACTAAGCTGATATTGACAATACATCACTTGAAAGCTAATATATCATTAAAAAAATTCAACAATCGACCCCAGAATGGGATTATTTAAAATGATTTGGGATTTGGACCCGATTTCTATAAAACCCCCAAAAAGTCGAAAAAGGGTATATTATTGGAGTCCATAAAATATATACAAAATCATAGCTTACACTTCATCTTTCCAAAATGCTAAAATATATGCTAATATCTTTCCTATCGGACAAACGGATCCAGTTGAGTTTTTCTAAATACGATGTTGTTTTAGGTAGCAGGCCTTCGGCCGGGGCTTGAGATTTTCTCCTTTGGGCATGTCCAATACCGGCTGCGCAAAGTAAATTTTCGTGCTGGGCATCCGGGTTGTCCCCCAAGAAAAAATAATTTCCCGTAATCAGAATGCAAATATCTACTTCTAGAAAGAGGTTAAAAAGTGGTGGAATGTATAAAAATTACTATATAATACTTAGAAACATCTTGTTCCATTTCACCTCTCCCCACCCCATTGCATACGCATCAATATTAATTTATTTTCTATGTTCGATATCAATTTCCAAATGTAACCTTTCTCAAAACCTTGTGCTCTACATTTGTCACAATGAAATGAAATGAAACGACGGCTACGACGACAACAAACAACGATTAAAAATAGAATCAATATACAACAACAGCAGCAACAACACCAGCAAGAACCACAAAGTAAGTAATCTGAACTAAGCAGTATCATAGCCAGCGCTGAGAGCGGCAGAAAAAGAAGACTCCAAAACAACTTCGAATCATCAACACGCACAAAACCGGGTATTGGGGGTTTGAATTTCAACAGGAAACAATTGCAAATATTGAAATAGAAAATACAACGGCAACAACAACAACAACAACAAAAACAGCAGCTATTGCACTTCCACTTACAACAACATGTACAAGCAGTAAGATAAACGAAAATAGTAGAATCATAAGTCCAATATAGACGGAGTACAACTTGACTTGTAGTTGATTGTGCCTTCGGTGGTTAGGCCAAGAAAGAAATTGACTTGAATAAAAAACCAGAAAAGTCGGATAGCCGCTTCGAATTCGTGCTACAAATTGAAGTATTGTTGCCAATTTGGTTCTAAATTAAATTTGGGTAATTTTTGTTTCAAACCAAAAAAACTTTGAATACCCTCCACCATTTGGAACGAATTTGGAAATTTCCAAAAAAATAAAATACGTTAAAAATTCTGTCAAAATCTTAATAATACCAAATGTAGTCGTTATAGTGGAGTCTATACAAAGACCTAGACCTGCATAGACAATTTTCTGCCACAGGCTATAGTACCTTTTAGGAACTTCGAATACGAAATTCCCGTGAATTTTGTACCTAAAATCGTCAAAATACCGAATATAGAGAGGTACCGAAATATGTGGATTGTACTAGAACGTGGGCCTGCATAGACATTTTTTTTTTTTTTGTAAAAATACGGAATATCGGGATGTACCGTTATATGGGTTATGGCTATATTAAAATCTGTATCTGCATACAAAATTCCAGTTCGCAGACTGCAACTATTATGAACTTCAAATACGAAATTTCAAACAATTTCGGTGAATATTGTACCTAAAATCGTTAAAAAACCGAATATAGGGAGGTACTGATATTTGGGCCTATACGACCTGTCATAAACTGTAGTTCCCATTAAGAGCTGTAAATACGAAATTTGACAACTCCGGTGAATAATGTAGATAAAATCATCAAATACCGAATATTGGGGGTCAAGGAAGTGGACGGAAGAAACAGCAACATCAACAGAAATGGTTCGAAAAGTAAGGAAGTGACTTGATCGAAACCCGCGTCGCAGTGGCCGAAAAATGGCTCGTGAGCTGAACATATCACAATATTCCATTCGGCAAATAGAAAATAGAATATAGAAAATAGACTCAAAAGGCCGAAAGCGGTGAACTGCCGAATTTGGTTTTCTCCGATGAGAAAACATTCGTTGTCCAGCTGTTTGTAAACAAAGATATTGATCGTGTTTACTTGAAAAAGAGGTCAGCTGAAAATGTGCACCTTCGGTTGGCCATCAGAACTCAAGCGTCGGTCAAGGTAATCGTGTAGGACGCCGTGACAGCCAATGGTTGCTCTCCGCTCGTTTTAATCGACCGTGGCATCAGAATAAATGCCGAATATTATCGCGAAAATATTCTGAATGGTGTATTAAAGCCTTGGGCACACAAACATTTTGGCCGCAGACCTTGGACATTGCGCCTCCCAAGAATGGTTACAAAATGAGGTTCTTCGCTTAATTTCCAGCGCACAATGGCCAACAAAATTTCCGAATACCAATCTGTTGGACTATTGTGTCTGGAGTATTTTGGAAAGAAAGGTTGGCACTAAAAAATACCAAAGTGTCGATTACCTCAAGCAAGCGCTTCGCCCGGAAAGGACCAAAACACTGCAGAGCAACATTCTGGCAGCGTGTGACGGTTTAACTGGCCATAATTCGTACCAAAGCTGACCAATTCGAACAAATCTAAACTTATTCTAAAATTTGATGCTATTTCCGACATTTTTCGCTTTCATTCGATAAAGTTTAAAAAAATGTAAAATAGGGTAAGTGTACGAGTAGTCGGCACTTTTAGAATTTTCGAGTTTTTAATCGCTCACCATTCTGAGTGGAACATTTCAATTATTACAAAGTTAATTTATTCAGATTCAAAATTTTGTATAGTTTTTGCAATAATAAATAAAGTGTAGTTTTATTAAAACAATGCTTTTTTGCCAGTAGTCGGCACCACTTGCCAATTGTCGGCATGGCATTTTCCAACAGTCGGCATACCAATTTTTTGTAAGAATAATTAATAATAATAATAAATTAATTCATTAAAATATAATATTTTTGTTTAGTTAAACTGATTCGACGTCTTTATTGTACTTTCTTAAGAATATGGATTGTTGAGGACCTTTACAGACAGAAATTTAATTTTTATTAGAATAATTCATCTTTTTTAGCGAAATTGTGCACAAAGATAGCGGACAATATATTTGAAATAAACAAAATACATTTAGTTACAATAGTTTCATTTATTTGGGCTTAAAAATAAAAAGTGCCGACTACTGGGACATGCCGAACTTAGGCACACTTACCCTATGTAGCGTTTCAGTTTTTTAACTCACCCAGTATATACGGGGGATATAGCTATATCTGTACTTTTTATCAATATTTGAAGTACTTATCTCATTCTAGGATGAATTTAGCCGGGATTCCCAAGGTGCAGGATATTTCGGCTGATATTAGCCATTTGGTGCACAATAAACCTGATATCGGACAAAGATATAAATGGGAACAATATCCAATATACTGATCCGGTTTCGATATAATTTGGCAGAGGTATTTTCGAGCTGCATCTGATGTCCGGCATCAAATATTATTGTTGTGAAGTGCATATCACGCATGTGAGAGACTTAAGACCCCAAATCGCATGAAACATATATGTGGGAGCTATAACTTCTAGACTTATTTGGTCGGATGTGTCAAAATTCAGGTCATTAACACTGAGATTGGCCATTTGGTGCACAGTTAACCCAAAATCGGTGGAAGATATGTATTGGAACTATGTCTAAATTTAAACCGATTCTCACCAATTTCAATAGGGTTCGTCCTTGGGTCAAAGAAATATTGTTTGGAAAATTTCATCTCAATCGAATAATAAATGCGACCTGCATTTTGTTCACAAAAATACATGAACAGACTGACATGCATAAATTTTATGACGATCCTCACAAGTGATTATGTGTCTATCTCGCTTCCTTCTCCATGTAACAAACAAATGTACAGAGACATAATACCCATACCACTATGTGGTGTAGGGTATAAATATTCAACC
The DNA here is from genome assembly GCF_030504385.1 of Musca domestica. Lineage (NCBI taxonomy): Eukaryota > Metazoa > Arthropoda > Insecta > Diptera > Muscidae > Musca > Musca domestica. The sequence goes on along the minus strand of NW_026712328.1, from coordinate 28,121,560 downwards.
GAGGCACAGTGATTCAGATAAAATTGTCGCCATACATAATTGAGATATCAGTATTGAAAAAAATGCGTTTTTAGTATTTTGGGATATTAGGTTCCTCACCAGTGATCTATAAATCTTACAATTCAACAAAATTTGGCAACTCTGAACTCGAAAAATGTCGATATACTGCCAATAAAACTCGCCTAGTATTTCTCTCTTAAATATGTATGCGTGTGCACACAAAGTGTTTGCAACCCGTTGACGTTCAATAAATTCTGTCGTAGAGTCAGGTAGCATCAGACCTAATGGAAAAACCAAACCTTTATTCCGATGTCCGTTTTGTAAATTTACCCCACAATGCCGATCAGGCATGGCAAAGCAATTTAAAGCTTAGAATTACACTAACACGGTGCGTATGATTGGTGTAGCGGCGCAGCATCTGAGTCAGTAGCTGGCTTTATGTTCAAACGTTTGCGATTCATCCAAACAAACAATACAACATTAAGAACTCTAACAGCCGACACAATAAACGAAAAAATAAAAACAAAACAGATTGTGTTACATAAAAAAGCTTTAAAATGCGTGCGAAGTGAAATGATGTCTGGCCGCGGGAGGACAACTGGCTGCATACGAATTGTGGATTCCAAGACGAAATAAGGGCTGGATTATTTGCAACAGTAGGAGAATAAGAAAGTGATGGACCCTAAAAGATTAGACGTTTATCCAAATCTATAAGATGTTTCAATATGGAAATATGAGATGGCATCTTTCGACAAAAAACCAGTAAAGAAAGTCTTAAAGTCGGCCGGGGTTGACTTTATGATACCCTACACCACTTTGCTAATTTAGTAGAGCTCCACATAACAATTAAAAGTTTTTATGGGCTAATTCAATCATACACGCTATGATTATAATTATAATTTAAAGTTCAAAGGACTAAATATGCCGAAGCATTTGTATCTTTTAAATTCGGACTTGTATTGCCCATTTTGTGCACCATTAATTTGAAATCGGATAAAGATATATATGGGAGCTACATCCAAATCTGAACCGATCTCGATAAATTTTGGCAAAGATATTTCTGAGCTGTATTTGATATATTTCCCTGAATATCCTTGTTACGGAGTGCATATTACGGCTGTAGGTAAAAAATATGACAAATCGGATGAACAGTATATATGGGAGCTATAGCTATATCTGAACCGATCTTCACCAAATTTGACATACTAGCTTCTAGACTCAATTCGGTCGTAAGTGCCAAATTTCATCCCATTGGGCAAATATTAGACGTTTGGTGCACAATAAAAGGTAAATCGGACGAAGTTATTTATGGGAGCTATATCCAAATCTGAACCGATCTCGATAAAATTTAGCAAATGTATTTCTGAGCTGTATTTGATATATTTCCCCAAATATTGTTGTTACAGGGTGCATATTACGGCTGCGGAGGAAAAAAAATAGCAAATCGGATGCACAATATATATGGGAGCTATAGCTATATCTGAACCGATTTCGATCAAATTTGGCATACATATTTTCAGGCCTAATTTGGGTGTATATGCAAAATTCCATACAATTTGGGCTGATATTACACGTTTGGTGCACAATAAAAGGCAAATCGGACGAAGATATATATGGGAGCTATATCCAAATCAGAACCGATTATCTCCAATTTCAGTAGTGTTCGTCCTTGGGCCGAACAAATGTTGTTTGGAAAATTTTATCTTAATGGGATAATAAATGCGACCTGTATTTTGTTCACAAGAATACATGGACATACGGACGGACGGACAGACGGACTGACATGCATAAATCAACTCAGAAAGTGATTCTATGCAGATCATCAAAAGGAACTATGGGTCTATCTCGTTTCCTTTTGCCTGTTACAAACAAATGCACAACGACATAAAAAAATCAATTTTGGGGAGAGTCAGTTTTTCGATTTCGTCGAAAATCTCCCATTTGGAGAAGGCCCAGTTCTACTAAAAAAAGAAATACTTGTTTGAGGGGTCTATTGGCTCTTTGTAATAATGATTTCAATAGAACTAAAAAATATTAAAATTCCTCCTTCACCTAAATTTCTTCCTACCCTCTACTGTGCCATTGATTGGAGCATCTCATTTCTCCAGCAATATTTCACCGACTAGTTAGAGGGTATATTGTATTATTGTTGTTATTTTTCTTATTTGTTGTTATAGTTGTTTTGTTTGTGGTTTAATGCTAATGCCGATTGTGGCAGTCGTTTGTTGCATTATTTCTATTTTCGTTACATGTTTTGTTGTTGTTTTTTTGTTTTTGTTATAAATCTCATTTCATTGGCGGCATTGACTGGCTGGCAAGCATTGCGAACAACGAGTTTTGGCAAAACGCATTTCCTCATGCGTCGTCGTCGTCGCCACTAAGTGCTTGTAAAACGAGCTAAACGCAAGAACAAAGTCGTCTTTTATTAGCGAAAGGAAAATAAAACCACAAACGCGAAGAATCGCTGAAAACAACAACAGCTGCGTAATCCCAAATTTGTATTCCTGGCTGTGAATAAGGAAAATAAGTTGCAAGTTATTCAATACCGGTCCAAAAACAAAAAAGAAGCCCGGAAGAATTATTAGAAAATATGCGATGTTGTGGTAAATTCTTTTTTGGATGGATGGTGTTTTTTTTTTTTGCATAGAGTCTCAAATCTTTTGAGGAATTTCAAGATTTTTTTATGGCAAAATATTTACTTTCAACTTTCAAATAGGGGGTTCCGACAAGGGGTGTTGTTTGAATTTCTTTGCGTTGCGCCAGCTGCTACTTTGGGAAGAACACAGAGTTATGGATAAGAAAACTCTCCGCTCTTAACATGTGACTGGCTTATGGTCCATTGGACTTTACTTTCATACCCTCAGCCATATGGCTAGAGAGTGCATACAGGGTGAGATAAAAAACTGCAACAAAGTCAAACGCAATACTTTTTACATTTTTTTTTAATTTTATTAAATGAAAGCAAAAAATGTCGGAAATAGCATCAAATTTTAGAATAATTTTAGATTTGTTCGAATTGGTTACCGTTAGAACGAATTATGGTCTTCAAAAGGCCAATAAAACCGTCACACGCTGCTTGGCCCACTCCCGGCGAAGAACTTGCTTGAGGTGATTGACACATTGGTATTTTTTGTGCCAACCTTGCTTTCCAAAATACTTCAAGCACAATAGTCCAAAGGATTGGTATCCGAACTTGTGGTTTTCCAGCCAAATATAATCAAATCACACTATCACGCTTGAATTCCATCACGAATAACTTTTTTTCTTGAAAATTCTCACCAAAATGCTTTTGTACGTTTGTAAATAATATAATGAGCTGTCACTGGAATAATTTTAACAGCTGTCGGACGAATGGCTTAGAAACGACAGCAGTCTGAAGTTGGTTCCAGTTTTTTCATCTCACCGTGTATATCGTTTGATACGACCAAAAAGTGATTGATCGAAATAACGGTTTTGAACCCTAGGTCTGGCGAAGCTAAGATTAGATTCCATTCAGACTTGGTTCATACCAATATTTCTATCAACACAAGATCTGTTGTAAATATGGTAGAGCTAGGACCATTCCTTCTAGTACCTCCATGACAAAGGGTCAAAGTTTTGAATAACCAAATCGATTATAAAATCCGAAATATGCTCCCATTTCTTCTATTATTTAACACATTAAATTTTTTACAAAGACAAGATCTACTGAGAAGTTGGGCTATATCAATTCACTGTTTCTGGTACCTCCCCTCAAAGGGTCAAAATAGTGAATATCCATGAAGCTCATAAAACGCGAAATTAACATCCGATTCCATACAGACTTGGTACATCTTTATATTTCTATCAACAAAAGATCTGTTATAAAGGTGGTAGAGATCGCACCCCTTTTACATAAGGTTCAAAATTTTGAAAAACAGAACCCTCAGAACAAGCGAAATAAGCACAACCAACTCTCTTCAAATTTCACGCTTACAAACATTTTTGATAATACAAGATCTGTTGTGAAGATTAAACATCTCGGAACGCCTTCTTGTATCTCACCCACAAAGGGTCACAAATTTAAATTATTTTATCTGTCATAAATTGCGAAACAAGTCAGCGATTCTTTACAACTTACTATATCTAAATATTTCTCTCAACCAGAAACCTGAGATGAATATAAAAATGAGGATTTCGCAAAAAATTGGATATACAGAGTATAAAAAAACTGCAACAAAGTGAAACGCCATTATTTTTTCATTTTTTAATTTTAAATGTAGGAAACAGCATCAAATTTTACAATAAGTTTAGATTTGTTCGAATTGGTCACCTTTGGCACGAATTATGGCTTTCAAACGGCCAATGAAACCGTCACATGCTGCCTGAATGTTGCTCTGCGGTATTTTGGCCCATTCCCGGCGAAGCGCTTGCCTGAGATGATCGACACTTTGGTATTGTTTAGTGCCAACCTTGCTTTCCAAAATACTCCAGACACAATAGTCTAACGAATTGGTATCCGGAGATTTTGGTGGCCATTGTGCGCTGGAAATGAAGCGAGGAACCTCATTTTGTAACCATTTTTGGGTGTCGTGAGCTGAGTGCGATGGTGCTGAGTCCTGTTGGAAAGTCCAAAGTCTGCGCCCAAAATGTTTGCGTGCCCAAGGCTCAAATACGCCCTCCAAAATATTTTTGCGATAAATCGAATCAATCTTCTTCTTCTTCTTTGAAGATCCTCAAATGTAAATACGGTTCTATCTCGCTTCCTTCTGCATGTTACGAACAAATGCACAAAGACATAATACCCTTACCAATATGTGTTGTAGAGTATAAATATGTGTACATATGGAAAATTCTCAGAAATTCTCCTATATTATACCCTCAGCCATATGGCTACAGAGGGTATATATCATTTGATACGGTCAAAACGTGCCTAATCGAAATAACGGTTTTAGACCCTAGGTCTCTTGGACCAAATCCGTTTCAGAACATTTGGAGTCGATCTAGCGATGTCCGTCCGTCCGTCCGTCTGTCTGTCTGTCTGGCTGGTGCGCACGATAACTCCCGAAGGGAGTATCCGATTTGGTCCAAATTGGCTACAACGTAATATATTTGTCAAACTTAGATCGAGTTCGGAGATGGGCAATATCGGTCCACTCCTTCTGGTACCTCCCCCACAAAAGGTCGAAATTTTCAAAACATATATTCTTTGCACAGAAAGAGAAAGGATAATCCGAATTTGCTCCAACTTTGCCAAGCCTAATATTTGCGTCAGTGCTAGGTCAGGTGTGAAAATGGGCAATATCGGTCCACTCCATCAAGTACCTCCCCCACAAATGGTCAATATTTTGAATAATTACAACTCTCATAAAATGTTATGTAAGAGTCCGATTGTCTTCAAATTTCCCACATCCCAATATTTATATTAACCCAAGGTCTGGTGTTAAGATGAACAATATCGGTCCACTCCTTCTGGTACCTCCCCCACAAAAGGTCGAAATTTTCAAAAAATATATTTTTTGCACAGGAAGAGAAAGGATAATCCGAATTTGCTCCAACTTTGCAAAGCCTAATATTTGCGTCAGTGCTAGATCAGGTGTGAAAATGGGCAATATCGGTCCACTCCATCAAGTACCTCCCCCACAAATGGTCAAAATTTTGAATAATTACAACTCTCATAAAATGTTATGTAAGAGTCCGATTGTCTTCAAATTTCACACATCCCAATATTTATATTAACCCAAGGTCTGGTGTTAAGATGAGCAATATCGGTCCACTCCTTCTGGTACCTCCCCCACTAAAGGTCGAAATTTTCAAAAAAAAAAAACAAATTTTTTGCACAGAAAGAGAAAGGCTAATCCGAATTTGCTCCGACTTTGCGAATCCTAATATTTGCGTCAGTGCTAGGACAGGTGTGAAAATGGACAATATCGGTCCACTCCATCAAGTACCTCCCCCACAAAATATTGAAATTTTGAGTACCCATGAAGCTCATAAATCGCCAAATTAACATCCGATTCCATTTAGACTTGGCACATCTGTCGAAATATTTATATCATATTTTGGGTCCGATAGGAAATGGGCAATATTGGCTCATTCCTTCGGGATCTGCTCCATAGAGGGTCAAACGTTTGAATAACCTTAACACTAGTCAAAATATAATTAGATAATCGAACATAGGCTGAGGGTATATCTCTGGCGGCAATACCGACTGATACTTTTTAACTTGTTTTTTTTTTGTCATTGCATCACATATTTCAAGCCCTTTGCAGAACTTTGTCTAGATATTTTTATATTGTAATCGATGATTCATGATTTTAGTCAAATTTTGCAGTGGATTTTTTTACTATGGATTCGTAGCTATTTGCTAAAATATGCTGGTATTTCCCCATATGGTAATTGTCATATCCTTAAATGTTTAATAGCTGTTTCTGCAATAGTTCAATAGGGGATATATTTCTTAAATTTGCATTTAAGATCGATATTTATTTGATTCATAAATATATAACGGTCGAATACTAAGTCTCTAAAATTCGGATTTTCCCATGAAAAATCGAAGTTATCACAAGTTTTTTTTGCTTATTGTTATTCAAACAACGCCGAAAATGAGAATGAATATTTGAAAAAAAATTGCAAAAGTTCCACTAACTTAGTGTTAGGTCTGCAAACACTTCTTCCAAGATAGGCTTGCCTTCTTCTATTATTCTCAAAATATACTGACCTCTGTTTGCTTTACTTATACCAAAAAAAAATGTAAATTTCCTCCTCCCCTTTTAAACATTCCGACCTCTTTAAAAGTCCTCCCTCAACAAGTCTCGAAACAAAAAAAAAAACAAAGTATACCTGTTCTACGCATTTGTTTGCATTTGTTTCTCTGACTACAAGAGTTCTTAACTTGTTTTACACGGCATTTTTCTTCTTTTGTGCATCTGTGCGTGTTTTGCTAACTGGTTACGCGTTATCTAAGCCATACGCAAACATAACAACAACAACAACAACAGCAGCACCATTTGCTTAACTCTTGCATCCCTTCAATGTGAGTGTGTAAATGTGTGTGTGCCCTCTGTGGAACATTCTAAGACTGGGATGTTCAAATTGGCCACAACAGCCAACAGAAAAGAAGAGCTAACAAATCCCCAACCAACCAAACAGCCTGCAAGGTAACCAAGGCAACTACACCACTAACTCATTCACCTTGGATGAATGCAAATCATCTGCCGAGGATAACCGACTGAGTGACTGGGGTGTACAAAGTGTATCCAAGTGCACCTGAACGAGTGCGTGCCTCTGTTTATGATTTCTTTCTAACTTTGTTTTAATGTTTTCTCCCTTTTGTCTGCGGGTTGGCATTTTTTCTAGCTTTTCGATTACATTACGACATGCTACAGGCCAAGGATGATATATTTGGTTTAATTTTCTACGCAGAGTCTAGTTTTAATGGAAATTTTTCAACTGGGGTTTTGGCTTTCAAAACTATAGATAAGATAATGAAATCGTTTGCACGCTCTGGCTACTTCTGATATCATTGCCCAATGAGGTCGACATACGATGTCGATTTGGCCCGAAATTAAAACATCTCTGCCTCCGCCAACTGCCTCCGCCAACTGCTTCCACCTCACATATACATATCTTTCAACAAGCCTGCTACTGCGTCTACAACAAGTCCACCTTATTAGTTCGTGTTAGGCCTTGTTAGTATTCAAAACCTTTCAAGGTTTTATATATTTTTCTAGTTTTCCGTTTTTCGGAAAGAATAAATATGAAAATGTTTACCATTTAACCGACAAATGCTTCAAAATCTTTAATTTTTAAGGTTTTGAAGGATATTTGTAACACATCGATTTTTCTCTTCCTCTTATTTCAACGTCTCCATACGTAAACCTTAGAAGCCTGTAGCGATATCGAATTTCAGCTCCATCCTTTCACGCAATGTCAAAATTGGCGCGCATAAACAAAATAAACCCCATCTCTCCATCATATAGCGTTAATCCAAAATTACTTCCATATAGTACTTTTCCAACAATTGTAGTACACAATTCCAAAACTACCTAAATATCTCAATTTCAGATACCTAAAAAGACCTCAATATCACATTTTAAAATTTCAGCTCTATCCCTTACTATTTAGTACTTTTTTTGCAATTGTAGCACAAATTTACAAACTACCTCCATATCTCAATACAAGATACCAACAGAGACCTCATTATACAATTTCGGGAATCCAGCTCCAAGTATAGTACCATTCAGCACTTTTCGTACAATTGTAGTACACATTTTTGAAACCACTTCCATATGCCCAGACTACACATGAAAAGCGACCCTTATTCCAAATTTCAGATTTCAAGTACTATACAGGGTGAAATGAAAAAACTGCAACCAACTTCAGACTGCTGTCATTTCTAAGCCACTCATCCGACAGCTGTTAAAATTATTCCAGTAACAGCTTATTATATTGTTTACAAGCGTACAAAAGCATTTTGGTGAGAATTTTGCAGAAAAAAACGTTATTCGTGATGGAATTCAAGCGTGATAGTGTGATTTCTTTATATTTGGCTGGAAACCACAAGTGGCTATCGTTAGAGCACTCCAGCATTTAAATGTGAATAAATATTTTGTGTCTCGTACCATCGCCCATGATACCGGTAGCGTAACCCGACGTCAAGTAAGTGGACGGAAAAGAACAACAGCATCAGCAGAAATGGTTCGAAAAGTAAAAAGGCTACTTGATCGAAACCCGAAAATGGCTCGAGAGCTGAACATATCGCAATATTCTATTCGGCAAAAATTGAATAATAAGTTCGGGGTAAAGCCATTGAAATTCCAGAAATTGCAAGAACTTGCACCTCAAAAAAAATTGACTCAAAAGAGTTAAAGAGTTGCTCCGCTTGGCCGAAAGTGGTGAACTGCCGAATTTGGTTTTCTCAGAAAAGAAAACATTCGTTGTCCAGCAGTTTGTAAACAAACAAAATGATCTTGTTTACTTGCCAAATAGGTCAGCTGAAAATGTGCACCTTCGGTTGGCCACCAAAACTCAAATCAACCGTGGCATCAGAATAAATGCCAAATATTATCGCTAAAATATTCTAGAGGGTGTATTAAAGCCTTGGGCGCGCAAACATTTTGGCCGCGTACCTTGGACATTCCAACAGGACTCAGCAAAATCGCACTAAGCACGCGCTACCCAAGAATGGTTACAAAATGAGGTTCCTCACTTCATTTCCAGCGCACAATGGCCACCAAAATCTCCGGATACCAATCCGTTGATCCGTAAAGCAAGGTTGGTACTAAAAAATATGAAATTGTCGAACACCCGGAGCAAGCGCTTCGCCGGGACAGAGCAACATTCGGACAGTGTGTGACGGTTTTATTGGCCGCTTGAAGGCCATAATTCGTGCCAAAAGCGACTAATTGGAACAAATCTATATATATATATATATATATATATATATATATATATATATATATATACATATATATATATATATATATATATATCCCTGATCACCGTAAAGTATAGTAAGTCGTAGTAATACATATATATATATATATATATATATATATATATATATATATACTTTGTCAATCGTGATTGTTGTAACGTATACTTACAGTATGGATTTTTCAATCCAAGGTCAAATCAGCACTTCCAATGTTGTATCAAATGACAACAATTTTCTGAATATCAGCTCAGTCAAGCAGTTAACTTTTCGTACTTATTTTACAGTTGTTTTACCAAATTAGAGATACGGAGTGCATATTACGGCTGTGGGTAACAAATATAACAAATCGGATTAAGAGTATATATGGGAGCTATAACTATATCTGATCTTCACGAAATTTGACATACCAGCTTCTAGACTCAATTCGGTCGTATGTGCCAAATTCCATCCCATTTGGCAAATATTAGACGTTTGGTGCACAATAAATGGTAAATCGGACGAAGTTATATATGGGAGCTATATCCAAATCTGAACCGATCTCGATAAAATTTAGCAAAGTTATTTCTGAGCTACATGTGATATATTTCCCCAAATATTGTTTTTACAAAGTGCATATTACGGCTGCGGAGGACAAAAATAACAAATCGGATGAACAATATATATGGGAGCTATAGCTATATCTGAACCGATTTCGATAAAATTTGGCATACATATTTTCAGGCCTAATTTGGTTGTATGTGCAAAATTCCATACTATTCGGCCTGATATTACACGTTTGGTGCACAATAAAAGGCAAATCGGACGAAGATATATATGGGAGCTATATCTAAATGTTTACCGATTATCTCCAATTTCAATAGAGTTCGTCCTTGGGCTTGCAAAATTTCATCTCAATCGGATAATAAATGCGACCTGCATTTTGTTCACAAGAATACATGGACAGACGGACGGACGGACAGACGGACGGACGGACAGACGGACAGACGGACTGACATGCATAAATCAACTCAGAAAGTGATTCTATGCAGATCATCAAAAGGAACTATGGGTCTATCTCGTTTCCTTTTGCCTGTTACAAACAAATGCACAAAGACATAATACCCTGACCACCTTGTGTTGTAGGGTATAAAAAGTTTTTAGCTTTAAATTTCAGCGGCTCAGCATATAGTTCTATTTCCTCTCTTAAAAATTTTAACACTGCTATTCAAAAGTGACGCATGCAATTTTTTTCAGAATTTTAGGTTTTCCCTTTATCGTTCGTTCGTTCAGAATCCATTGTTACAATGTTTCGTATATTTCCGAACTTCTTTTTTGAAAATCCCATTTCATTGAACATATTTAAACCAAATGCAACCAAGTTGTAAAAATTCACGTTTCTTTCTACCATTTGGAGGCTCGAATATAGGTCTTTCACGACTCCCTCTTGAAACCAATTTCCCGAAATATGTAGAGGTTTCCCCAATCGCTTTCGCCAAACATCACCAATTTTTTTTTTGTCCTTCGTCTCCATTCTGTTGAACATTTGCAGCTTTGTACATTTGTATAACCTCGGGCCACCGTACGCAGGAAGGAGATGAGATGAGAAAAAATGTGGCATCCACGCAACATAACGAGCTAATGCGACACGGCGAACACACAACGACGCAACGATGGCGACGAGCATTCAACATCATCACGGCATGTTTGAGTAGCAGATTAAAGAAAAAAAAAACCTCCATGATTTGATTACAAAACAGTTATTAAATCTACATTTTCTTAACATCTAAGGCTTTAACGCTGAGATACAATATGAAATAAGTAGCAGATTTGTCTTCTTCTTCCAATGTGGGCTGTTTTATGTGCGGAATTTTTAAGTGAACATTTTATTAGAAAACGCTTTAATCTAATATCAGAAATTGGAAAGGCGGCTATTAGATATTGTCAAAAGTTAAATTAAAAGAGCATTTGTAATTTATGTATCCTTTGACAGAACACCAGTGGGCAAAAATTTGCTTCAGTTAAAATGCAATTGCCACCAGATTCTGGAAAAGATATTACAACTAATAATTAATTGATGTTCTGGCATAGATATAATTGGAATCTGTAAGTTATTGATGATATAAATAAACATTTTGCATTGCCGTCGAATAAAGTGTTGAAAATGGCAGAAAATTCAATGGTCTATAACTCTACTTTTCCTTTTGAATTAAACATTATTTTTTTATTATATATAATCCTCCAATTTTTTGATGCAACACAAGCAACACACTATTAAGTTGGTGTTTGGGTTATAAATTTGACAGTTATCAAATGGTACATAGAATAACATAAAAATATTTAAAAATTTGCTACATAGACTCTGAATCTAATAGGAATAAACAAGTAAAAAAACATTAAGTTCGGCCGGGCCAAACTTTTAATACCCTCCACCTTAGGGTAAAAGAAACATTAGAAGAAATGTGGCAAAAACCATTAAAATGCCGATTATGGGGAGGTACCGTTATATGGGGGCTATACCAAAACGTGGACATATAATTACAATGTTTCGCCACCGGAGCTGGATCCCATTATGACCCACAAATACCAATTTTTAGACAAATCAGTGAAAAAATGTGGCAAAAACCATCAAAATACCGAATATCGGGAGGTACCGTTATATGGGGGCTATATCAAATCATGGACCCATGCATGCAATGTTTCGCCACCGAAGCTGGAACCAATTATGACCAACAAATACCAATTTTCGAACAAATCCCTGAAAAAATGTGGCAAAAATCATCAAATTACCGAATATCGGGAGGTACCGTTATATGGGGGCTATACCAAAACGTGGACCTATAATTACAATGTTTCGCCACCGGAGCTGGAACCCATTATGACCAACAAATACCGATTTTCAGACAAATCCGTGAAAAAATGTGGTAAAAAAACTAAAATACTAAATATCGGGAGGTACCTTTATATGGGGGCTATACCACAACGTGGACCTATACATGCAATGTTTTGCCACACGCTCAGGGACCCGCTATGACCTACAAATACCAATCTTAAGACAAATCCGTGAAAAAATGTGGCATAAATCATCAAAATACGGAATATCGGGAGGTACCGTTATATGGGGACTATACCAAATTATGGACCCATACATGCAATGTTCCGCCACCGGAGCTGGAAACCATTATGACCCACAAATACCAATTTTTATACAAATCGGTGAAAAAATGTGGTAAAAAAAACTAAAATACTAAATATCGGGAGGTACCTTTATATGGGGGCTATACCACAACGTGGACCTATACATGCAATGTTTTGCCACACGCTCAGACCTACAAATATGACCTATAAATACCAATTTTAAGACAAATCCGTGAAAAAATGTGGCATAAATCATCAAAATACCGAATATCGGGAGGTACCGTTATATGGGGACTATACCAGAACGTGGACCGATATATCTCATTTTCAATACCAACCATCCTAGACACAATGCAAATAGCTCTGCTAAATTTTGGAGCTCTACGTCAAATAATGTGGGCTGTATCGTGATTTCAACAGACAGACGGACAGACAGACAGACAGACAGACAGACGGACAGACAGACGGACATCGTTAAATCGACTTAGAATTTTATGCTGATTATGAATATATATACTTTATGGGGTCTAAAACGAATATTTAGGGATGTTACAAACGGAATGACAAAGTTAATATACCCTCCTTTCCAAGGTGGAGGGTATAAAAGGCTGTTATGGAAATCTTTAGTAATTATCATTATATAAGTATACTAGCTGTCCCTGTCTTCGTTGCCGGTCCGAAGTTTTGTCGTTAATTTATATTTTTTAAATCATATTAGTGGACATAGGAGGTACCGTTATATGGGGAAGATACCAAAATTTATACCTATATTGAAGTCATTTTGTAAGTTGGTTCTCGGTCCCTTAAAGTTGTCTAAATACAAATTTTCAGCCACATTTATTAGAAAATATTTTCAAGACCCTCGAAATAGGTAAAATCAGAGGGTACCTTTTAATGAGCGCTACTCCGAAATATTGAATTACAAATCAATTGGAAAATATGACCAAGACTCCGGAAATAGCTAAGATCAGGTGATACCTTCACATGATGGTTATACGAAAACGTGGGTCAAAATTGATCCTTTTTTGCAAGTATTATTTCTTCTTACTAACAACTCAAATTACCAAAATATACCAAAAGAAGTATGAACAAGTAACAAATAAAAAAGCAGTAAGTTCGGCCGGGCCGAACTTTGAATACCCTCCACCATTTGAAACGAATTAGAAAATTTTCAAAAAATAAAATCCATTAAAAATTCATTTAAAATCTTTAAAATACCTAACATCAGAAGGTGCCGATATATGGGGGATATACGATATAGTGGACCTATATAGACAAATCTATGTCTGGGGGTAAAATACTCAGAAGGGACTCTTTGTGTGGAATTTCAAACAATTCCATTAAAAAATGTGGCTAAAATCATCAAAATTCCGAATATCGAGGGGTACCGTTATAGGGGGCCTATACGATATCGTGGACCAATATAGATAATTCTCTTCCAAGGGATAAAGTATCTACAAGGAACTCCTTGTGAGGATTTTCAGACAGTTCCGTTGGAAAATGTATCTAAAATCATCAAAATACCGAATATCGGGGGTACCGTTATATGGGAGATATACGATTTCGTGGATCTATATAGATAATTCTTTTCCAAGGAATAAAGTATCCACAAGGAACTCCTTGTGTGGAATTTCAGACAATTTCATTAGAAAATGTGGCTAAAATAATCAAAATGCCGAATATCGGGGGGTACCGTTATATGGGGGCTATACGATATCGTGGACTGATATAGCCCATCTTCGAACTTGACCTGCCTGCAGACAAAAGACAGATCTGTGCAAAATTTTAGCTTCCTATCTTGCACTCATCAAGAATATATATACTTTGTTGGGTCTAAAATGATTATTTCGATGACTTACAAACGGGATGACGAACTTAATATACCCTCCATACTATGTATGGTGGAGGGTATAAATATATTCTTGAATGCCTTACAGACCCTTACATTTAGCCAGTTATTATCTCCCAGAGTAATATTTGTGTTGTGCTTGGAAGAAGTGACACAATGGTGGCTACATCGAGCTCTCAACCTCTAGATCAGTTGACTTGGAGCCACGTCTTGCCAATTTATCTGCTGATTCATTGCTAGAGATGTTGCTGTGGCCGGGAACCCAACAAAGCTTGATAAAGGATTTTTTTCAGTAGATGAATTTTGCGCTTTCAGGGCCGATTAACTATCGACATATATAGTCACCCTACCGTTCAATTCTACTATTCTATTAACCAGCACTTCCAAGACTTTCTTGATAGCGAAGATCTCTGCATGGAATACGCTACATTCTTTTTTAAGGTTGAAGAAGTTCCGGATATTCGTAGTATGAAGGGTGTATTAAGTTCGTCATTTCGTTTTTAACTCATAGTACAAATTGTTTTAGACCCAACAAAGTCCGTCCGTCCGCCCGTCTATTGTAATCACACTACAGTCAAAACGAATTGAGATAGGAAGCTAAAATTTTGCACAGATCTGTCTTTTGTCTGCAGGCAGTTCAAGTTCGAATCGTATAGCCCCCATATAACGGTACCCTTCAATATTCGGTATTTTGACGATTTTAGCCACATTTTTCAATGGAATTGTCTTAAAATCCACAAAAGGAGATCCTTGTGAGTACGTTACCCCTTGGAAGAGAATTGTCTACATAGGTCCGCTATATCATATATCACCTATAAAACGATTCCTCCCGATATTCGGTATTTTGATGATTTTAGCGACGTTATTCACCAGAATTGTTTCAAATTTGGTATTAGAAGTTCTTAATGGATAGTACAGCCTATGACAGGAGATTGTCTGTGCAGGTTTTGGTTTAGCCCCCATATAGCGGTACCACCTGATATTCGGTATTTGGATTACATTATTCACCGGACGACATTATTCACCGGAATTGTTTCTAGTTTGGTATTTGAAGTTCGTAATGGATACTACAGCCTAAGACAGAAAATTGTCATTGCCGGTCCACGTCTTCGTATATCCCCATATAACGGTACCTCCCGTTATTTGGTATTTTTATGATTTTAGCGATATAGTTAGCGATTTTTTTAAGTTTCGCATTTGAATATTGTAATGGCTTGTTACCAATGTTACCTATGCAAGTTCATGTCGTTGTATAGACCGTGATATAACAGCTACATTCGGCATTTTTAAGATTTTAATAGAATTTTTAACGGATTTTATTGTTTTTGAGAATTGCCAAATTCGTTTCAAATGGTGGAGGGTATTCAAAGTTGAATTTGGTATACCCCAATATTTCTACCACCGAAAAATCTGGAGTGTAGATGGAGTATATTGGTCTACTCCTTCTTGTTTTCAAATTTCGCATATCCCAATATTTCTACCAAAAAAAAAAGTGTGAACTTGAAATATATAAGTCAACTGGTACCTTTCCCACAAATGGTCAACATACCTCTCTGTAGAATATGAAAATATTACCCCCCCCCCCCCCCCATGATATCAGCCCTACTTTTCTCCTTTCCTTACTATTGTTTTTATCCCATTATTAGGCCTTTTCATTCGGTTGTTAATTCCAGACCAAGAATTTGCTCACCTTTGGATCATAATAAGATATTATAGTAAAATCATAATCACTGAAACCTTTAAATATTATTGCAATATCTCTTTCTCTTTTTGGTTAGAATGCGAAAACAGGAATTAATTGCTAATTTTGCGGAAGACGCAAAGTTGATTGTCATCTTCTTACTTTTCTGCTATTTTTAGTTATTTCTATTTTTGGTAAAGATTTTTTTGCAGCCTAGCAAAAAAAAGTTGAACATACAAATCAAAGTGAGCTGATGATGGCCAAAAGAAGTTAGAATATTTTTGTGACCATCTCGATGGTTTAACGTGCGTTTGGTCCACACAATTATTCGTCTTCATCTGTTTATTTTCTTTTTTGCTCCAATGGGAAGTTTGCACAAAAAGTGCTGATTTTTTTCGTTGGACATTTTGGACAGTGGAGAGAGATGGGGCCTGAGGAAGATAAACACGACTAGACATGAGACGAATTGAATATTAAAAGCTATCATTGTCCAATTTAAGTTAAGACTACCTTGCCGACATTAGAGTGAGAAGAACAAAAACAGAAGCGACTAACACATTACAGCTTCACATTGCTAGTGGACCACAATTGGAGAGACCACTTGAAGTTTAGCAACCAAATGCTGTCTTGTGTCAAGAATAATAGCACACTAACCAACAACAACAGCAGCAGCAGCTGATACTTACTATTAGTTGATGTCCATAAAATTTAGCTTTTGCTAAACTTGAAAGAATTTTTCCAAACGGTTCTTAATTTGAAATTGAAAGACGAAGAAAAAAATAAATAAATGAAATGGCAAAAAATCTGCCACAATAGTTATTCATTCCACAGCCACGATTGTTGGTTTACTTCCAGCTTACACCCAAAATTGGTCATCTCCACTGCGGCTAACGGAGGAGTGAGAGCGAATTACAAAAATTGTCACGCTTCGAATGTTTCAAGTGAAACTGTGACCAATTCGTCTGTTCATAATCAATCAAGTGACATTTTCTATGGAAAATATCTCAAATAAAAACAAAATTCAAAAGCGTTTTAATAGCCGAAGAACAAAAGAATTTAATAGCAATTTTAGAAATAGAATCTTTTTTTTGGAATTGCTTGAAATTTTCTGGCATTCTTTTGGCAGGAGAAAGTAAAGTAATTCGGCATCATGAAATGAAACATCCATCATATTGTTGTCGTAGAATTTTTTGGTTAATTGGAATCATAATTAGAATCCAGTTTATCTGAATGTGAGCTTTCAAGAAGAGTTGGCATATAAAGGCTGTGGAGTGATTGTTAGTGACGTCATGACCATGCAACTAATACAATTTTTGACATATTTGTTAAACGTTTTCACTTCTCTATAATCTTGTGTTTTCTTTGAGTTTTTTGCTGATAATGAAGTCCAAGCGAAAGGTGTGGTTAAATCAATATCGGAAATCTTAAATATTATAAATATTACTTTGCACCGAAAACTCATAGTCATATAGCGCATATTATTTAAAATCTTATACAATGGTTCCACATCCAAATTTTCTGCCCAAACCTATTTCAAATTTAATACCCCCCATGGACAAATTTAATATCATTTAGAACAGTTATAGTACACATGTCTAAAACCGCCTCCATGCCACAATTTCTGATACCAACAGAGACCTCAATATTAAATTTGAGGATTCCAGCCCTATCCCTATACCCAATACCCAATTTAGTACAACTTAGTATTTTTCGTAAAATTAAAGTTAACATTTCCGAAACCACCTCCATATCCCAATGCCAGCCACTTCAATTTTAAATTTGAGGATTTCAGAAATATTTCTTCACCCAATACTACCCAACAGATCGCATTTTCAAAACTCCGATATAACAAACATGGATACCATCAGCAATCTAACTATTAAATTTCGGAATTTTATCTTTATTCCTTCACCCAATACAAAATATAGTACTACTTAGTACTTTCCGTAGAATTGTAGTATAAATTTTCAAAACTTCAGCCATATCTCAATTCCAGATACCAACAGCGACCTATATACTAACATTGAGGATTACAGCCCAACCCCTTCACTCAATACCACAAAAAAATTTAGTACCATATGGTACTTCTAGTACAAACATTGAATGCATTTCCAAACCACCCCCTAATATCATATGTATCTACCATTAATAATCCGAATACCAAATTTCAGAACTTTATCGCTACAGGGTGGGATAAAAAACGCCATAAATAAGCCATAAGGAAGCAGAAAATATCGGGAATAACATCAACTTTTAGAATAAGTTTAGATTTGTTCGAATTGGTCACCTTTGGCACGAATTATGGCCTTCAAACGGCCAATGAAGCCGTCACACGCTGCCCGAATGTTGCTCTGCGGTATGTTGGCCCATTAAGCGCTTGCTTGAGGTGATCGACACTTTGGCATTTTTTAGTGCCAACGGATTGGTATCCGGAGATTTTAGTGGTCATTATGCGCTGGAAATAAAGCGAGGAACCTCATTTTGTAACCATTCTTGGGTGGAGCGTGCTAAGTGCGAAGGTGCTAAGTCCTGTTGGAATGTCCAAGGTCTGCGACCAAAATGGTTGCATTCCCAAGGCTTTAATACACACACCGTCCAGAATATTTTCGCTATAATATTCTGTATTTATTCTGATGTCATGGTCGATTAATACGATCGGAAAGCAACCGTCAGCTGTTGTGGTGGCCCACACCATCACCATGGCCGGCTCATGAGTTCTGGTGGCCAACCGAAGGTGCACATTTTCAGCTGACCTCTTTGGCAAGTAATCATTTCGATCATTTTGTTTGTTTACAAACTGCTGGACAACGAATGTTTTCTCATCGGAGAAAACCAAATTCGGCAGTTCACTACTTTCGGCCAAGCTAAGCAACTCTTTAGCTCTTTCGAGTCTTTTTTCTTTCTGTTGCGATGTAGGTTCTTGCATTTTTTGGAATTTCAATGGCTTTACCCCGAGCTCATTTTTCAATATTTGCCGAATGGAATATTGCGATATGTTCAGCTCACGAGCCATTTTTTGGCCACTGCGACGCGGGTTTCGATCAAGTCGCTTCTTTACTCTCCGAAAGCTCCGAAACGCGAAATGAACATTTGATTCCATTCAAACTTGGTACATCTCATTTTTTCCATCAAGACAAGATCTGTTAAAAAGGTAGTAGAGGTCAGACCATTTGTTCTGGAACCTACTCAACATAAGGTTCATGATTATGAAAAACAAAGCTCTTAAAGAAAGCGAAATGAGCATCCAACTCTCTTCAAATTTTACACATACAAACATTTTTGCTAACAGAAGATCTGTTGTTAAGATGATATACATATATCAGTGAACCTCTTCAATTTTCAATAAATCATAACAGAAGTCAAAATATAAAATTAATCGAACATTGGTTGAGTATATACACATGTCGGCAATACCGACTGATACATAATAATGTTAAATGTTATGTATCAGAATCATTGAGATTGCGCCAACATTGTTTTTCTTTTTTTATTTAAAACTCAAATTTGTAAAATTTTTCCCTTATATAATTTATACGCAAACTAGCTGGCCCAGCCCACGTTGCCGGCCCGTAGTTTTAGTCTTCAACGCACAGTTTTTAAACCATAATAATTCACAAATCTGGCTCACTGTTTTTAGAAAATGATGACTCGATTAAATAAAAATAAATACGTCTTTCAAAAAATCTGATCCCGTTTTCCAGTAAGAGGTTTTAGTTTGAGAGTTAAAAACCTAAATAATATAGCATATATATTAAAAAGTATACATTAAGTGTTTATAATAGGCCCATGTAAAATGGTTCTCTACCCCCAAAGTAGCCTAAACACACATTTTAAGTCAAATCGATTCGAAAATTTAATCAAAACCCTCGAAATGGGTAAGATCAGGAGGTACTTTAATATGAGCCCTAATCCGAAACATTGATATTGAAAATTTTCCGCGAAGAGGTTTTCTACCAGAAGCTAGATGCCTAATAAGGGCAAAATCAATTGAAAAATGTGACCAAGACCCCGGTAATAGCTAAAATCATCGGATACCTTCACATAAGAGTTATAATGAAGCATGGTCCTATACTTATAATTATTTGAAAGAATTTGTTTTTCTTTCTAAAATCTCAAATTACCAACATATGAGGATTTTGAAAGGGGCAATATCATTTGAGGGGGGGTTGGTAGAAATGATTCCTCTTGTAACCCCTAGGACTGTATCAAATTTAAAACTTTATCGTAATTTTGCGGAGTATATTGCAAAATATTTGCGGCCCTTTGTGTACGGTTAAGCTATATAAAATGGACTTTAAAAAAGTTAGATCGGGGAACCCCTTTTTTGGATTTTTATTTACCAACCGAAAAATTCCCTAACCCCAAGATTGTCTGCGGCGCAATGTAATTATAATGTATTCTTATGGGTTCAGAAGAATTCTCCGAGTATATGAATCCTTTTCTTACTATATTTTCAATTCACCCCACTATTTATACCCTACACCACAAGGTGGTCAGGGTATTATGTCTTTGTGCATTTGTTTGTAACAGGCAAAAGGAAACGAGATAGACTCATACTTCCTTTTGATGATCTGCATAGAATCACTTTCTGGATCGATTTATGCATGTCCGTCAGTCCGTCCGTCCGTCCGTCCGTCCGTCCGTCCGTCCGTCTGTCCATGTATTTTTGTAAACAAAGTACAGGTCGCAATTATTGCCCAATCCAGATGAAAATTTGCACAGATCATTTGTTGGCCCAAGGACGAACCCTATTGAAATTGGAGATAATCGGTCAATATTTAGATATAGCTCCCATATATATCTTCGTCCGATTTGCATTTTATTGTGCACCAGACGTGTAATATCAGCCCGAATAATATGGAATTTTGTATATACACCCAAATTAGGCCTAAAAATAAGTATGCCAAATTTGATCGAAATCGGTTCAGATATAGCTATATCTCCCATATATATTGTTCATCCGATTTGTTATTTTTGTCCACCGCAGCCGTAATATGCACTTTGCAACAACAATATTTGGGGAAATATGTATATGAAATATAGCTCAGAAATATCTCTGTCAAATTTTATCGAAATCGGTTCAGATTTGGATATAGCTCCCATATATAACTTCGTCCGATTTACCTTTTATTGTGCACCAAACGTCTAATATTTGCCCAAATTGGATGGAATTTGGCACATACGACCGAATTGAGTCTAGAAGGTAGTATGCCAAATTTGGTAAGGATCGGTTTAGATATAGTTATAGCTCCCATATATATTGTTCATCCGATTTTTTGTATTTGTTACCCACAGCCGTAATATGCACTCCGTAACAACGATATTCAGGGAAATATATCAAATGCAGCTCAGAAATACCTTTGCTAGATTTTATCGAGATCGGTTAAGATTTGGATATAGCTCCTATATATAACTTCATCCGATTTACTTTTTATTGTGCACCAAATGTCTAATATTTGCCCAAATAGGAAGAATTTGGCACATGCGACCGAATTGAGTCCAGAAGCTAGTCTGACAAATTTTATGAAGATCGGTTCAGATATAGTTATAGCTCCCATATATATTGTTCATCCGATTTATTGTATTTGTTACCCACAGCCGTAATATGCACTCCGTAACAACGATATTCAGGGAAATATATCAAATGCAGCTCAGAAATATCTTTGCCAAATTTTATCGAGATCGGTTCAGATTTGGATATAGTTCCCATATATATTTTTATCCGATTTCATATTAATTGTGCACCAAATGGGCAATACAATTCCGAATTTAAAAGATACACATGCTTCGGCATATTTAGTCCTTTGAACTTTAAATTATATTTATATTCATAGCGTGTATGAATGAATTCTCCAATAAAAACTTTTTAATTATTAAGTGGAGCTCAACTAAATTAGGGTATCATAAAATCGGCCCCGCCCGACTTTAGGAATTTCTTTACTGGTTTTATATTTAAAACTCAAATTTGTAAAATTTTTCCCATATATAATTTATACGAAAATAAATTCTACATAATGAGGAATTTTATATGTGAGCTTTACTATATAGCTGACCCATATCGAATATGTTTAGTAAGCAGAACTATAAGGCTTAGACTTTAGGAATATACCAGTAAGTACATATGAAAGCATTCCAAATATGTTATTCAAAAATAACTATTAAAAAAAAAATGTTATATAGAGCCTCGAATAGCGTTGATTCAAAAAAAACTCATCAATTCTTTGTCGAGATAGGCCAAAAACGTGGTAAAATCTTCTACTTTCATTTAAATCGATTCCATATGAAAAAGAAACAAACAAAAAATCTAACAAAAATGTCCATCATTTTGATGCGAATTCAAATGTTGACCGTGCCACCTATCTACCTGCCCGACTGCCTAGCCGGGTGTAACATATGAGCCCCAAGGGGACATTTGACTGATTCGATTTGACTTCTGTTTACACAGAGGCGAATACATAGACAACAACAAAAACAATAAAAACAGAGAAACAAACGAGTCCATTGTGTCTAATGGCCATTGTGGCATGCTGGGACTAGCTGATGTCGGCCTATCTGACACAAAATGGGCAAACAAAGACTGTGGCCATGTCGGTTGGATCTTCATTCTTTCTTTGAGTCGGGGTGTTTGTATGTGTGTGTGTTGTTATCTTGTTAGCCGAAAAATTGAAGACGAAAAAGAAAATAATAGAAAAAAAAAGAACAGCAACCAGATTGGTTACTACTGCTCAACTGCTGATTCTGACGCTGTTCTACTGCTGCTGCCGTTGATATCTCTGGCAGCGGATCTTCTGTTATGCCTGGTTAGGAGCATTGTTGTGATGGTGTTAGTTGTTGTTTGCCAAAAATTGGGTGTTGCTGAGGTGACCACAATCAGATGAACTCTTTTTGTTGCTGATTGGTACTTAGATTGAAGTTTAAGAAATTGTTATTCAAGCCATATTCATTGTTTTCTTTTTTTTCTTTTTTGAGCATTGTATAGACTCTGGACTTCATCTCTTAACCTGAGGATATTTGTTCTTTGGTAGCCTCTTTCTTTTTTTTTCCCGCAAACTTCCTTATGTAAATGCTATGCAGGGTTTTAGATTTCAAACGCCTTTTATAATTATTTTCCTTTGAAAAAAATAGGTGTAAATTGTATTTGGATACTGGCGTTTCTTGTAGGCGTTTTTCAATGAAGATGGGCGTTGAGCAAACAAATATTTAGGTTAATAATTATATTGGTCAGTAGGTTCAATTATTGTATAATGTTTGTATTACATTATGTGTTTGTGTTTGAATTACTGACCTAATTCCATGAAGACAATGAGTAACACGAGTGAAATCATTGTCGCACGCAGATATTCACCTTCACCGGAATGTTAAAAAATATGGAAAAATAAATAATATGAAATTAAATATACATTATAAGTATTTGTTGGTGGTATATTCCAAGTGAAGGTATTAGGCCTGTCGAACAAAATTTGAAATAGTTTGTTTTTTTAAACATCTTTATTGGTCTTTACATAAATGTTTTGGGCTTGATTTTGCAAAACTTGAGATAGAACTGATGGAACTGCAATTACCTCCTCTTCCGGAGTAAAGTTTTTATAACCCATATCACTAGGAAAACACGGGACCACACTAATTAGCTTCAAAGTTCATTTACAGTTACCTGTGCGAAATATCACAGCCCTTAGAAATATTCCATTTAATTGGAGTATAAACGTGAGAGATAATAACTCTATCCTGCTTCCACACTTAGAATGTCTTACGCTGGTGATATTATGGGTACAGAGCATTGAGATTCTTTGTCAAAGAGAATCTAATAATTCAAGACGGACTAAAACCATAGACAAATTAGGTATATACTAAAAAATTGTCTCATCTGTTATCTTCGAAAAAAGTGCTTCAATAGATGTCGTTCATGCTGCAAGAGAGGTTCAGTAGACTCACTCAATTCTATTCAAAATATTGAATATTTTTATGATTCATTATTATTTATCAATTAAAAACGAAACAGTGACTTTGTTTACTTTTACATTATCAAAATATGTCGTGAAATATAAAAATATAGAACTTAAATAGCAGACAAATGAATAAATTGTTTTCGAAGTCGAGTAACTTCACTAGCCCTGAGTGACTTAACTGGCCCAAGAACAACCATAGTGACATCTGCCGGAAGGGGTAAATTTTTAAACTTTTTAGTCTATACCTTTATTTGTCTATGCTAAAACTAACTTTCATCGTGAGGCAATGCGCTAGGAAAATCGTATTCAAACAATTTTAGGATGTAATGTATTTAGAAGCTGGTCTATAAAAACTCCCGTACCAAGCCTATTAAAGTGTCGGCTGCTCACATTGCAACATGGACATGTATTTTCTGGGATACTTTCCAAGAACATAGATAAGCAAGTAAAAAGCATTAAGTTCGGCCGGGCCGAACTTTGAATACTCTCCACCATTTGGAACGAATTTCGAAATTTTCGAAAAAAATATATTTTCCAAAAATTCTGTTAACATCTGAAAAATACGGAATATAGCCCTTAAATTAGGACCTGTACGACGTGGACCTACATAGGCATTGTTTGTCATTAGCTATTACCATATTTAAAATCGAAACTTGGAATAATCGATGAATAATATAGCTAAAATCACCAAATTCCGTATATAGGGAGGTACCGTTATATCGGAGCTATACGAAGACCTGGACCTGTATAGACAATTTTCTGTAACAGGCTGTAGCTTCCATTACTAACTTCAAATACGACATCTTAAACAATTTCGGTGAGTATTGTATCCAAATCGTAAAAATACCAAATATGGGGAGGTGCTGATGTATGAAAACCTGGACCTGCATAGACAATTTTCTGTCACAGACTGTAGTTCCCATTACGAACTCTACATACGCAATTTGAAACTACTCCGACGAATAATGACGCTAAAATCATTAAAATACCGAATATTGGGAGGTACCGTTATATGGGGGCTATACGAAGACGCAGACCTACACAGACAAATTTCTGTTACAGCCTGTAGTATCCACTACGAACTTCAAATACTAAATTTTAAACAATTCTGGTGAATAATATCGTTAGAAATCATCAAAATACCGAATTTAGGGATGTACCGTTATATGGGGACTATACGAAGACGTGGACCTACACAGACAATTTCCTGTTTTAGGCTTTAGTATCCATTTCGAACTTCAAATACCAAACTTGAAACAATTCTGGTGAATAATGTCGATATAATCATCAAAATACCGAATATCGGGAGTTATCGTTATATGGGGGCTATATGAAAATGTAGACCTACATCTCCCATTTACGAATTTAATCTGCATACTGGTAAAATAAATATGTGTGCAAAATTTTAGCCTTCTATCGCAATTCATTCGAAAGATAGCGTGATTACAACAGACAGACGGACAATAGTACAAATCTATAGAATTCAAGGAGTTATAGCTTTTTTACTTGGATAAAAGTCAACAAAACATTATGTAGCGTTTTTTGAAGTAGAATGTTGCATCAATTGGAACGTGGGGGTCATACATTTTTCCTAGGTTGCTGTCTATTCACAGAATACTACTATTTATTATCAAAATATATCCCAAACATGTGCCCATAATTCGCTAATATGTCCATAAGGGAGGCTGTGTCAAAACATGGTCCTACAACCGTTTTTATATAAAACTTTATTAAAATAATATCCCAATCTGATCCGATTTAAATATAATTTAAAAAAAAAAATTACTTTTACACCAAATTTCGCCACATCTTTCATATTTCATTGAAATTGATGCGTCTAATATGTGAAATCGGCCGAGAATATATATGGGAGCTATTTCCAAATCTTACCTAATTTCCAATTAATTTTTAACATTTATTATTGTAACCAAATTCCGCCACACATTCTGAATTTCATTGATATCGGTCATATATATCATGTTTGGTGAATAACATGTATGAAATCGGCCGAAATATATATGTTAGCTATACCCAAACCTCAACTGTTTTCAATATAATTTGGCAATTTTTTTCTGGTGCTAGATTTTGTCTCTATCGCTTTGGGTGCATCAAATATGTGAAACCGGCTGAGTATATATATGGGAGCTATAATCAAATCTGAGCGTATTTGAATATAATTTGTCAAATTTATTTTTGTACCAAATTTAGCCACTAATGCCGAATCAATTGGAATTGGAAATACCTATCGTGTTTTGTGCATCAAATATGTGAAATCGGCGGAAAATATATATGGGAGCTATATCCAAATCTGAACCGATTTTAATATAATTTGACTAATTTATTTTCTAATCAAAATCCCGTCACACATTCCCAATTTCATTGGAATCGAACATACATATCGTGTTTGGTGCATCAAATAAACGAAATCGGTTGACGATATATATGGGAGCTATATCCAAATCTGAAGCGATTTCAATATAATTTGACAAATTCATTTTTGCTCTCAATTTCGTTGCATATTTTAAATTTCATTAAAATTGGACATACATATCGTGTTTGGTGCACCAAATACATGAAATCGGCCGAAAATGTATATGGGAGCTATATCCAAATCTGTGCCGATTTCAATATAATTTGACTAATTTATTTTCTAATCAAAATCCCGTTACATATTCCAAATTTCTTTGTAATCGAACTTACATATCGTGTATGGCGCATACAATACATGAAATCGGTCGAAAATATATAAGGGAGCTATATCCAAATCTGAACCGATTTCAATTTAATTTGACAAATTCATTTTGGCTCCCAATTCCGTTACTTATTTTAAATTTCATTAAAATTGGAATTACATATCGTGTTTGGTCCACCAAATACATGAAATCGGCCGAAAATGTATATGGGAGCAATATCCAAATCTGAACCGATTTCAATATAATTTGACATTCCAAATTTCATTGGAATCGAACATTCGTATTGTGTTTGAGGCATCAAATGAACGAAATCGATCGAAAATATATATGGGAGCTATATCCAAATCTGAACCGATAACAATATAATTTGGCAAACATATTTTTGTTCCAAATTCCGTTACGCATTCCAAATTTGGAGACTGTATCTTTAACCGATCAATAGATATGTGCATATAAAATCTAAATTTTTGGGAGGTACCTCCGATTCTGATGCTATATCTCCAGTTCCAAGTGGAAATTCAAAAATGTATATAGCCTATGTTACTTTCAGGCGATGTTGCAGTATATATGAAAATTTTCAGGAAAATCTATTCAGCGGTTTTCGAGTCCATAAATTACAAACAAACAAACATACAAACATTTTCCTCTTTTATAGATATAGATTAAATAATATTTTATTTTGTCGTATTTTTCATTCTAGTGTATTGTTCCGAATGAGTGAAGTTTTACCGAGAACTTTCTTAAATTTGGGTTTCTGTTTAAAACCATAACTTCCATCAGTTGTAATTTTAAATAAACTTCTCGCCAGGCACTTATTGTGCCAGTGCAAGAATCAGCGCCGTTCTCACTTGCTACCGGTTACAATTGATTTTGTTTCATAAGTTCTATGAACATATTCAGGATTTTCGAGTATTCGTCGCATAGCAATATAAATGCATTTTTGGTATATAAATATGTAAATGTGTTATTCCTTGCTCAGCTTTACTTCGTTACATATTTAATAAGGATTCACAAAGTTTACTAATTGTTTAATTTTCCAAACCACTTCAAATCCTTACGTATTTCCATGGCACATTCACACAGCCACAGATAATGACATTCATGCAAAATAACAAAGAAGACAAAAAAATGAACGAAAGAATTAAAAACAAAATTGTAATTATAAAGCAATTGTCTAGCTAGACTAGTTTATCCTCTCGTCTACACTGCTAGTCTTAAGTATCCCCCAACTAATCCCTGATGATAAATCTACTCACCAGACACATCATAGCTCATGCTATGAGCCTGAGTGGCCCGCCGCACCGCCCTCTACGTTGCAATGCTTTAATGAGATGTGTGAACTTTATCACACTGCCAATCCATTCATTCATTTATTTACTCCACCAGCCAGTCAGCGAGCCATCCATCTGCCATCCTGGCATCCATACGGTTAATGCATGAACTTGAAAAACCTCCCCTTTTGGGAAGAAATGGAAATTGGCGAGAGAGAAAAACCAAGTTCACTTGCTACGCACATTTCAGGTTTTCCGTCATACAATCAATAAAAATCCGTAGGGGAGGGCGGGGTAACAAACGCTGTGGAGGGAGATACAATTGCAGAAAACGCATATATTTCTTAAAAAGAATCTTTTTCTGAAGAAATGAAGCAAACATTTTTGAGGAAGAATTACAGCAAAACTTTAATCACCTCCCAGGGTGAAGGAAACGCCAGCCAGTCAGCCAACGATGAGAATCATTCATCATTTCTTTGACGCCTGCCTGCCTGCTATCCAGCCAGTGTTGTATTGTCATTTGAAATTTTCGTGCTTCAATTCTTTCGATTTCCAACTTTACTGGAATGGTAGTGGGAAACAGGGTTACTGTTTCCAAGACTGGGTAGGAAAAAGTTGACCACTTTTTTTTATTCGTAGAGCTTTCAAATTTGGCACAATACTTTATTTTGTGTATAGAATGGTTGGAATTGAATATGAGTTATATATCGGTCCACGTTTTCCTGTAACGCCCATACAATGGCACCTCTCGATATTTTGTATTTTGGTCATTTTAATCACATTTTTTCACATTTTTCAATTTGGTATTTATACTTTTTAATGGGGTTAACCTCCTGTAACTAATATTATCTACATAAGTCCACTCCATATATTCGGTATTTCAACGATTTATTTCAAATTTTATGGGATTTTTTTCAAAATTCACCATCAAAGCTACAGCCACCGCTATATAGCTGTTGGTCGAATACCCGAAATAAAACCAAATTTCCCAACTTAGACAGCTGGACTAACAAGTGAGCGTCGTTCCAACCCCACTAATCCCAGAATCAATGAATTAACAGTGGAAGTTAACCGGTTGGTGCAGGAGCAAAAGAGGAAAAAGTGGCCAGGCCATCTGATGTGTTTCAACATTGAGACCAATATGAGTAAGCTATGGGTAACGGTTGAATAGCTCTCGAACTCTTGAAAAAATGATGATTGGACTTCAGTCACTTTTAAAGACATAACAGTAACTGATCCGAAGAGGTGCGCTGAATATTTTAACCGACAATTTGTCTAGAACCCCGAGAGCGATAGGGCGAAGCGAAGAGTAAAGAATTCTTCCCGCCGATCAGTCATAGCCACAGTTTACGATGGGTGATGTTGTAAATGTCATCCGAAACGCTATGTAACCAAAGCGTTGGGCCTAGACGAAATCTAAATGGTAATGTTGAAACAACTGGACACCTTCATCGACCCGAGAAAAGGAAAATTAGTGCCGTTATATGGGGGCTATACGAAAACGGGGAGCTGCATACGATTTTTTTCATAGGCCGTTAATATCTCCCAATACGAAATTTGAACCGATTCTGGTGAATAATGTTGCTGAAACCATCAAAATACCGAATATCAGGAGCTGCCGTTATATGGGGGCTATACGCAAACCTAGACCTCTTGCGAACTTAACCTGTCAGTAGTATGCATCTATGCAAAATTTTAGCTTTATGTTTCAAATCGTTCGAAAGATAGCGTGATTACAAAAGACAGACAGGCGGATAGGTCCTCAAGGAGCTAGCCGGAATGGATATTATTTCATTGAGTAGCTCTTATTCACGAACCACACTGGGCCGCATTGCTGCAGGTAGACCTCTTATAACGCGATAGTGTGGTCTGCGAATAAAAGTGCTATGCAGTGCAATAACATCCAGGTTTGCCAGAATGCTGGGAACTGCCACAGAGTGCCTCCTCATAACATCTGTGGACCATCTACATGCTTTCGTTTACCTGCTTGAGGTTTATCGTGGGAGTTATCCACCCCATCATATAGTGACTAAAACTCCCCACTCAAGCGGGTCAGGACGGAGATGGAGATGGTGGCAACTCTGTTGAATCCAGATACTTTTTTTATTTTGTTGTTGCAAAATGGTCAGTCTTAATCCCTTTACGTTGTTATTATAAAAACAATGTTTGTTTATTAGAGGGAATACCTAGGTTTCGGAAAGAGCCACCAATCCTATCAGTTCCCTTGTCTTTTGTCTGGGATATTCTACCGCAACAGAAAGAAAATAGACTCAAAAGAACTGAAGAGTTGCTTCGCTTGGACGAAATTGGTGAACTGCCGAATTTTGTTTTCTCCGATGAGAAAACATTTGTTTTCCAGCAGTTTGTAAATGAACAAAATTATCGTGTTTACTTTCAAAAGAGATCAGCTGAAAATGTGCACCTTCGGTTGGCCACCAGAACTCAAGCGCCGGCCATGTGGATTGTGGGGGCCGCCATAACAGCCGATGGTCTCTCTCCGCTCGTATTTATCGACCATGGCATCAGAATAAATGCCGAATATTATCGCAAAAATATTCTGGAGGGTGTATTAAAGCCTTTGACATTCCAACAGGACTCAGCGCGCACCTCCCAAGAATGGTTAAAAAATAGGTTTCTCGCTTCATTTCCAGCGTATAATGGCCATAAAAATCTCCGGATACCAATCCGTTGGTCTATTGTGTCTGGAGTATTTTGGAAAGCATGGTTGGCACTAAAAAATAACAAAGTGTCGATCACCTCAAGCAAGCGCTTCGCGGGGAATGAACCAAAATACCGCTGAGCTATATTCGGGCAGCGTGTGACTTTGTTGCTGTTTTTTATCTCACCCTGTATGGTCAATATCAGAATTTTAGTACTAGACTTTTAGGTAAATGTTTTCAAATTTTGTCGAATTAGGCACTTCCTTCCATCCAATTCCAATTTAATCAGTTTCAAAATTTATACATTCCATTGTCGAATTATATTTTTTCCGGCGGCAACCCTACCTAGTAGATTGTTGACGAAGAGACAGTGTTGAACTAAAGACGAGGCAATTGGTTGGAGTATTTGTCGATGTTACTTGCAGACATTGAGGACGACATGCTTTCCACCACAACTACAACGACTGCCACCACCACTGATGAGAATGCCACTCAATGCGACCATGAATTGCAAGAGGACAATTGTCGAAACGAAGACTTTGGTTGGAGTTAGTGGAGTTGTAACACTTAAAAGCTTAATGCAGTTGGTCTTAAATGCTTTTAACGATGGATAACTCTCACTATCACAACTTTTCATTTGAAATCGTTTCTGTTCTTTTTTTTTTTTTTTGCACAAAATGGAAATGAAAAATGAATAAAGTAACTAGTTTCAGATATCAGGAATTGAAACAAAAAACAATTAGTGGAAAAGAAGAGATTCCTTTGCGGGGCAATTTATGATGTATATAGAATATGAATAGAGTTTTGTGGTGTCACCCGAGAACAGTTTAACCCCATAAGGAATTGTAATTCGATATTGAAATGAAAAGACTTCCAACTATGAATTAAACGTATATTGAGACGGCGTTCGTTTAATTTTTCTCAAAGACTCTTCAAACTTCTTTGTCATTGCTCTTCGCAATATGAAGTTTTTTTCTGCCGTATTATCAGAATTTAAAAGAAAATTCGAAGTAAAATAATTATTTTCTTATTAAAACTGCTATAATACTTGATAATTCAAATATAAAACTGAAACATCCAAATGAAATAAAAAAAAGTTAGTTGTGTAAGAACAGGGGAAAGAAATTAAATTGTGGAATTAGGCAGTAACGTTATCGGTTATCGTGATGGCTCAAGATAATTGAAATTCCAAAATTTGTAAATTAATCATATAACAAGTAAAAACAAAAAACATTAAGTTCGGCAGGGCCAAACTTTTAATACCCTCCACCTTAGGGTAAAGGAAACATTAGAAGGAATTTGACAACAACCATTAAAATGTCGAATATTGGGAGGTATCGTTATATGGGGGCTATACCAAATCGTGGACCTACATATGCAATGTTTCGCCAACGGAGCTAGAACCCATTAACCAATTTTTAGACCAATCCGCGAAAATATGTGGCAAAAATTATCAAAATGCCGAATATAGGGAGATACCGTTGTATGGGGGCTATACCAAAACGTGGACCTATAATTTCAATGACTCGCCACACAAACTGGGACCGATTATGATCTACAACTACCAATTTTCAGAGAAATTTGTGAAAAAATGTGTCAAAAATCATCAAAATACCGAATATTGGGAGGTACCGTTGTATGGGGACTATACCAAAATGTGGACCGATATATCTCATTTTCAATATCAACCATCCTAGATACAATACCAATTGCTCTGCCAAATTTTGACGCTCTACGTCAAATAATGTGAGCGGTATCGTGATTTCAACAGACAGACGGACAGACAGACAGACGTAGTTAAATCGACTTAGAATTTTATGCTGATTATGAATATATATACTTGGTGGGGTCTACGACGAATATTTAGGGATGTTACAAACGGAATGACAAAGTTAATATACCCTATTTCCAAGGTGGAGGGTATAAAAATACAAAAAGTGGACCGATATATCCCATATTCACGCCGGACGGAATGTCGGGATGTGTGGAGTTTGAAGTCAATCGGAATCTTGTTTGACATTTTATATGAGTTATAATAATTCAAAATGTTGTCCCTTTGCAGGGGAGGCCCTTGACGAAGTGGGTTGATATTGACCATTTTTGTACATGATCTATCACTGACACAAATATTGGGAGTTGCAAAGTTTAAAAAAATCGAAATATACCTTCTTTTAATAGGGTGAGATAACAAAACTTCAACAAAGTCAAACGCATTAATTTTTACATTTTTTTAATTTTAAAGCAAAAAATGGCGGAAATAGCATCAAATTTTAGAATAAGTTTAGATTTGTTCGAATTAGTCACCTTAGGCACGAACACGCTTGCTCGATGTTATCGACACTTTGGTATTTTTTAGTGCAAACCTTGCCTTACAAAATACTCCAGACACAATAGTCCAACGGATTGGACTATTTTGGTGGGCATTGTGCGCTGGAAATGAAACGAAGAACCTCATTTTGTAATCATTCTTGGGTAGCGCGTGCTGAGTGTGATGGAGCTGAGTCCTGTTGGAATGTCCAAGGTCTGCGGCCAAAATGTTAGCGTGCCCAAGGCTTTGATACATCCTCCAGAATATTTTCGCGATAATATTCGGCATTTATTCTGGTGCCACGGTCTATTAATAGGAGCGGAGAGCGACCATCGGCTGTTATGGCGGCCCACACCATCACCATGGCCGGCGCTTGAGTTCTGGTGGCCAACCGAAGGTGCACATTTTCAGGTGACCTCTTTGGCAAGTAAACACGATCATTTTGCTTGTTTACCAACTGTTGGACAACGAATGTTTTCTCATCGGAGACGGAGAAAACAAAATTCGACAGTTCACCACTTTCGGCCTAGCGAATCAACTCTTTAGCTATTTTAAGTCTATTTTCTTTCTGTTGCGGGGTAAGTTCTTCCACTTTTTGGAATTTTAATGGCTTTAACTCACAAGCCATTTTCGGCCATTGCGACGCGGGTGTCGATCAAGTAGCTTCTTTACTTTTCGAACAATTTCTACTGATGTTGCGGTTTTCTTCCGTCCACTTCCTTGACGTCGGGCTACGCTACCAGTATCACGGTAACGAGCAATGATACGACACAAAAGATTTATTCACATTTAAATGCTGGAGTGCTCTAACGATAGCCACTTGTGGTTTTCCAGCCAAATATAAAGAAATCACACTATCACACTTGAATTCCATCTTAGCCTTTACCCAATGGTGGAGGGTATTAGAATGTCGTTTCTCTAGTTTTCTTTATTGCCATAAATCTTGCGACAAGTAGTCCAAATTATTGGATCCCTTGGATAAGGTTACAAAAATTTGGCCAATTTAAAAAAAGGTTTTAATCCATCATTTTTTTTTTGTGGTGTATTAATTGAACATTCTCCATCGCCATGTCTTTCTATTATTTGTTCTGGTTACAAAATTATAATG
The DNA here is from genome assembly GCF_030504385.1 of Musca domestica. NCBI lineage: Eukaryota > Metazoa > Arthropoda > Insecta > Diptera > Muscidae > Musca > Musca domestica. The sequence continues at coordinate 28,087,533 of NW_026712328.1, read as the reverse complement.
AAATTATTTTTAATATAGAAAAACTAATTTCTAATATTGTTAATAAGACAATAAATAGCTCATGAGCAGTCCAATATTCTGTCGTCAAATGTTAAACCTAATTTAAATTTTTAGGTGTTTCGAAAAACAAATTTTTTCTTCAAAAATTCTAAATCCACACACAACACGACAAGCCCTCGACTACATCGTCTACATGTAGCAAACACATATAATCTGCTTTATATTTTCCAATTTACGTTTTCGTGCAAAGCAACTCATGGAAAATTCCCCACCAAGTATTGTGTTTTTTCTTTCCTTTCGTTAACACCTGACACCGAAAAGAAGGAAACAATGCACACCTTTGTGTTTTCAGTTAATACCAAAACCTTGGTGCTGTTTAACTTCTTGGGTGGCTCTTCCATTGGAGCTCTTGAAATCTTTATAATTCCGCAAATTGATTTGCTTGTTATTGCATGCTTTTCGTAAATAGGTGGTATTACCACGTTTACTCCAGAAATCTGAAGTCAGACAATTGTTGACAGTTGCAGCTGAAGTAAAGCGTACTCCTTCCAGGCAACAAAACCAGTAGCATCAGTTTAGGTCTTGGCTTGGAGACAATATCAGCGTCATCATAGCCATCATCATCATCATCTGGTGCAGTTTACCGCTTGCAGCATAAATCGTGCCTTTTCAATTTTCTCGTCCCCACCAAGAGGATTTTATTTTGGTTTTCTTTTCTTTTTGTTTCGTTTTTCATTTTCGTCTCATTCATTGCTTTGAACAAATTGCTGAAAATTGCTTTTTAATGATGGAAAATTTAACACCATCATCAACACCACACCGGCAGAGAGCATCACTTGCAGCAGTCAGTCAATGGAAAAAATATTAAAACTCTAGAACTTCATCATTATGACTGTCATTATTGTCTACATCATTGTTGTCAGACATACAGACCGAGTCAGAACATCGCCACCATCAAATGAGGACGAAGGGAAACTGTTGTTGTTCCTTTTCTCGCCGTATATCTGTTGATGAACGTTAGAAGTACATTTTCTCGGCTTAGTGGTAAATGACGAAGTGCAGTTTGTGGATTTCCAGTAAGTATCTTCCTAAAAACTACATTTTTCGAGCTTGTTTTCGTGTCACTTACAAGGATACAGTGGTTGCAAAAGGGTAGATTAAAATTAAATATTTTTAATAAAGTTTCTTTTCGATTTGGATTTTAAAAATGTAATTTGATAAAAAAAATGTATAGAAATAGTAACTATTCCACGGAATAGTTCCAAATTTGGTGCTGAGCGATTGCAACGGGTTCCACCTCCAGTGGCAGAACATTGTCTATATAGGTCCACGACTGCCTGTAGCGCCGCATAACAGTACCTATCGATATTCGGCATTTTGATGACTTTAGCCCCATTTTTAAAAAAGAAATTAATATTTAGAGTTAATAACTCTCTGGTAGCTGAAAATAGTCTGTATAAGTCCACGTTTTACTATATCGGTATTTTGACGATTGAAGAAACATTTTGTGACCCATTTGTCTAACAATTGGTGTTTGTATCCCAATTGAAGCCACATTTCCTGACCAATTTGTCTAACAATTGGTGTTTGTAGTTCGTAATGGGTTCTAGATCTACCTCCTGTGGCAGGTCATGGAATATATAGGTCTACGATTTCATATTGCTCCCCATATTTTCGACATCAAAGCCAAATTTTCAAACGGAATTTTTTAAAAATCGGTACTTAATGTTCGTTATGCATTCTACCTCCTTTGTCAGATTTTTGTCTATGCAGGTTCACGTTTTCCAATATTTTGAATATTTATGCCACATTTTCAAATTCGATATTAAGAGTTCGTAACGGGTTATACCTTTGGTAGCAGAACAATGTCAGTATAGGTTCTCGTTTTACTGTGGTAAAACTATGTATAGTCCCCAAATAATGGTACCTGCAGATTTTCGGTATTTTTACGATCTAGGCCACATTTTTCAAAATGAGTATTTGTAGTTCATAACGTGAACTACCACCGGTGTCAAAACATTGTCCATAATAAATAAAATATGTCCATATAATGGTTTTCACCAATATTCGGTATTTTGATGGTCCACTGATAATTTCCACAATGTTTTTGGCATGACCCCATATAATGGTTCAACCCACTTCATTGTATTTTAAAACTTTAGGTCCAGACTTGGTACATGCTAATATTATTGTCAAACATAGATCGAGTTCGGAGATGGGAAACCTTGACCCAATCCATCATTTACCTCCCCACAAAAGGTTAAAAATCATCATCAAAATCATATGATTTTGTGCAAACTTTGAAAATCCCTGGGTTAGTTGCGAAAATGGACAATATCGGTCAACTCCATCAGGATGAAAATTTGGAATAATTACAACTCTTATAAAATGAGCAATTAGACTTCAATTCCTTCAAAGTTGACACATTCCACTATTTTTATTAACACAAAATCTGGTCTGAAGGTTGTCCACTTCTCCTGGTACCTTTCTCACAACAGGTCAACATCTTGAGTAGTCATGAAGCTCGCAAAACTCGGTACATCTCAATATTTCTATCAAACACAAAATCTTTTGAATAACCAAAACGACAATTAAATGCGAATTGAGCACCCAATTCACTTCAAATGCCACACATCCCAACATCAACTAAAACAATATCTGGTGTGAAGATTTAATATTAAAGACTCCACTCCCCCACAACGGTTCAAAATTTGAAATAACCCAAAATCTGATAAAATACGAAATACGCATCATAAGCTTCATACATTCCAATATTTTTAGTAACACAAGATCTGAATTCTAAGAGTGAATTAATAGAAACTTTAAAATGGCCATAACTCCTTAATTAATAGAAACTTTAAAATGGTCATAACTCCTTAAATATTGAATTAATGAAAACTTTAAAATGACCATAACTCATTAAATATTGAGTTTTCGGCGTTTTTAGCTATTATTTGTGATCACTTTTTTAGGTACGAATTAGTGAAATCTTCAAAATGGCCATAACTCCTTAAATATTAAGTTTTCGGCGTTTTTAGCTATTATTTGTGATTATTATTAGTATTAGATGAAGTGGAATACTCCAGTCCACTGCATCTGGTACATAGTGCACATTTGAACATCTGGCACCTTGTAATATTAATATCAGACTTAGATTGTAAATATATGGTTTTATCGTCAGCTATATCCAGGGTCTCCATAAGGACCGACTAAACCTTATGAATTAATAAGAGTAGATTTCTTTCTTCACTGTGAGTCAAAATCGGATGTTTAACTGATTTTTAATACTAAATTACAATCTACTTCTAAATTACCAGCCACTAACTTTAATGAGAGAGTCAGTCTTAAAAAAGGTATTCCCAGCTAACGGTTTTGTTAGTCGAGGACGGCAAATGATCACTTGCTACCCTTTGGCAAGCTCCTGCAGTAGCAAGCATGTCTCTATCGTACCGAAAATAAAACTCTATATGTGATAGGCCCTAACTGAGTCAATGAGAATTCTTAGCCTTATGCTGTGAACGGCATACCAACGAAGACTAACTTGTTCATTACGTCCCCAACGAATGCAGAGTTTGTTGGCTGGTACTCTTTTCGTCGCACGTTGCTGTGGTCGTTGTTGTTGTTACCATTGTGTAGAAAATCCTATTATGGTATGTGGTTGTCATTACTAGTACCACTGGATGTGGCACAAACTCCTACAAAATTTTTGCATATATGCTTATCAGATTTTTGCTCAGGCCCCGCAATCCTTAAAATCAACCTACTTAAAATCAACCTACTAACCCATTATTTTTACAAAGACATTTTACCCGAAAAACAAGTTAAAAAGCAGTAAGTTTGGCCGGGCCGAGCTTTAAATACCCTCCACCTTTTGGAACGAATTTGAAAATTTTCAAAAAAAAAAAACATTCTTAAAAAATTCTGTTAAAATTTTAAAAATACCAAATATAGCCGTCTATTGGGTTCTATACGACGTGGAACTACATAGGCATTGTTTGTCATAAGCCATTACCATATTCAAACTCGAAACTTGAAATAAACAGTGAATAATGTAGCTAAAATCGTCAAAATATCGCATATAGGGAGGTACCGTTATATCGGAGCTGTGCGAAGACCTGCACCTGCATAGACAATTATCTGTCACAGGCTGTAGCATCCGTTACGAACTTCAAATGCCACATCTCAAACAATTTCGAGGGTATTGTACCTAAAATCGCTAAAATACCGAATATAGGGAGGTACTGATATATGGGGCCTATACGAAGACCTGGATTACATAGACAATTTTTTGTCACAGATTGTAGTTCTCATAACGAACTCCAAATACGTAATTTGAAACAACTCTGGTGAATAATGACGCTAAAATCATCAAAATACCGAATATTGGGTGGTACCCTTATATGGGGGCTATACAAAGACGTGGACCTGCACAGACATTTGTCTGTCTTAGGGTGTAGTATCCATTTCGAACTTCAAATACCAAATTTGAAACAATTCCGGTGAAGAATGTCGCTAAAATCACTAAAATACAGAATATACAGAATACCGTTATATGGGGGCTTTACGAAGAGGTGGACGTGCACAGACAATTTTCTGTCTTAGACTGTAGTATCCATTACAAACTTCAAAGGCCAAATTTGAAACAATTCCGGTGAATAAATTCGCTAAAATTATCAAAATACCGAATATCGGGAGTTACCGTTATATGGGGGCTATACGAAGACGTGGACATGCACAGACAATTTTCTGTCTTAGTCTGTAGTATCCATCATGAACTTCAAATACAAAATTTGAAACAATTCCGCTGAATAAATTCGCTAAAATCATCAAAATTCCGAATATCGGGAAGTACCGTTATATGGGGGCATTTACGAATTTAACCTGCCTACTGGAAAAATAAACATGTGTGCAAAATTTTAGCCATCTATCTCAATTCATTCGAAAGGTAGCGTGATTACAACATACAGACATGGACATCGACTAAGAATTTTACGCTGATCAAGAATATATATACTTTGTTGGGTCTGACATGAGTATTTCGAGGAGTTACAAACGGAATGACAAAGTTAATATACCCTCCATAGTATGGTGGAGGGTATAACAGTAAATATATATTGTGGCGACTTGAAGAGTAAAATGAAGTACAAAGCACTTAATGGGAATACCAACTGACAACTGAACCTCTATGTCATATTTTCAATAAAAAATTCTACAGATCAAAAATATATTTGAGTAAACATTTTCCCACCTACTTCATTTCGTTCGGAAGCTACATTCCACAGACTGATGGACATAGCTAAATCGGGCACATTCCGAGGGTTTAATATTGTTATTTTTCGAGGAGTTACAAACGTAAAGACAAACTTTATATGCCCTCCTTAAGATGGTGGAGGGTATATAAGTTCCCAAGTCTTTTCTCGACATTAATAACAATTGTATTTCACAAACTGATTTGAGGGAAAGGAGTGTCCATGTCAACCCAAACTTTAACCATTTCCCAATTGGTTTCAAAACAGGAAATCTTTCTTGTTCCGATGATAAATAAATACATTCTCCAATATATATTCTCAAAAGAATATTCACATCAACAAATTTTAATTTCGAGATTGAAAATGATTTTGTCTTTTCTAATAAGCACAATGTACCTCATTGTTGGCTTTACGTCTGCCACTTGTCTACAACAGTTTTTGCTTTCCTAAAATAATTTGTTAACAAAAAGAGAAAACCCCCAAAATAGAATATTCCACAAAAGAAGGAAGAACTTGCAACACTCTTACCCACAACATCAATTCGAACACGTAACCAGGGTAGAACTATAAACTCTTGTTGCAGCTACTGATGAGGAAAATATTTTCCTTCGGAAAACAAAAAAAAAAATAGAAAACATTGTTATTTTTGGCAGTAATTGTGTCTTCATTGGTTAGTACTTATTAGGGACAAATTGTTGCACTTGTTTTCGTTGGAAGTGTGAGCTAGTGCCAATGTCAGCTTTCAATTGTTTGTGTTGTTGCTTTTGTTTGTTTTTGTAATGTCTCCTTCTATTGTTTAGCGAACAAAACAATTCCATTTTCATTAGAACTCTTTTGTTCTGCACGAAAGATTTATCGATTTTCGCAAGACATCGATTTTGAAGGGAGGAAGGAGGGGCGGTGTGTGTTTGTTTTTGACTGGGGTTAATTTCTAATGGATAATTGATAACTGTTGAAAATTTAGGAAATTAATTTATAGGAAATTGTTGCCAGAAAGGCAATAAATTTCACTACTCTGTGAAATTTCTGTTTTCGATTAGAGTTGGTTAGATTAGGTAGAATCTAAATCTAGGGAAGATTTCATTCTCTGTATTGGAAAGCGTCTTTGCTAATTTCCTCAAAGATTAGGGATATCAAATCCATTAATGGATCTAAATCCAAATACGAGGCGATGACCAATTATTTCAATAGACTTCGTCCTTGGACCAAAAAAGTGAATTTTGCAAAGTTTTGTCTAGTTCGGACAATAAATGAGAACTGTATTTTTAATACAGTAAGTAAAAAAATATTAAGTTTGGCTGGGCCGAACTTCTAATACCCTCCACCATTGTGTAAAAAAAAATCATTTTATGCTAATGTATTTGGATTTAAACGTGTTCCACTTTAAACTACAAACTCCAGTACGATCGGTAGGAGAATGGTTAGAACCGTTATATGGGGCCTTACTAAAACGGGAGCCTATATAGGCAATTTCATATACAACGATTGTAATTTATTGCGAGTCTTAACTACTAAACTTGACATAATTTCGTGAGTAAATGTGACTAGGATGACTGGAACCAACATGGACAATGTTTTGAAACGGGTTGTAGAATCCATTATAAAGTACAAATACCAATATCCGGAACCATTATATGTGCGTTATAGGAAAATGTGGACCTAAATATCCAATGTTCTGCCACAGGAGCTAGATCCCATTACGAACTACAAATACCAATTATTAGACAAATCCGACGAAAAATGTGGGTAAAATCATGAAAATACCGGACCTAATATTCCATGTTCTGCCACCGGTGCTAGAACCCATTACGAACTACAAATACCAATTTTTGACAAATCATCAAAATACGGAATATCGCGAGGTACCGTTGTGGTATGGGTGATATACGAAACGTGCACCTTTATGTATAATGTTCCTCCATCGGAGCTAGAATCTATTACGAAATACCTTTTTTAGACAAATCCGTTATAAATGTGGCAAAAATCATGAAAATACCGAACATGGGAGGAATTTATATAGGGCGGCTATAAGAAAACGTGGACCTATATGTACAATGTTCCGCCACTAGAGCTAGAACCCATAATGAACTAAAACACAATGTAGGTGGGGTTAGGATCAGAATAGAACCTATTGTTTTGGGAGATGATCGCAAAATATTTTGGGGTTGAAATGGACCAAAAACAGAAAAATTGCTTGATTTTGCTGTCGTTCTACTGGCCACAATTATAAACTAATCGACGGAATTTTGCATGGCGTTAGAGTTAAGGGCTGGGCAGAAGCTTACCAATTGGGATGGTCATCGGACAATATTTAGTGGGTAAAATATACTATAATTTTTATGTAAAAATACGTCATTTTCCACTAAACCGCGAGTATTTTTAATCCCGACGAAATCACAAATACATTAACAAGTCACTTCTGTCCATTACAGTGATCCTGATAGCCAAGATATCGGATATATAGCAAAATAGCTAAAACCTATATGTAAAATAAATTGATATTAGTTATTCCGCTTATAAGTCAAGAACCGCTTGACAGATTTTCACAATTCTCATCAATTCGGAATGGTCTCTTGCCGGAAAAGAATAAAATCTATGAAAATCGCGTAAAAATATTCCAATAAAAAAGTGAATATTTTTTATTACATTTTTTTAATTGTCGCCATATTTTTTATCGCATGCGATTTTTTCAATTTGATTTACAATATTGATTTGTAAATTTTGTAATACTTTTTACCTTTTTTATACCCTCCACCTTGGAAAGGAGGATATATTAACTTTGTCATTCCGTTTGTAACATCCTTAAATTTTCGTCTTAGACCTCATAAAGTATATATATTCATAATCAGCATAAAATTCTAAGTCGATTTAACGATGTCCGTCTGTCAGTCTGTCAGTCTGTCCGTCTGTCTGTCCGTCTGTTTGTCCGTCTGTCTGTCTGTTGAAATCACGATACAGCCCACATTATTTGACGTAGCTATTTGCATTAGCAGAGCTATTTGCATTGTGTCTAGGATGGTTGGTATTGAAAATGAAATATATCGGTCCACGTTTGGTATAGCCCCCATATAACGGTACCTCCCGATATTCGGTAATTTGATGATTTTTGCCACATTTTTTGCCACATTGGTATTTGTTGGTCATAATGGGTTCCAGCTTCGGTGGCGAAACATTGCATGCATGGGTCCATGATTTGATATAGCCCCCATATAACGGTACCTCCCGATATTCGGTATTTTGATGGTTTTTGCAACATTTTTTCACTGATTTGTCTAAAAATTGGTATTTGTGGGTCCTAGTTTGTGTAGCGAAACATTGTAATTATAGGTCCACGTTTTGGTGTAGCCCCCATATAACGGTACCTCCCGATATTCGGCATTTTAATGGTTTTTGCCACATTTCTTCTAATGTTTCTTTTACCCTAAGGTGGAGGGTATTAAAAGTTTGGCCCGGCCGAACTTAATGTTTTTTTACTTGTTTATATTCAGGTCGCAATTATCGTCTGATGCTTACTAAATATTGCATGAGTCAGAATTGAAGCCTATTGGTATATTTTAATCATCATCTGCTGGTTGCAATTAAAAACCGGTCGACACGGAATTTTGCATTAGGAGAGAGTTAGGGACAGGGCAGAAGTCTAGCATTATGGATAACCATTGGATTATATTTAACGGGTAAATGGACCACACCTTTCGTGTGAAATTGTTTTGAATACCTATCAGCACCACAGAGGGCATAAATATAGGGAAACTGCCCCGGAAAAAATTCCAATCGTAACATTTGTATTTCAAAAACGAAATCTACCAAAATTTATTAGGACCTAAGGCGTCTTCCAACATATTTTAGGGTTGTAGAGTATCACATGGTCGGCCCGCACGACTACAGCTTTTGCTTACTAGTTAATTTAGAATTTGAAACTCGCAATAGATACAACCATTTAAAAGAAAATCGGCGCCATCGACTTCTTACAAAGCGATATCACTATAACCAATACTTGTTAAATTATTATGAACAAGTTTAAAAATCTGTAAGTTCGGCCGGGTCGAACTTTGAATACCCTCCACCATTTGGTACAAATTTGGAAATTTTCAAAAAAATAAAATCCGTTAAAAATTATATTAATATCATAAAAATACCGAATGTAGCCGTATATTAGGGTCTATACGACGACGTGGACCAGCATAGGCAACTTTTGTCACAAGTTTTTACAATATTCAAATGCGAAACTTAAAAAAATCTGTTTATAATGTAGCTAAAATCATCAAAATACCAAATATAGGAAGGTAGCATGGGGGTTATAAAATGTGGACCTGCACAGACAATTTTCTGGCATAGGCTGTAGTATCCATTACTAGCTTCAACTACCAAATTTGAAATAGTTCCGGTAAATATGTCGCTAAAATTATCAAAATACCGAATATCGGGGGTACCGTTATATGGGGGATATACGAAGACGTGTATATTTCGAGGTGTTAAAAACGGAATGACAAACCTTATATACCCTACATACTACGGTGGAGGGTATAAAAATATTAAATGTAATAATATTGGAGTCATTTGAAGAAATCTGTTCTCTTCGAACATGAATTAATGTAGAAATTTGAAGTAAGGACAAACAGATACGAAGGCTCCAATTTAAAAGAATACGGAAAAATAACTCGAGCTGATAAACAGAACTCTTAAAAACTCTATATTACACTATGCGGCAAAATTCAGTTTTCAATAAGTACGAGAAATGTTGAGAGCTAAAATAGAAGACACGTTTATCGGCGTTTTGAAAGTTTACATCGCAAAGTAACCTAAATAGAGGGTTCAAGTCCCACTCTCTCACTTTTCAAAATTTACCAATTAATATTCCTCGAAATCCGAGCATTTTAGAAATATAGTGTCTTCGGCAATATTGCAGATAAAATACAAGGAATATATTGATTTTTAACCCTCAAGCGAGTCAACAGACCTCTTTTATTTCTTTTTTTTTTAAATAATGTTAAAAACTCAATTTAAAGTGAATCGTAGCAAGTCAAAATATTCCACAAAATTATTTATCATAAAATTCTACTATGGGTCCTCGAGGAGGTCAAGGGTCTAAATCTTACTCTTGCGCCACAAATTCATACATATTAACAAGTAAAAAAACAGTAAGTCCGGCCGGGACGAACTTTAAATACCCCCCACCATTTGGAACGAATTAAAAATTTAAAAAAAAAAATCCATTAATTTTTTTTCAAATCTTTACAATTTCTAATATAGGAAGGTGCCGATATATGGGGGAATATATGACATTGTTTACCTATTAAGACAAATCTATGTCTGGGCGCAAAGTACTCACAAGGAACTCCTTGTGTGGTTTTTCAGACAATACGATTTGAAAATGTGGCTAAAATCATCAAAATACCGAATACCGAGGGGTACCGTTATATGGGGGCTATACGATATCGTAGACCTATATAGATAATTCTCTGCCGAGGTATAAAGTACCCACAAGGAACTTCTTGTGTGGATTTTCAGACAATTCCGTTGAAAAATGTGAGTAAAGTTATCAAATTACCGAATATCGGTGGTACCGTTATATTGGGGATGTACGATATCGTGGACCTATATAGACAATTCTTTCTCAGATGGTAAAGTATTCACAAGGAACTACTTGTGTGAATTTTCAGACAATTCCATTGAAAAATGTGACTAACATCTTCAAATTACCGAATATCGGAGGTTACCGTTATATGGGGGCTATACGATATAGTGGACAAATATAGCCCATCTTCGAACTTGACCTGCCTGCAGACAAAAGAGAGATCTGTGCAAAATTTTAGCTTCCTATCTTAATTCGTTTAGACTGTAGCGTGATTACAACAGACGGACGGACAGAGCTAAATCGTCTTAGAATTTTACGCTGATCAAGAATATATATACTTTGTTGGGTCTAAACCCTCCATACTTTGTATGGTGGAGGGTATTAAAACACATTTTAGGGTTAAAGCGGACGGGCCGACTATATGATACTCTACACCACTATGCATATTTAGTAGAGCTCCCGTAACAAAATAATTTATTTAAAGTAGATCATACCACCTATTAACCGCTGGCTTCAGAGGGAACTAATATATGGGAGGCATATTCAATTCTGAATCGATTTTTACCAAATTTAAAGGAGAAATTCTATATAGTATCCGAGTTCCACCAAAGAGGAACGAACGAAATTAGTCATCATTTGCACAATAAACCTGAAACCGCAATAAGGATAAATATGGGAGCTATTTCCAAATCTGACCCGATCTCGATAAAATTTGGCAGAGGCATTTCTGGGCTGTATCTGATATCCCTCTTGTGATGATGAAAAACATTGATAGCAAAAAAGAAACATGAAAGAGGAATTTATATTGAAATAGCCCAACACAAATATATCTGTTAATCATTAAAAATTTTGGTAAATTGGCCTTTGCCTTTCCAACAAGGGAATGATACATCTGTGAAATATCCATAATTTCTAGAGTTATTTGTTTTCCACAAAATATATCATTAAAAAATAACTTTCAATCATTTAGAAATTCAGCGAATTCCTTGAATACAACGTTTCGCCGATAAACAAAGATATCAATACCATCCATATCATTTATTTAACTTCTGGCACAATGATATGCGTGACTAAATTTTAATGATCATCCACATCATCGCCAAACATCATCATCTTTCTAAAAATAAAAACATCTACTTTAAATTTCTGTCTATTAGAACGCAGAAAAATCCCATTCTTTGGTTCTGATACATCAAGTCACTAGTTCCATACTTTGTATTCCATGAAATGGGGTGAAATCAACCTGTGGATAACCCTTCAGCCGAGAGAGAAACATCAACAACTGACAAACAAAACAAAACAAAAAGAGAAAAGATTCTGACAACTTTATTACATATTTATTCAGCCATTGAGACAGAAAATCCCCACCAATGAAGTTTGGCTCGCCATAATAGGCAGTAAGACGGGAGAGGGGGAGAAAGAAAATAAACGAATCAGTAACAAGTTTTAAACTGTGACGGCTTAATCGAAACTGTAAAGACCTAACTAAAGTGATTCCAAGACATCTTTGCTTCACATTTGTTCACCACATTCGTTTTCGGAAATATATTTGCATTTTCTGATTGCAAACGCGTTCTTTTGCTGGCATTGTCCCTAATGCCAATTGTGAGTACGTAAGGGTTTACGGATATACAGGGTGAGATGAAAAAACTGCAACCAATTTCAGGCTGTTGTCATTTCTAAGCCACTCGTCCCACAGCTGTTAAAATAATTCCAGTGACAGCTTATTATATTGCTTACAAGCGTACAAAAGCATTTTGGTGAGAATTTTCCAGCAAAAAAAAGGTATTCGTGATGGAATTCAAGCGTGATAGTGTGATTTCTTTATATTTGGCTGGAAAACCACAAGTAGCTATCGTCAGACCACTCCAGCATTTAAATGCGAATAATTATTTCGCTCGTTACCGTAATACTGTGGCGTTACCCGACGTGAAGGAAGTGGACGGAAGAAAACAGCAACATCAGCAGAAATGGTTCGAAAAGTAAAGAAGCGACTTGATCGAAACCCACGTCGCAGTGGCCGAAAAATGGCTCGTGAGCTGAACATATAGTAATATTCCATTCGGCAAATATTGCAAAATGAGCTCGGGGTAAAGCCATTGAAATTCCAAAAAGTGCAAGATCTTACACCGCAACAGAAAGAAAATAGACTCAAAAGAGCTAAAGAGTTGCTTCGCTTGGCCGAAAGTGTCGAACTGCCGAATTGGGTTTTCTCCGATGAGAAAAACACTCGTTGCCCAGCAGTTTGTAAACAAACAAAATGATCGTGTTTACTTGCACATAGAAGTTAGCTGAAAATGTGCAGAACTCAAGCGCCGGCCATGGTAACGGTGTGGGTCGCCATAACAGCCGATTGTCTAATTAAACGACCATGGCATCAGAATAAATGCCGAATATTATGCCGAAAATATTCTGGAGGCTGTATTAAAGCATTGGGCACGCAAACATTGTGGCCGCAGACCATGGACATTCCAACAGGACTCAACACCATCGCACTCAGCACGTGCCACCCAAGAATGATTGCAAAATGAGGATTCTCGCTTCAGTACCAGCCCACAATGGCCACCAAAATCTCCGGATACCAATCCGTTGGACTATTGTGTCTGGAGTATTTTGGAAAGCAAAATATGGAAAGGGACGAAATACCGCAGAGCAACATTCGGACAGCGTGTGACGGATTATTGGCCATTTGTAGGCCATAATTCGTACCACAGGTGACCAATTCTAAATTTGGAGACCCTATCTATAACTTATCAATAGATATGTTCATTCATAAACTAAATTTTCTGCAGTTACCTCCGATTCGGTATATATATTTTATAAAGCCTATGTTATTTTCAGGCGATGCTCTAGTATGATTAAATTTTTCAGGTAAATCTCTTTAGCAAAATCAAAAGTACAAATATTTTCATCTTTTATAGATATAGAAAAAGAAAGAAAGAAGAAGAAGATTGATTATTCCACCCCTTTGGGTTCTCATGGCGAATACCTATTTATTCAGAACACACACGCCAATAAATGTGGTTTACATATGGGAGACTGGTGTAAAGCCATTTATTAATTTGAAATTTCTATTATCCTAAAATACCCATTAAAATAAATCCATTTATCCAAATTAATTTATCCTCAAATGAAATCTGCAAAATTCCTTCTTATCTGTATCTTCCGATCCTTACACTTTACATTGCATAAATCATAATGAAAGCTACAACCGACCTTAAAATACACCTTTTAATACACATGTCACAATAAGGACAGTTCACTGGACATTTATGGACAATATAAAATGCCCAATGATAAATTTATTCCAGGGAAGGGACTTATTTCACGAAAAATAATGTATGCCTCACATTTATAAGCAAATATTAGTCATGGAGGTAAAAGAAGCATTCTACAAAAAAGTATGAATACACTGGTCAGTGATTTCGGGCATCAAGTGTGGCACGAAGCCGACGACGACAACATTCAGAATGTCGCCACAATTTTGTGCGCCACCCCACCCCCCTCAGTGACCGATGAAATCACTTGTCTTGTATCTGCTTTTTTATGGGATGGTTGCATGCAAACATCCAGACAGCACAGATTTCCTGCACTGACACTCCATGCGTCCATGCGCCTGCGTGAAATTTGCCTGCCACATGGAAAATGTAAAGTTATATTTCAGCGGCAGTCGTCTTATTTCATTTTTCTCCTCTCTCTCCCTCTTTTGTCCATTCTGAAATCTTCATCTGACATGACATTTATCTTTATTATTGCCACAGGCGTTGCCGGGCGTTTTGTTGTTGCTGTTGTCGCCATTGTTGATTTACATCGCTCGGTACGCATTTTATATTTTGCAGTCAAGAAGGCTCATTCGATGTTAGCTGATCGTGTGCAGCCACTTGAGGGAGGAGGCAGTGATAACTGAGATATGAACATGTTTTGCGTCATAATTGTTATCATTTTTGTGTGGTATGTTAATTGGGGGTAATTATTTGAATATGTGTTTCGGGTTGACAAGGATGATTGATACCTGTAAATAATCAAACATGGGCCCATAAGTAAACTTAAGACTAAGCATTTAGATCGGAACACTCCATTGAAAACAATTATTATACCCTCCACCATACATAGTATGGAGGATCGAAATAATCATTTATACCCAATAAAGTATATATATTCTTGATCGGCGTAAAATTCGCCCTGTCCGCCCTTTAGCCCTGTCCGTCCGTCCGTCTGTTGCAATCACGCTACAGGCTAAACGAATTAAGGTAGAAAGCTAAAATTTTGCCCAGATCTCTCTTTTGTCTGCAGGCAGGTCAAGTTCGAAGATGGGCTATATCGGTCCACGATATCGTATAGCCCCCATATAACGGTACCCCCGATATCCGGCATTTTGATGATTTTAGCCACATTTTTCAATGGAATTGTATGAAACTCCACACAAGCAGTTCTCTAAGAGCACTTTATCTCTTAGCAGAGAATTATCTATATAGGTCCACGATATCATATAGCCCCCATATAACGGTACCCCCCCGATATTCTGTATTTTGATGATATTAGCAACATTTTTCAATGTAATTGTCTGAAATTCAACCCATGGAGTTCTTTGTGAGTACTTTATCCCTTGACTGAGAATTATCCATATAGGTCCAAAATAACGAATAAACCCCATATAACGGTATCCCCCGATATTCGGGATTTTAATGATTTTAGCCACATTTTCCAATGGAATGGTCTGAAAATCCGAACAACGAGTTTCTCGTGAGTACTTTATTCATTGAATGAGAATTATCTATGGTGGAGGTATTTAAAGTTCGGCCCGGCCGAACTTACTGCTTTTTTACTTGTTTTATTGTCATACGATGTTAGGAAGATTTTCCTTTTTTGCCATACCTGTAATGACATATTTTCAAATAAACAAACAATCCTTAAAATGGCCTTCCACATACATAAGACCCCAGGAGGTGCTTCTATCTATACTATATATCTCAAAATTAAATTTCATATGAGGGCACATCAAAGAGGTATCATATATAATCTGACGTTCTCTAAAAGAAGTCCTCAGTAAAATGACCTCAGTTAAAACCCATTGAGGATTTTTATACCCTACACCACATAGTGGTAAGGGTTTTATGTCTTTGTGCATTTGTTTGTAACATGGAAAAGGAAGCGGGATAGACCGATAGTTACTTTTGAGAATCTTCATAGAACATCTTTCAGAGTCGATTTATGTATATCAGTCCGCCCGTACGTCTGTCCATGTATTTTTATGAACGAAATACAGGTCGCATTTATTATCCGATTGAAATAAAAATTTCCAAACAATATTTGTTTGGCCCAATGACGAACCCAACTGAAATTGGTGATAATCGGTTCAAATTTAGACATAGCTCAAACATATATCTTCAACCAATTTCGGGGTGATTGTGCACAAAATGACCAATATCAGTTCAAATGACCAGAATTTTGGCATATTCGACTAAATTCAGTCTAGAAGCAAGTACATCAAACCGGTTCAAATATAGCCGTATCTCCCATTTATATGTTTCATCCGATTTGGTGTGAAGGTCCCCCAAATGCGTAATATGCACTCCCCAAGAAGAAGAAGATAACTAATGGAGATCTAAAATACCTCTGTCAAATTTTATCGAGATCGGATCAGATTAGAATATAGATCCCATTTATAACTTTATTCGATATTAGGTTTATTGTGCACCAAATGCTTAATATTAGCCCACTTAGACTGAATTTTGGCACTTCCGACGGAATTCAGACCAGAAGCAAGTACTTCAAACTTTGGTGAAAATCGGTTCAGATATAGCCATAACTACCATATATATGTTTCTTCCGATTTAGTGTAAAAGTCCCTCACATGGCTAGTATGCACGCCACAACAATAATATTTCATACCGGACATCAGATACAGGTCGAACATGCCTCTGCCAAATTTTACCGAGATCTGTTCAGGTTTTTATATAGCTTCGAGATACATCTTCTTCCGATTTTATGGATATTGCTGACTATATACAACATCAACCAAAACCGGATAGATTTTTTCATATTCAACCGAATTTTCCCATTTAATAAAACTCGTTCCGCTACATCTATTGCTCCAATAAATATTTGTATAACCCCTAAAATATATATATTCATGATCAGCATAAAATTCTAAGTCGATTTAAGGATTTCCGTCGGTTTATCTCCCCGTCTGTCTGTTTAAATCTCAATACAGCCCACATTTTTCACGTAGAGCTTCAATTTTGCAGAACAATTTGTATTGTGTCTAGGATGGTTGGTACTGAGAATGAGATATATCGGTCCGCGTTTCGGTATAGCCGCCATATAACGATACACCGTATTTTGACGATTTTTGCGACATTTTGCACGGATTGGTGTAAAAATTGGTATATGTAGGTAGTAATGGGTTCAAGTTTCACAGGCGAAACATTGCATGTATAAGTCTACTTTTTTGTATAGCCCACATATAACGCTACCTCCCGATAGTCGGTTTTTGGATGATTTTTGCCACATTCCACGGATTTGTCTAAAAATTGGTATTTGTAGGTCATAATGGGTTCTTGCTAGTGTGGCGGAACATAGTACATATAGGTCCACGTATTTGTATGGCCCCCATATAACAGTAATTTTTGTTAAATTTTTCCACGAATTTGTCTAAAATTGTTAGTTGTATGTCATAATGAATTCTAGCCCCGGTGGCTAAACATTGTATATATAGGTCCACGTTTTTGTATAGACCCCATATAACGATACCAACCGATATTCGGTATCTGGATGTTCTCACCATATTTTTCCACGAATTTGTCTAAAAATTGGTAATTGTAGTTCCATTTAATTGTTTCAAATTTGGTATTTAAGAAGGTTTGGTAGATGACAATCCTTGAGGTGTAGCAAACGGAGTGGCTTTCACCCTCCATATAAAAAGGCTCATCTATATTTGAAGACCTCAAAGAGGTTTTCTATATAAGGAGACCCCACAAAATCTGCTGTATAAGGTCTCATTATCTTTATTAGAGAACCTCAGAAAAGTCTTCTAAACAAGAAGACCTCAAGAAGTAATTCCGAATAAGGTGTCTTCAAGAAAATCTTTTATCTAAGGGGTCCTCCAAAATGTCTTCTGTATGAGAAAACCTCAAAAATATCTTCTAAATTTGAAAATCTCTATAAGTTCTTCTATATGAAAAGACTTTAAATAATCTACCATTGTAACTTCATTTATGGCCCCAAAACTTAACTAAATTCTCCACCCAACATTTTCGAATCGACACACAACTTGTAATGCTCACTCAGCATTGTGGGTATGGACGTTGCCGTATCGTTATTGAATTAAGTTTATGATTTAAACAAATTTCACGGTTATTTGTCGTTGCAGATGACTCCTCTCCTTTAGAATGACGATGATCACGACGTCTTGTGGACACTTGTTTTTTTTTTCCTTTTTCATGTATAGACCAAATGCCTTTATTTATGATTTAGTAGCTGCACCACGGAAACATAATTTTGAATGCACCTTTTGGCCAATGGATTGCATTCTTGGTAATATGTGAAATTAAGTGGCATCCAGCCACATAATGTTACCCCATATGGCAGCGAATAATGTGCTAATGAATCATCATTAGTAGCGAAAGGAAAGTTTAAAACGGCGATTGGATATGGCCACTGTGGCGTTTAAAATAACTTTGGAAAAAGAACAAGAAATTGTTGTCAATTTAGAATTAACATTTTTTTCCACTGTACCCTACATTTGGAGAAGGCAATATGGTTTGTTTTTTCTCAAAGGTATTTATTATATCAATATAACTGTTAAATATTAACATGCCGATATCGTAGCTTATATGATTTTTTGAGGAATTTGGGACCGTAAAATCATAATGCTTTATACCAGAGGATTTTTAAGATCAATTTTTTTTGGATAAGTACTAAATTAAGAAGTTGGATTCAACAAAGACCAGTAAAGAAAGTCTTAAAGTCGGTCGGGGCCGACTTTATGATACCCTACACCACTTTGCTAATTTAGTAGAGCTGCGCATAACAATTAAAAGTTTTTATGGGAAAATTCAATCATACACGCTATGATTATAATTATAATTTAAAGTTCAAAGGGCTAAATATGCCGAAGCATTTATATCTTTTAAATTCGGAATTACCCATTTGGTGCATCGGATAAAGAAATAATAATTATTAATTATTAATCGATAAAATTTTGCAAAGATATTTCTGAGCTGTATTTGATATATTTCCTAGAATATCGTTGTTACGGAGTGCATATTACGGCTTTGGGTAACAAATATGACAAATCGGATGAACAGTATATATGGGAGCTATAGCTATATCTGAACCGATCTTCACCAAATTTGACATACTAGCTTCTAGACTCAATTCGGTCGTAAGTGCCAAATTTCATCCCATTTGTGCAAATATTAGACGTTTGGTGCACAAAAAAAAAGTAAATCGGACGAAGTTATATATGGGAGCTATATCCAAATCTGAACCGATCTCGATAAAATTTGGCACATGTATTTCTGAGATGTATTTGATATGTTTCCCCAAGTATTGTTGTTACAGAGTGCATATTACGGCTGCGGAGGACAAAAATAACAAATCGGATGAACAATATATATGGGAGCTATAGCTATATCTGAACCGATTTCGATCAAAGTTGGCATACTTATTTTCAGGTCCAATCTGATCGTACGTGCAAAATTCCATACTATTCGGACTGATATTACACGTTTGGTGCACAATAAAAGGCAAATCGGACGAGGATATATATGGGAGCTATATCTAAATTTTGACCGATTATCTCCAATTTCAATAGGGTTCGTCCTTGGGTCAAACAAATGATTTGTGCAAAATTTCATCTGGATAGGGCAATAAATGCGAACTGTACTTTGTTTACAAAAATACATGGACATGCATAAATCGACTCTGAATGTGATTCAAAGCAGATCATCAAAAGGAACTATGGGTCTATCTCGTTTCCTTTTGCCTGTTACAAACAATGCACAAAGACATAATACCCTGACCACCTTGTGGTGTAGGGTATAAAAATGGTAGTCTTTTCATCGTTGGGGTATCATTGGGTCGACCTTGCCAACTGCAGACTTTCATAACTTGTTTTCAATTAGTTATTACTATTTTTGTTGTTGTTCACATGAAGAAAATCCATTTAAATTTTCCTGTTACCAAAGAAAATTAAAAGAATTTATCATCAATTTGGTGTGCTGAAGTTGTTGTTAAAGGATATTATGTGCAAACGACTGCTGGTTATTGACTATTTCAAAAGGGCTCTTTTGTGTTGCCTTTCAATCATGGATCGACAAGATATTAAAAGTTTAATTTAATAAATTAACAAGAAATTATGCAGCCAAGGCAGTCTGCAGAAAAAAACCAAGGCAGTGCGATGCAAGAGATTGTAAGCATTAATCATGTACAAAATTAACGAACATTGTGTAACAGAAAATGAACTCATCTATTGGGTGTTGAAAGTTCCGGTTTGTCCAAAGTGAGTATACTTGACTATGGTGTGATTAATTTTTACGATTGTCAAATGAAATAAGGAATCGTTTTTTACAAGGTGGCGCAAAACTAATCCTTCTATCAGAAAATGCTAAAAATTTTACGATTGGCCCTAAATGCCTTAATTACTGCCAAAAAACATCGGAATGTCTGTCAAAAATCGCAAAAATTATAGCATTTTCTAATAGGACGATTACTTTTGCGCCACCTACAACATTATGTGTTGGGGGTATTATAAGTTTGATTGGGTCAAAAATTATGTAACACCTCGAAATATTGGTTTCCCACATAGGAAAGTATATATGGATCTTCCTATCTCGCCGAGCTGAGTCGATCTAGCTATGAATGTCCGTCCGTCCGTCTGTCCATGTTAATTTGTAATCACTCTATAGGTCGTAATTATGGCCCGATCTTCACGAAATTTAGAATGTAGGTGGGGTTAAGGTCAGAATAGAATCATATTTCTTTTGGAGATGATCGCATAATATTTAGGGGTTGAAATGGACCAAAAACTGAAAAATTTCCTGATTTTGTAGCTGCTCTACGGGTCGCAATTATAGACCAATCGACGCGGAAGTTAGCATGGTTCTAGAGCTTAGACCTGGGCAGAAGCCTTCCAATTGTGATGGTCATCGGGTAATATTTAGTGGGTGAAAAAGGCCATGACATTTGTGTTAAATAAAATCAAATTTTCCATTAAACCGCAAATATTTTTAATCCCGGCGAAATTACAAATAGACGATCAGGTCAATCCTGATCATTACGTAGATGCCGATAGTAAATATATCGGATATATAGCGAAATATGTACAATAAATATATACAAAGGAAGGGGATGTTAGCTGAAATGTTTATATCTCAAGAATGGCTGGACGGATTTTGACAAATTTTGTCAATTCAGAACGCCCTCTTGGCATAATAGTACAAAATCTAAAAAAATCGCATTAAAATATGCAAGTAATGATGTTAATATAGATTTTGTTGTATTTTGTGATTTTTTTTTATTTTTTCATATTTTTTATCGCATGCGATTTTTTTCTATAATTGAAGTATATATTTTGTAATATTTTTTCACCTTACAACACAGGTTGTGGTTATTATATACAGATTGCAATTATCGTCCGATCCTCACGAAAATTTTCAAGGGGTAGGGTTAGGCTCAGAAGGGCTAGGCCAATTTTTTTCAAAGATGTCCGCAATATATTTAGAGGTTGAAATGGACCAATTAAAAATGTGATTTTGCAGCCGTTATAAAAGTCACAAATAGAAACCAGAGGACACGAAATCTTGCATAAAGTTAGAGTTTAGGACAGCGGGTACAATGGACCACTAATTTTGTGTGAAAAAATACCAACATTACTTACAGGCGATATCCGAAATACACAAAAGGCGAACTTCTGGTTTTGTATGCTGATTTCGTTGACGAATATAGCCAAATATCGTAGACAAGCTAATCGTATAGATGAGTCTCAATTTGGAGATACAGAGGGGCCACTTGCTTTTGAAGATGATCTCAAAATACTTAGCGGTTTAAATGAACCAAAAATAGAAAAAAATCCTGATTAAACAATTGAAGCCAATAAACACGCCTGAGAAGAGAGTTAAGGACAGGGTATAAATCTAGCATTTTGGATGACCTTTGGATTATATTTAGCTGTGCTGCTACATTTCTATAATGTCCTTTTTATATCCTCCACATATATAGTATTGATCATGTAAGACCCAAGAAACTATATATATATTCCAGATCGGGGTAAAATTTTATATCCATTTTGCCATGTCAGCTTAAAGCTTAAATTTAGCACAGAGGTGTCTTTTGTCTGCAGTCTGGTCACTAAGCTATATCGGTCAATGTCTTTATATAACCCTCATATAATTGTACCTCCCCATATTCGGTATTTTGACGATTTTAGTGACACTTTCTAATGGAAAAATTTTAAATTCAGTATTTAGAGTTCATAATATATTCTACCCCCTGTGGCGGAACTTTGTATACAGGGTAAGATGAAAAAACCGCACTCAACTTCAGACTGCTGTCATTTCCAAGCCACTCGTCCGACAGCTATTAAAATTATTCCAGTGACAGCTCATTATATTGTTTTCAAGCGTACAAAAGCATTTTGGTGAGAATTTTTCAAAAAAAAAAGAGTTATTAGTGATGGAATTCAAGCGTGAAATATTTGGCTGGAAAACCACAAGTGGCTATCGTTAGAGCTCGGCGTAAAGCCATTGACATTCCAAAAAGTGCAAGAACTTACACCGCAGCGGAAAGAAAACAGACTCAAAAGAGCTAGAGATTTGCTTCACTTGGCCGAATGTGGTGAACTGGCGAATTTGGTTATCTCTGATGAGAAAACATTCGTTTTCCAACATTTTGTAAACAAATAAAATATACATGTTTACTTGTCAAAGAGGACAGCTGATAATGTGCACCTTCGGTTGACCACCAGAACTCGGTCCATGTCAACCATGCCACGCTGTTCGAGGACATTGAGAATACTACCCTCCGGCCAAGTTTGAAACTTTGGATATTCAACTATATGTGTGGACGCCAGTCGTACGTGGAATTCCGGAACAAGAAGTCCAAGCCAAGTAGAGTGAAACAGGCAGTTCCCCTAGATGGGGTGATATCTCCGAAACTGTTTAACCTCTATCTTTCCGGATGACTGTACGATCATGGCGTCGGGTCCTGTAGTTGATGACATATGTGTCAGGGTGAATAGCTATCTCGCGGAGCTTGCCTCCTTCATCCATGCGAGGAATATGAAAATATCCGCCACTAAATCAACGGCCACACTATTTACCACATGGACTTCGGATGTGAGAACACGGCTGAATGTGCAGGTCGAGGCGCACATAATTCCGACCACTAACTACCCCAAAATCCTTGGGTCACGTTCGATAGCATGTTAAAGTCTTTCGCGCAAGCCACAGTTGTCTGCGATAAACTGAAAAGTAGAAACAAGGTCCTCAAGGCGCTAGCCGGCAGAATTTGGGGTGCGGATAAGGAAATCTTGCTGACCTCTGATAAAGCGATAGGTCGGTCTGTGTTTATCTATGCGGTTCCA
Organism: Musca domestica; assembly: GCF_030504385.1. Lineage (NCBI taxonomy): Eukaryota > Metazoa > Arthropoda > Insecta > Diptera > Muscidae > Musca > Musca domestica. The sequence continues at coordinate 28,064,123 of NW_026712328.1, read as the reverse complement.
GTGTGGTATGTGAATACAAATGCAATGCAGTGGAAAAGTAGGCAGACCTGCCAGAAAGCCGCCCTGAGAACTGCAACAGGGTGCCTCCTCATGACACCTGTGGACCATTTACATGAGGAGACGAAGGTTCTTCCCTTACGTCAGCATTATCATATGCTTTCGTTGCAGTACCTGCCTGGGTGTTATCGTGGGAGTCATCCTAACTACCATATGGTGGACTGAGGAAGGAAGAGAGGGAGGGATGGAGGAAGAGTGGAAGAGGAAGAGAGAGATAGAGAGAGATGACAAGAAAGATAGAGAGAAAGAGAGAGAGGGGAGAGAGAGGAGAGAGATGAAGAGGAAGAGAAAAGGTCATTGACCCCAGATCAAGAGGTCATTGACCCAAGGTCAAGAGGTCATCGACCCCAGGTCAAGAGGCCATTGACCCCAGGTCAAGAGGTCATCGACCCCAGGTCAAGAGGTCATTGACCCCAGGTCAAGAGGTCATTGACCCCAGGTCAAGAGGTCATTGACTCCAGGTCAAGAGGCCATTGACCCCAGGTCAAGAGGCCATTGACCCCAGGTCAAGAGGCCATTGACCCCAGGTCAAGAGGCCATTGACCACAGGTCAAGAGGCCATTGAACCCAGGTCAAGAGGTCATTGACCCCAGGTCAAGAGGTCATTGACCCCAGGTCAGGAGGTCATTGACCCCAGGTCAAGAGGTCATTGACCCCAGGTCAAGGGGCCATTGACTTTTTCTCTCTCTCTCCCCCTCGCTCCCTCTTTCTCCTCTTCCTCTCTCTTCTTCTGTCCCTCTTCCTCAATCTCCCTCTTTCTCTCTCTCGGTTCTTCTCCCCCTCTTTCTCTGTCCCTCCTTCTACCCTCTCCATACTTCTTTCCTTAGGTGACCCCAGGTCAAGAGGTCATTGACCCTTTCTCTCTCTTCCCATCTCTTCTTCTCTCTCTCCTCCTCTCTTGTACTCTCTCCCCTCTCTTCTTCTCTCCCTCTCAAGCAAGCGCTTCGCCGGGAATGGACCAAAATACCGCAACATTCGGACATCGTGTGACGGTTTCATTGGCCATAGTTCGTACCACAGGTGACCAATTCGAACAAATCTAAACTTATTCTAAAATTTGATGCTATTTTCTTCCATTCAATGAAATTAAAAAAAAAATATTTACAAATTATGGCGTTTGACTTTGTTGTAGTTTTTTTATCCCACCCTGTATATATGTCGGAAAGCCGACTTTTACTATTATATTATGGAAAGATTTTAGCAAGGGTTAGCGTCCAAGGTATTTGGTATTTGTTTGCAATTTTTTGTTCTCCAAGAGTTATATAAACCAATCCCACCAACTTCTGTTAGTACTTGTATCAAGAAAACCAATAACATAATTTGAAAATTATTTCTAATCCGTTATGGTCTTCAATTGCACCAGATTATTTATAAAATAGAAGAGAGGAAATTATGTTCACTTGCTGTCTATAAATAATTTAATTTTTCCCACATTTTTTGTTTTCAAAAATAAATGTGTAGTTCTATTTAATATAGTTACCAACACGTGTTGGAAATTAGTGATTTCTCCCAATTTTTTTTTTGCGGCGGGGAATTTGTATTTCTTCTTTCCAACGAATCCGATCTTATGGCTTCATTAAAAACAGTCTAAGCTTTCGCTTAGCGAAGGAAACGAATCATGAAATGTTGCCGGGCCAAATGTTACGTTTTGTTATTGTTGCCTTTTTTGTTTTTTTTTTTTTTTTTTAATTTTCTTCAAGACAATGAATGAACTTGATTACAGTGAAAATTTTGCGATTTAAACCAAAGACGTTGCTTTATTTATTTATTTCAGTTTTTTTTTTTTCTTAGTTGCTCCCCAGAAAAACAAAACATAAACAATTTTAAAGTAACCAAGAAGAAAAAAAAAACAATGACAAAAAGTCATTGCCCTGTTTACACGACTTGGTTGTAAGAATACGAATTTGTTGTTTTTGGTTTCGTAGATTTTTTTTATAATTTCTTCTGTTTTTTGTTGCCCTCTTGGGAGGCTTGTCAGAGTTAATTTAATGCCGTTTTTCGTTCATGAACTTCAAATACAGATTCCCAAGGTGACTTTCGTTGCCACAACATTACCAGGGGTCATATTCCACAACGTGTAACATCAATTATTTAATAACCACAGAAGTAATGATTATATAATATGAGACGGCTTTTCTTATATTCGGTTAACTGTCTTCATTAAAATATTGAGTTTTTTTTTCTTCATAACTTTAAAGCTATTTTGAATGTAAAATAAATAATAATTATTATGCAATGTGAAGCATTACCATAGAAGATGGTGCGCTTCGCTACCCCTTTTGATTTTATATGCATTCAAAATTTTATTTACGAATATATGTTGGTTAAAAAAAAAACAAATTTAAAAATTAAAAAAAAAAAAATGATTGCACTACTTTAATGCGTAAATAACCAAAACCATTAGAAAAGCAGTAACATGACATACATACACGAAGGGTTTGTCCTTCGGATTTATTTATTTCATAGCAAATACCAAGCGTGCAGTAAACCGCAATCTTTCGAAGTTGAGTGGCATTTCTATTGCAATTAGTGAATTCGTGATAGCAACATACTTCGCCGTAATAAGCGTATTTCAAATCAATTGTTGTGTTGTTCTTATTAAAATCATATCCCAATCTGATCCGATTTAAATATAATTTAAAAAAAAATAAAATACTTTTACACCAAACTCCGCCACACCTTTCATATTTCATTGAAATTGGTGCGTCAAATATGTGAAATCGGCCGAGAATACATATATATGGGAGCTATATCCAAATCTTAACTAATTTCCAATTAATTTGTCACTTTTATTATTGTAACCAAATTCCGCCACACATTCTGAATTTTATTGGTATCGGTCATATATATCATGTTTGGTGCATAACATGTATGAAATTGGCCGAAATATATATGTTAGCTATATCCAACCTCAACTGATTTCAATATAATTTGACAATTTTTTCTGGTGCCAGATTTTGTCTCTCTCGCTTTGGGTGCATCAAATATGTGAAATCGGCTGAGTATATATATGGGAGCTATAATCAAATCTGAGCGTATTTGAATAAAATTTGTCAAATTTATTTTTGTTCCAAATTTAGCCACTCATGCCGAATTTCATTGGTATCGGAAATACGTATCGTGTTTTGTGCATCAAATATGTGAAATCGGCGGAAAATATATATGGGAGCTATATCCAAATCTGAACCGATTTCAATTTAATTTGACAAGTTCATTTTGGCTCCCAATTCCGTTACTTATTTTAAATTTCATTACAATTGGAAATACATATCCTGTTTGGTCTACCAAATACATGAAATCGGCCGAAAATGCATATGGGAGCTATATCCAAATCTGAACCGATTTCAATATAATTTGGGAAATCAATTTTTTAGATAAAATCTATCACACGTTTCAACTTTCATTGAAATTGGGGATACATAGCGTGTTTGGTGCATCAAATGCTTGAAATCGGTCGAAAATATATATGGGAGCTATATCCAAATCTGAACCGATTTCAATATAATTTGGGAAATCAATTTCTTAGATAAAATCTATCACACGTTTCAACTTTCATTGAAATTGGGGATACATAGCGTGTTTGGTGCATCAAATGCTTGAAATCGGTCGAAAATATATATGGGAGCTATATCCAAATCTGAACCGATTTCAATATAATTTGACAAATTTATTTTCGAATTAAATCCCGTCACACATTCCAAATTTCATAGGAATCGAACATTCATATTGTGTTTGAGGCATCAAATGAACGAAATCGGTCGAAAATATATATGGGAGCTATATCCAAATCTGAACCGATTACAATATAATTTGGCAAACTTATTTTTGTCACAAATTCCGTTACGTATTCCAAATTTGGAGACTGTATCTTCAACCAATCAATAGATATGTGCATATAAAATCTAAATTTTTGGGAGGTACCTCCGATTATGATGCTATATCTCCAGTTCCAAGTGGAAATTCAAAAATGTATATAGCCTATGTTACTTTCAGACGATGTTGCAATATATATGGAAATTTTCAGGGAAATCTATTCAGCGGTTTTCGAGTCCATAAATTACAAACAAACAAACAAACAAACATACAAACATTTTCCTCTTTTATAGATATAGAAGATAAAGATTTTGCCCGAACAGCAACGAAGCGACTTGATCGAAACCCGCGTAGCAGTGGCCGAAAAATGGCTCGTGAGCTGAACATATCGCAATGTTTCATTCGGCAAATATAGAAAAATGAGCTCGGGTTAAAGCCATTGAAATTCCAAAAAGTGCAAGAACTTACATCGCAGCAGAATGAAAATGGATTCAAAAGAGCTAAAGAGTTGCTTCGCTTGGCCAAATGTGGTGAACTGCCGAATTTGGTTTTTTCCGATGAGAAAGCAACAGGCGATGGTCGCTCTCCGCTCGTATTAATCGACCGTGGCATCATAATAAATATCGAATGTTATCGCTAAAATATTCTGGAGGGTGAATTAAAGCCTTGGGCTCGCAAACATTTTGGACGCAGACCTTGGACATTCTAACAGGACTCAGCACGCGCCACCCAAGAATGGTTACAAAATGAGGTTTATCGCTTCATTTACAGCGCACAATGGTCACCAAAATCTCCGGATACCAATCCATTGGACTATTGTGTCTGGAGTATACCAAAGTGTCGATCACCTCAAGCAAGCGCTTCGCCGGGAAATACCGCAAAATACCGCAGAGCAACATTCGGGTAGCATGTGACGGTTTCATTGGTCGTTTGAAGGCCATAATTCGTACCAAAGGTGTCCAATTCGAAAAAATCTAAACTTATTTTCAAATTTGATGCTTTTTCCGACATTCTTTGCTTTCATTTAATAAAATTTAAAAAAAAAAAATGAAAAAAACAAGTAAAGAAAGTCTTAAAGTCGGGCGGGGCCGAATTTATGATACCCTACACCATTCTGCTAATTTAGTAGAGCTCCGCATAACAATTAAAAATTTTTATGGGAGAATTCAATCATACACGCTATGATTATAATTATAATTTAAAATTCAAAGGACTAAATATGTCGAAGCATTTGTATCTTTTAAATTCGGACTTGTATTGCCCATTTGGTGCAAAATTAATTTGAAATCAGATAAAGATATATATGGGAGCTATAAAATCACGATCTCGATAAAATTTGGCAAAGATATTTCTGAGCTGTATTTGATATATTTCCCTGAATATCGTTGTTACGGAGTGCATATTACGGTTGTGGGTAACAAAAATAACTAATCGGATGAAAAATATATATGGGAGCTATAGCTATATCTGAAACGATCTTCACCAAATTTGACATACTAGCTTCTAGACTCAATTCGGTGGTAAGTGCCAAATTCCATCCCATCTGGACAAATATTAGACGTTTGGTGCACTATAAAAAGTAAATCGGACGAAGTTATATATGGGAGCTATATCCAATTCTCAACCGATCTCGATAGAATTTAGCAAATGTATTTCTGAGCTGTATTTGATATATTTCCCCAAATATTGTTGCTACAGATTGCAATTTACGGCTGCCGAGGACAAAAATAACAAATCGGATGAAAAATATATATGGGAGCTATAGCTATATCTGAACCGATCTTCACCAAATTTGACATACTAGCTTCTGGGCTCAATTTGGTCGTAAGTGCCAAATTCCATCCCATTTGGATTTGGATTGCACAATAAAAGGAAAACCGGACGAAGATATATATGGGAGCATCTAAATTTTGACTGATTATCTCCAATTTCAATAGGGTTCGTCCTTGGGCCAAACAAATAATTTGTGCAAAATTTCACCTGGATAGGGCAATAAATGCATACAGTACTTTGTTTACAAAAATACATGGACAGACGGACAAACAGACGGACGGACATGCATAAATCGACTCAGAAAGTGATTCTATGCAGATCACCAAAAGGAACTATGGGTCTATCTCGTTTCCTTTTGCATGTTACAAACAAATGCACAAAGACATAACCTCCTTGTGGTGTAGGGTATAATTATGGCGCTTGAATTTGTTGCAGTTTTTTTTTATCTCATCCTGTATACCGAATTTTAAACGATTTCCCTGAAAATCGTGACTAAAGTCATCAGAATTACAAATGTAGAGGACTATAGCAAAATGTTAACCCATATGCTACTACTTAATTGCCGACTTTTAAAAATTGGTTCGGACACAAAATATTAAATGGAAATTTTGAACAATTTATTTATGTTATTTTTATTTGTGTGTGACAAAGTTGATTACTTTTTAATAATTACAGAAAAAACCTCAGTAAAATATGGAAGTAGAGCTAAACATATAAGGCTCGTATATCGAGGTCTAAAAAATTTACATGGCGGAATAACGTTAATACAGGCCAACCTTAAACTCATCATCAGCCCACCTTTTTCTTTTCTTTTCTTTTTTTCATATTCTAGAATTCAGATTCCAGTTTATCCGTGAATTTTATTAGGGCCAGTGTGGTGATATTATCTCAACTTCTGGACCATCTACCTAAGGAGCTAAGGATCATCCTGTAGTTGCATTACGGGCTCGGTTGAAACTTGGGAGTCATCCCAAACCATCCTATGGTGAATAGATCTTCCCAGTCCATTTATATCCGAATGGAACTACACGATGTAGAGAATTTGTGGTTCTAGATCAGGGTGATCCAAAATGAGTCGAGACGTGAAAGAGTGTAAGAAATAGGGAATCTTTCTAAACAACATAAATACACTATCCACTAACTACACTACCACTGGTGCCAGAACATTGTCCATATTAGTCCCCGGTTTACACGTAAATATTCCGTCAGATACTCAGTATTTAGATGAATTTGTTATAATTTCCATTTGATATTTCAAAGAGCTAGACGTACCAATGCGGATAACTTGGCTCTACGTAAAGCTGCGTTCCTTGATTACCTTAGAACGTACAAGGACGAGCTGTCCAGGAGTAAGGAAGACAATTGGAGGAGATTTATCCAGGACAATAAATACGATCATTGGGGTAGAGTATACCGCGTGTGCCCGCAGGGTGCATCAAGTAGCCAGTGTGACCTACAGGCATTGCGTATCAGTTCAACGATAATGGCTTCGGGGTGGGGGAAAAACGTAGGGAACGTAGTGGATAGATCAGAAGTTTCGAACATTATCTGCCATATTAGAAGCAGAAAGTCGCCTGGTATTGATGGTATAACGGTATGACCATGCCATGAGTCAATGTTTAGCCGCTGCATGAGCCAAGGGTACTTAAGTCGCCAGATAGAGTAAGGAGTGATCCTCGCTCATATCGGGACATTAATCTTCTTCCAGTCCTTGGAAAAGTACTGGAGAGGATTATTGAGCCTAGGCTTAAGGAGTGCTTTTTCGAAGGTACATCGCCGTTTCAATTCGGTTTTACCGAGGGTAGAAGTACTGCGAACGCTTGGATGCATGTGTAGAATAGCCTGAGCGGGTCAAATGCCAAGTATGTCGTATATTTGGAACCTCATGATGGATCCTCTCGGCGTCCCGCATATGACCTGTTCATTATGGTGGAAGCATCGCGGTGGCTGTTGTTTAAACCCAAAATCGCGGGGAGAGTATGTTGCTCGAATGTGGAGTTCTATTATAAACCGGGTGACTGACCCATAGAAAGTAGTTTAGATAGGCTCCGCTCCAAACGAAGGAGACGACCGCGTCCAAGTGTATCGGTACTCACTTTTGTGGGAGCATTGGTAGACGCATTGTACTCACCCGGTGCTAAGACCACTATTAGATAGAACCCAAGGTAGGTGGTCCCATAAAACCACACTCAGGTTAAAACTTCATATTCTCCAAGTCTTCGCATAGAGAATTAGTTTGAGGCCCAGGAAACTAAACTGTTCAAAGAGCTGACAATTTTAACATGAATACGTACCACTATGCCTTGTGAGTTGCTTTTCTAAAGCAAAACGAAAGGTATAATGGTTTGTAACTCGTATATTTCTGGCATTATTTTTTCGGAGCATTAAACTTATGATGAAAGAAAAATTAAAGGATAAAACATTCCTTCGAATACATTCTTAGTTCCATAGAATTTTACCAAAAACGAAAACCTTAACATCAAATCTTAAAGTATTCTCATTGAGAACAACACACACTTTAAGACCCCGTTAAGTTTTTCCCATAAAATTAACTCCCCAATTTTTGTTTTTTAATCTGCCTATTTAATTTTTCCCGCTTATTTAATTGTGGCCGACAGTTGCTGTGCCCATAAAAAGCGACTTTTCCTAAGAAAGATAATTGAATTAGCCAAAAAGCAATGTTGGCGGTCATCACCGCATCGCATGGCAAGGTGCTTGACCGATAGGCACCATAAATTAATTTCAAGTAAAATTTAATGAGCGTTGTCTTTAGAGCGAGGAGAAAGAACACCACCATCACCGATGGATGATGGTTTTGTCACTGCCGTTCGCTTGGCTGGGCATCCACAGGCATGTTGCGCCGTTACGGTCATTATTTGACAGTGTGAACCGAGCCACATTCACCCACCCGTCCGCTCTGCAACTCTTAGAGACAACAAAGTAATTGTTCTCTTTTAACATTGGACATTAAATTCCAACCGAAAATGTGATTTCACAGAATGATAAGAAGAAATGTTGAAACATTTTTTTGTTTTTGTTTCAGAATCATTCTCAGCACTTTGTCGAGGAGGAGATGAATGCTGATGACGGCGACAAAGGGTTCCGGTGCAATTCCTTTTGGGGGGCAAGAACCATAGAAATGAAACAAGAATTCATTCAAATTTATTTTATTCTTCAAAAATTTAATATTTGCCTCGATCTGCTGGAGCCATTTGCCAACAAACATATGTTTGCTAGTCGTCCTATGTGAAATTGTCATTTTTTCCTTTGAATTTCTTCAAACATGTCGGAATTGTATTTGATCTCCCCAATTTGATGTCTACCCAGCCATAAAATTGCATTCATAATTTAAACAATTTCATTTGCCTGCAGATATAAATCAAATTCTTTGAATTCGAATGCTCTCTTTGGCGGTCATTGACCTCAAACTTAAATCAATCCCTAATTCTTTGATTTGGGTCTGGTGTCCAGATGTTGTGTTTACAAATATCTGTTTTCTTTTTCTTCGCGGTTGCTGTTAATGAATGCAGATCACTTTGGCAGAGATATCTTTCGTTATTTAACCCAATTATGATATTTTATAAATTAATTAGCATAGCATGAAAATTAAAGAAATAAAAATGTTAAAAGTCTACGAAATCTTAACATCTACAAAGATTGTGTTCTACTGGATTTATTAACAAAGATTTATTTAAAAATAAAAAAAACAAGAGGCATTTTTGGAAAACAAAAATCGTTTGAGGTAAAGTAATTTTCTTACTTCAAAACGAAGAACTTACCTAAAACTTTCTTATAAGAAGAACTATAAATAGAGCAAAAGAAACTTTAATAGGTCATGTAAAAATAGACAACTATTAACCTGTCTGGTACAATTTAGATCACAAATTGTTGGTTTGTTTTGGCGCACAATGCGCCTGAACGTTTATGTAATTAATTGCTTTACCAACTTGTAAAGATACCTTACAGCCAGACATAACTGTCACTCGACTTAAACGCTTAGAACATTTTGAGCAAACCGTCTGTAAAAAGAATTCGCTGAAAGGCAGCACTGGAAATAAAAGGTATTTACGAAAAATACCGAAAATGAGTTAAAACCAGTAAAGGAAGCCTTAAAGTCGGGCGGGGCGGACTTTATGATACCCTATACCAGTTTGCTAATTTAGTAGAGCTGCGCATAACAATTAAAAGTTTTTATGGGAGAATTCAATCATACCCGCTATGATTATAATTATAATTGAAAGTTCAAAGGACTAAATATGCCGAAGCATTTGTATATTTTAAATTCGGACTTGTATTGTCCATTTGGTGCACAATTAATATGAAATCGGATAAAAATATATATGGGAGCTATATCCAAATCGGAACCGATCTCGAAAAAACTTGGCAAAGATATTTCTGACCTGTATTTGATATATTTCCCTGAATATCGTGGGAGCTATAACTATATCTTCACCAAATTTGACATACTAGCTTCTAGACTTAATTCGGTCGTATGTACAAAATTTCACCCAATTTGGGCAAATACTAGACGTTTGGTGCACAATCCAAGGTAAATCGGACGAAGTTATATATGGGAGCTATATCCAAATCTGAACCGATCTCGATAAAATTGAGCAAACGTATTTCTGAGCTGTATTTGATAAATTTCCCCAAATATTGTTGTTAGAGAGTGGATATTACGGCTGCGGAGGACAAAAATAACAAATCGGATGAAGAATATATATAGGAGCTATAGCTATATCTGAACCGATTTCGATCAAATTTGGCATACTTATTTTGAGGTCCAATCTGATCGTAAGTGCAAAATTCCATACTATTCGGACTGATATTACACGTTTGGTGCACAATAAATAATATCGGCCCGAACAGTATGGAATTTTGCACATACAACCAAATTAGGCCTAAAAATAAGTATGCCAAATTTGATTCAAATCGGTTCAGATATAGCTATAGCTCCCATATATATTGTTCATCCGATTTGTTATTTTTGTCCTCGGCAGCCGTAATATGCACTCTGTAACAACAATATTTGGGCAAATATATCCAACAGCTCAGAAACACAATTGCTAAATTTTATAGAGATCGGTTCAGATTTGGATATAGCTCCCATATATAACTTCGTCCGATTTACCATTTATTGTGCACCAAACGTCTAATATTTGTCCAAATGGGATGGAATTTGGCACTTACGACCGAATTGAGTCTAGAAGCTAGTATGTCAAATTTGGTGAAGATCGGTTCAGATATATACATGTTCATCCGACTTGTAGTATTTGTTACCCACAGCCGTAATATGCACTCCGTAACAACGCTATTCAGGGAAATATATCCAATTAGTCCTGAAAATAAGTATGCCAAATTTGATCGAAATCGGTTCAGATATAGCTATAGCTCCCATATATGTTGTTCATCCGATTTGTTATTTTTGTCCCCCACAGCCGTAATATGTACTCTGTAACAAGAATATTTGGGGAAATATATCAAATGCAGCTTAGAAATATCTTTGCCAAATTTTATCGAGATCGGTTCAGATTTGGATATAGCTCCCATATATATTTTTATCTGATTTCAAATTAATTTTGCACCAAATGGGCAATACAAGTCCGAGTTTAAAAGATACAAATGCTTCGGCATATTTAGTCCTTTAAACTTTAAATTATACTTATACTTGAGGTGATCGGCACTTTGGTATTTTTTAGTGCCAACCTTGCTTTTCAAAATGCTCCAGACACAATAGTCCGACGAATTGGTACCCGACTTTAACCCGAGTTCATTTTTCAATATTTGCCGAATGGAATATTGCGATATGTTTCGCTTACGAGCCATTTTTCGGCCACTGCGATGCGGGATTGGATCAAGTCGCTTCTTTACTTTTCGAACCATTTCTGCTGATGTTGCTCTCTTCTTCCGTCCACTTCCTTGACGTCGGGCTACGCTACCAGTATCATGGTAACGAGTTATGGTACGAGACACAAAATATTTATTCACATTAAAATGCTGGAGTGCTCTAACAATAGCCACTTGTGGTTTTCCAGGCAAATATGAAGAAATCACACTATCACGTTTGAATTCCATCATTAATAACTTTTTTTCCGGAAAATTCTCACCAAAATGCCTTTGTACGCTTGTAAACAATATAATAGGCTGTCACTGGAATAATTTTAACAGTTTTCGGTCGAGTGGCTTAGAAATGACTGCAGTCTGAAGTTGGTTACAGTTTTTTCATCTCACCCTGTTGATTGATACCGTATTACGAAGAACATATCGTAAAAAAATGTATTAACTTACTTTAGGTTGTAAAATTTTTATAAGCTACTTAAATCGGTCAATAATAATAATATACTCTCCTATGTACATAGTATGTGTGTATGTATGTCTCACTTTTCAATTTGCTTAAATACCTGCAAATTAGTCATTATTTTTTTATTAAAATATTTTATCTACAATAAAGGCAATCTTAAATAATAGCAACAATCTCCATTAATGGAAAATATGGGCCAGCATTCACAGAAAAACAATTAACGAATAACCCTTAAAGAAGGGGGAAGAGAAGGAAAAACGGAGATAGCAAATATCATTCCCTCAAGTTAAATTCTTTATAAACTCCTAGGATTTATACACCATTTAGAAGCTGTTGGACAAGTAAGCAAATATGCTTAACATTTCGGATATAAATGTGTGTGTGTGTGTGTGCGTCTGTGTTTGGGGCTAAAAATAGTTTGTGGCATTCTGCAAAAACTGTAGAATAACCACACATGCATACATACCTACGTATATATAGCAAATTGACTGAACTACGATCTACAGGGAATTGAAAAGAAAACGACCTGCCTGCCACACATGCAACACTCGAGTCAACACAAAACTTGCCTTCGCTCATACCAACAGTCATTCATACATATGTGCGTCTGTGTGTAGCAGTGAATCTTATAGCATGTTGGCTTTAATAAATTTCTCATAGACTTTGTACTATTACAAGACTGTAACAGCAACAGCGGCAGCAACAATAACAACAACATCATCAGGTGCAGTCCACAAAAATGCAATTGAGTAGAACATGCCATAGCAACGAATATATTACACATGCATGTGTGTATGTGCTGCACAAGTCCTCTGGTATGATGAGTTACACATGCACCTACATATGCTTACATAACTTCAAATACCTATTGACTGTGGCGAAATTTGTCTCCTAGAACCTTCAAAATTTTTAAAGAAAAAATTGGATTTTGGTTTCATTTAAAAACTAATAAAAAAAATCAAGTGTACTACATTTTATCCAAGCTCAGATCGAGATCGGAGATGGGTAACTTTTTTAAATCTAAACATAAAAATTATGGAAAATTAACAAGTCGAAAAGTAGTAAGATCGGCCCGGCCAAATACCCTCCACCATTTGGAACGAATTTGAAAATTTTCGAACAAGGTAACATTCACCAAAAATTATGTTAACATCTTAAAAATACCGAATATAGCCGTTATATTAGGGTCTGCACGAAGTGGACCTACATAGCCATTGTTTGTCATAAGCCATTACTATATTCAAATTAGAAACTTAAAATAAATAGTGAATAATGTAGCTAAAATCATCAAATTTCGTATATAGGGAGGTACCGTTATATCGGAGCTATACGAAGACCTGGACCTGTATAGACAATTTCCTGTCGCAGGCTGTATCTTCCATTACTAACTTCAAATACGACATCTCAAACAATTTCGGTGAGTATTGTCAAAATACCGAATATTGGACCTGCATAGACAATTTTCTGCCTTAGGCTGTAGTATTCATTACGAACTTCAAACACCTAATTTGAAACAATTCCGATGAATAATGTCGCTAAAATCATCAAAAAACCGAATATAAGAAGGTACCATTATATGGGGGCTATACGAAGACGTGGGTCTGCACACACAATTTTCTGCCGTAGATGGTAGTATCCATTACGAACTTCAAATGCCAAATTTGAAACAATTCGGGTGAATAATGTCGCTAAAATCATCGAAATACCGAATATCGGGAGGTACCGTTATATGGGGGCTATATGAAAACGTGGACCTACATGACCCATTTACGAACTTAACCTGCCTACTGGCAAAATAAACATGTGTGCAAAATTTTAGACTTCTATCTCAATTCGTTCCAAAGGTAGCGTGATTACAACAGACAGACAGACAGACGGACATGGCTAAATCGTCTTAGAATTTTACGCTGCTCAAGTACATTCGTACTAGAAGAGTACGAAATGTACTAAAAAGGACAAGCACTTGAATAAATTGAATTGGGCACTCGAATAGAATTTTTTCAGAAAATTTGGATTTGGAAATAATAATACGTTTATGTTGTCAAGGATTTAGAACAACCAGTCGGTTTAAATTATCAATTTCATTGTACATACCTCAAATAAATCTTCATAAAGAAGGTTAACCTGAAAAAAGCTCTAACGTTAAAATGCCCTTAAATTGAGTACCATTTAAATTTTGGGAAATCCGGCGGAGTTGCAATTCTGAAATTTTGGAAATAAGATTTCTATTGAAATGTGGATGTATGGAAACTCGCACTTATGTGTACTAATTGGTACAATTTATATTTGGGAGAATTTTTTCACCTGCCAGAAATTTGTAAATATGATTACTATTGGAATGTAGGGTTGCGATAAGGAACTGGTTGTCGAAATTTGTACTGTTGCGTACTAAATGATACTAAAATTGGTACAATCTGGATTTGGGTGAATCGAAAAGCTGGGATCTTAAAATTTGAAATTAAAATTACTGGTGGAATGCGGAATTGGGATATGGAAATAGTTTTCGATATTTGTACTTAGGTGTACAAAAAGTACTAAATTTGTTACAATTTTGATTTGGGTGAACCGATAGAGCTATCATGCTGAATTTTGGAAATAAAATTACTATTTCGTTGTAGGATTAAGGTATGTGGGGATTTTTAAAAATTCGTGCTCATGTGTACTACGTGATACAAAATTTGGTACAATTTAAAATTTGGGAGACATGACGGAGTTGGGATACTGAAATTTGGAAATAAGGTTTTTTTGGTTTCTTTTGCAACCAACTTCAAACTGCTGTCATTTCAAAGCAACTAGTCCGACAGCTGTTAAAATTATTCCTCTGACAGCTCATTATATTGTTTACAAGCGTACAAAAGCAAAAGAAAAAAATTATTCGTGATGGAATTCAAGCTTGATAGTGTGATTTTATATTTGGGTGGAAAACCACAAGTGGCTATCGTTAGGGCATAAATATTTTGTGTCTGGTACCATTGCTCGTTTCCATGAAAAAATAGCAACGTCAGCAGAAATGGTTCAAAAAGTAAAGAAGGGACTTGATAGAAACCCGCGTCGCATTGTCAGAGCTGAACATATAGCAATATTCCATTCGGAAAATATTGAAAAATGAGCTCGGGGTAAATCCATTGAAATTCCAAAAAGTGTTAAAACCTACACCGCCACGGAAAGAAAATAGACTCAAATGAGCTAAAGAGTTGCTTCGCTTGGCCGAAAGTGGTGAATTTCGAATTTGGGTTTCTCCGATGAGAAAACATTCGTTGTCCAACAGTTTGTAAACAAACAAAATTATCGTGTTTACTTGCCAAAGGTCAACTGAAAATGTGTACCTTCGGCTGGCCAACAAAACTCAAGCGCCGGCAATGATGATGGTGTGGGCCGCCATTACAGCCGATGGTCGCTATCTGCTCGTATTAATCGACCGTGGCATCGGAACAAATGGCGAATTTTATCGCGAAAATATTCTGGAGGGTGTATTAAAGCCTTTTGCACACAAAAATTTTGGCCGCAGACCTTGGGCATTCCAACAGGAATCAGCACCATCACACTCCTCACGCGCCACCCAAGAATGGTTACAAAATGAGGTTGCTATACGGTACGTTTTGATGACGTAAGGAACTTTAACCACCGGTATTGTTTCGAGTTTCGTTTTGAATAACGTAATGGCCTACGTCAAAATTTGCATATACAGGTCCCAATTTAGCGAATATGCTCCAATTTAGCGGTAACTCCTTATGTTCAGTACGTTTATGATTTTGGCACGATTTTTCAACGGATTTTTTTCATTTGCACATTTTTTCTAAATAGTGTTGGGTATTTAAAGTTCGGTCCGGCCGAATGCACTGCGGTGTTACTTGTTGTATTCCCAAAGTTGGTGACCTTCCTGCAATATTAAAATTTCTAGATCTTATCGGTATTAATGCTACTTTAAATCAGCTGTGTACCCTTAGAGTACGAATTTTAGAGAAAAAAAACGCTAAATATTTTATCGCTACGCCCAGAGCTTCAGGCAGCCCTCATCCGAATTTCGCATTCTATCCTTATATTTTTGTACCTTTTGCATCTCTAAATTACGAATTCCCTAAAACTACTGACCATGGCGTACCATACTGTATATCTTAGTACTTTAGTAACCCAATATACGAATTTCCAAAAATTCCGCCATAACTTTCCATACAAAATTTGAAAGATCTGGCTCATATCAATCGCTCCATAACAATGCGAAATTTGAAACAATTCCTGTGGATAATGTCGCTAAATTCATTACAATGCCAAATATAGGGAGGAATCGTTATATGGGGGCTATGCGAATACGTATATGGTCAATTTTATGTGGTAGGATGTAGTACCCATCAGGAACTTCAAATTAAAAATTTTTAACAAAATTTGAAAAGTCTGACACAAATCATTAAAATACCTAATATCTTTAGGTACAGTTATGTGGAGGCTAAACCAAAATTTAGACCAATACAAATACAAGATAAATTTAATTTAGCCTCCATACCAAAAATATCTCCTACATACTAAACAAGTAAACAAAGGCTATAGTCGTGCGGGGCCGACCATGTGATACCCTACAACACTACAATATGTTAGAAGTCCCTTTATGTCGAAATCCATTTTGGAAGATTTCGCTTTTGAAATTATGTCACGGAACACTGACCAGATATTAGCCTTAGCATTTTGAGCAGGGACATTTGCCCAATATTTACACACTCCGTCGTGCTGTTAGTTGTTGTGGTCCATAATTTGTCAAAATCGGTCCAGCCATTCTAGAGATATAAACATTCTAGCGAACATCCCATTCCTTTGTTTATACACATGGTATATCTACATAACGGTCAGGATTGACCTGTTCGTCTATTTGTAGTTTCGCCGGGATCAAAAACATTCGCGGTTTAATGGAAAATTTGTCTTTTATTTAACACAAATGTTATGGTCTATTTCACCCACTAAATATTACCCGATGACCACCAAAATTGAATGACTTCTGCCCAGCCCTAAGTTCTAGGCCAATGCTTAATTAGGCGTCGATTGGTCTATAATTGCGAAATTGTTCAGTTTTTGGTCCATTTCGACCCCTAAATATTATGCAATCATCTCCAAAAGCAATAGGGTTCTATTCTGGTTCTAGCCCCACCTCCATTCTAAATTTCGTGAAGATCGGGTCATAATTGCGACCTGTAGAGTGATTACAAATTAACATGGATAGGCAAACAGACGGACAGACGGACGGACAGACGGACGGACGGACATACATAGCTAGATCGACTCAGCTCGGCGAGGTAGGAAGATCCATATATACTTTCCTATGTGGGAAACCAATATTTCGTGGTGTTACATAATTTTTGGCCCAACCAAACTTATAATGCCCCCAACACATAGTGTTGTAGGGTATAAAAATCGAAAACGTATTTACAATTCTATAGGAGTGGGCCGAAATATTTATTAGATCGATGGTTAAAAGAAATATTGAGATACACGAAGTTTGATGAAATTATTCAAAAATTTGACACTTTGTGGGGAAGGTACTAGAAGAAGTGATCCATCTTCACAGAAGATTTTATTTTAGTAAAAATGTTGGGTTGCGTGAAATATTAAGAGAATCGGATATTCAATTCGGATTTTATGATCGTTTTGTTTATTTAAAATGTTGACCCTTTGTGGGAGATACCAGGGATACCAGAAGGAATAAGCCTACATCTGCCATATTCCCAATAGATCTTGTGTTGACAGAAATATTAGGTTATACCGAGTTTGAAGGAAATCGGATGCTTTACGAGCTTCATTGGTACTTCGCATTTTGAAAGCACTAATTTCCCAAGACCGACTAATTTCACCACTCTATAACAAGAATAACCAGAGTGCAAAATTTCCAATGTCGTTTAATTATAGTACAATTTTAATTCTTTCTGTACTTTTTGTAATTTAAGTACCATTTACAACAATGTCTTATCTCACTCCTTCACGTCGTCAGTGACCCTCATGATTTTCGAAGTTAAAATTTCTCAAAAACCTGTTTATATACAGGGTTGCCATATTCGACGGACCCATCTGGCAACGCCATAACTTTTGACAGAGATGTTACATCGCTTAATGACATACCGCGTTTGAAGCGTCAGTCCAAGCAGATTTTTACCATGAACCAATACACGCCACGCGAGCGCTCTGAAATAGTTGAAATTTACAAGAAGTCGATTGCGAAAACTCAACGTGCTTTTAAAACATTAAAAATGTGAGAAGTGCGCCTTCTAAGAACACCATTAAGCGTTTATACGAAAAATTGTCGACTGGTAAGGCTCTTTCTAATCCGAAGAGGCCATATAAAAGTCGACCAAGGCGATCGGCCGAGAATATCGCTGCCGTACGAGCCAGTGTTGAGAGGTCCCCAAGAACATCCCAAAAACGCCGTTCTCAGCAGTTGGGCATGGTTCGGTCCACTTTACAACGGATTATTCGCATTGATTTGCATTTGTTCCCGTACAAAATTCAATTGACGCAAAAATGTTGCCTGCGGATAAGACTCGTCGATTGGAATGGGCCCAAAGGTCCGTCGAATATGGGCAACCCTGTACATACTTTATAGGGTCTGAAATGTATATTTCGAGGTCTTACGAACGGTATGACAAATTTAATTTACCTTCCATTCTAAAAATTTTGGGATGCGCCAAATTTAAAGAAAATCGGAAACAGTCAAAAGTCAAAAGTTTAACATAAGGGAGTGGTCCGAAATATTTATTTGATCTATGGTTAACAGAAATATTTAGATTCATGAAGTTTGATGAAATTATTCAAACATTTGACTCTTTGTGGGCAAGGTACCAGAAGAAGTGGCCCTATACATTCCATCTTCACAGCAACTTTTATATATTTTTCAAAAATTTGACCCTTTGTGGGGAAGGTACCAAAAGAAGTGGTCCTTTGCATTCCATCTTCATAGCAGCTTTTTTAGTAGAAATATTGGGATCTGTGAAATTTGAAAAGAATCGGATGTTCAATTCGCCTTTTATGATCGTTTTGTTTTTTTAAAATGTTGACCCTTTGTGGGAGGGGTACCAGAAGGAATAAGCCTACATCTGCCATATTCACAATAGATCTTGTGTTGACATAAAATAATTATTAGGTTATACCGAGTTTGAAGGAAATCGGATGCTTTACGAGCTTCATTGGTACTCAAAATATACGGACGGACGAACAACCCTAGATGGACCCAAAGAGGCACGTCTTGGGCGTATCAAATAATATATATGCTCTGAAGCCATATGGCTGAGGGTATAAAATGTGACTTCAATGTGACTATATTTTAAATTAATCGCACCTTTTTGGTGCTTTTCGAATTTTGAAAGCATTAATTTCCTAAGACCGTCTAATTTCACCACTCTATAACAAGAATAACCAGAGTACAACAATTCCAATGTCGTTTAATTGTAGTACAGTACAATTTTAATTCTTTCTGTACTTTTTGTAATTTAAGTACCATTTACAACAACGTCTTATCGCACTCCTTCACGTCGTCAGTGACCCTCATGATTTTCGAAGTTAAAATTTCTCAAAAACTTGTTTATATATTACGAAATGCTCAAATATACTCCCAGATAAACCATTTTAGCCCATATTCTCAATATTTGCGAAAAAAAAATATCCTCTCAAAACGGCAACACATCATCTAAGCCATACATATTCCAAAAAGAAATAAACGAAATAGTCAGTAGACTATCAACATCCTTCGAAAAACATTCAACACTGGACTTAAACATGCAAAGAAAATCAGCTCCAGCAGTAGTCCTCAACATAGGCAACAAGAAAATTTAGATGGCCTGCAAGAAGAACCCCAAAACACTGTAGAATGTAGAAAATGCCCATCACATCATGTTGGGACTACGTGTTTCTTTTTAATAAACTTCGAAGATGGTTTTCATTCCTGACTACGAGAGTTGGTTTTGCAATGTGGGCATTGTTGTTGTTGTTGTTGCGTTTGCTTTTTTGCTGCATAGCTGCCTTTTAATGAAGTTTTGATGATCTAGGGTAAGTAAGTACAACAAGTATTTAGACCCTTTTATAGCCACTTACATGCACTTGGCCATGTTGCATTCATTTGTCTTTTGGTTGATGCGTTTTGGTTTTTTGCTGCTGTTTTTGTTGTTGTTGCTGCTGCTGGTCAACTTCAGCACGCATACAGATAGGCACGCAGCTATCATCAGCAACCGGGGCAACAGCAGCAACAATCAAAACATAACAATCTTAATAATTCAACAAATATCATATCAATTGCATTTGTGGTACCCGATGTACCCCCCAAAGACATACTTGTTGGGGTCCCAAACCAGAACAACAACAAAAAGGAGCTAAACCAACGATGCAGCCAACTAACCAACCCAGACTCAAGCCGTCCCATCAGTCAAGCAAAATAATGCAATAACAAAACAGGAATAGTAGTCAAAACTAGTAGTCGTGTCAGGCTAAGCCACATAGCAAAGAAAATGAAGTAGTGTTGCCATTTTGATTTTGGAACCGCACAAAACATACTAAAATGTTCTAAAGGTGTACCAAATAAAACATAAATCTTCGCATAAAGGGCTTTGGTATATCATACTCAAGGGTCACGCATTTTTTTATACCCTCCACCACAGTATGGAGGGTATATTAACTTTGTCATTCCGTTTGTAACTCCTCGAAATACTCATGTCAGACCCAAAGTATATATATTCTTGATCAGCGTAAAATTCTAAGTCGTGTCTGTCCGTCTGTCTGTCCGTCTGTCTGTCTGTTGTAATCACGCTATCTTCCGAATGAATTGAGATAGATGGCTAAAATTTTGCACACATGTTTATTTTCCAGTAGGCAGGTTAAGTTCGTAAATGGGCCATGTAGGTTCACGTTTTCATATAGCCCCCATATAACGGCACCTCCCGATATTCGGTATTTTGATGATTTTAGCGACATTATTCACCAGAATAGTTTCAAATTTGGTATTTGAAGTTCGAAATGGATACTACACCCTAAGACAGAAAAATGTCTGTGCAGGTCCACGTCTTCGTATAGGCCCCATATATCAGTACCTCCATATATTCGGTATTTTGACGATTTTAGGTACAATACCCATCGAAATTGTTTGAGATGTGGTATTTGAAGTTCGTAATGTATGCTACAGCCTGTAACAGATAATTGTCTATGCAAGTGCAGGTCTTCGCACAGCTTCGATATAACGGTACCACCCTTTATGGTATAATTTGACGATTAAGAATTTTATTTTTTGAAAATTTCCAAATTCGTTTCAAATGGTGGAGGGTATTCAAAGTTTGGCCCGGCCGAACTTACTGCTTTTTAACTTGTTTTAATACGAAAATTTCATTTGTAATTTGAAAACTTTTAAACTAAAAAAATATCAAATTTAAACAAGTATGCAAAGGCTATATCCGTACGGGGCCGACGATGTGATACCCTACCACACCACAATATGGTAGAAGCTCCCTTATGTCCAAATCCATTTTGGAAAATTTCGCTTTTGAAATTATGTCCCAGAGCATTGCCCAGATATTACACTTAGCTTTTTGAACAGGGACATTTGTCCAATATTTACGCACTTCGTCCTGCTGTTAGTTATTGTGTTCCTAGACTTCTTCCCTGTCGTTAACTCTCTTCTAATGCAAAATTCCGTGTCGATTAGTTTCAAATGTGTGATTAGGAAAATTTTTCTATTTTTGATTCACTTGAACTGCTAAATATATTGGGATCATCTCCAAAAGTAAGAGGCCCCTCTGTATCTCTTAAAATTTAGTCTCATCTATGGAATTTGCTTGTCTACGAAATCTGCCTAGCCCTTTTGAGCCTAACCCTACCCTTAAGAAATTTTTTGTGAAGATCGGACTATAACTGCAATCTGTACAAGGTGAGATGAAAAAACTGCAACCAACTTCATACTGTTGTCATTTCTAAGTCACTCGTCCGACAGCTGTTCAAATTATTCAAGTGACAGCTCATTATATTGTTTACAAGCATACAAAAGCATTTTGGTGAGTGTTTTCCAGAAAAAAAATTATTGGAGATGGAATTCAAGCGGATAGTGTGATTTCTTTATTTTGGCCTGGAAAACCACAAGTGGCTATCGTTAGAGCACTCCAGAATTTAAATATGAATACATCTTTTGTGTCTCGTACCATCGCTCATTATCGTGATGCTGGTAGTGTAGCCCGACGTCAAGGAAGTGGACGGAAGAAAACAGCAACATCAGCAGAAATGGTTCGAAAAGTAAAGAAGCAGCTTGATCGAAACCCGCATCGCACGCGCTACCCAAGAATGGTTACAAAATGAGGTTCCTCGAGTGAGATTTCATTTCCAGCGCTCAGTGGCCACCAAAATTTCCGGATGCCAATCCGTTGGACTATTGTGTCTGGAGTATTTTGGAGAGCAAGGTTGGCACTAAAAAATACCAAAGTGTCGATCACCTCAAGCAAGCGCTTCGCCGGGAATTTGCCAAAATACCACAAAGCTACATTTGGGCAGCGTGTGACGGTTTCATTGGCCGTTTGAAGGCCATAATTCGTGCCACAGGTGACCAATTCGAATAAATCTAAACTTATTCTAAAAGTTGATGCTATTTCCGACATTTGTTGCTTTCATTCGAAAAAGGTAAAACAAATATTACAAAATGTACACTTCAATATTATAAGTCATATTAAAAAAATCGCATGCGATAAAAAATTTAAAAATTAAAAAAAAAAATGTCACAAAATGCGATAAAATCTATATTAACATCATTAGTGGTTCATTTTTAAGAGTTTTTTATTCCTATGGCAAGAGGGCATTCCTTTATGGCAAGAGGGCATTCTGAACTGACAAAATTTGTCAAAATCTGTCCAGCCATTTTTGAGATATAAGCATTCTAGCCAGCATCCCCTTCCTTTGTATATACACATTGTATATATATCACTACATATATTCAATATGTTTACTTTCGGCATCTACGTAAAGGTCAGAACTGACCTTTTCGTCTATTTGTGATTGCGCCGGAATTAAAAATATTCGCGGTTTA
This sequence comes from Musca domestica, assembly GCF_030504385.1. Lineage (NCBI taxonomy): Eukaryota > Metazoa > Arthropoda > Insecta > Diptera > Muscidae > Musca > Musca domestica. The sequence continues at coordinate 28,041,150 of NW_026712328.1, read as the reverse complement.
TTGAAAAATTTGACTTTTATTTAATGTCTATGGTCTATTTCACCTACTAAATATTACCCTATGACTATCCAAATTTGAAGGCTTCTGTCCAGCCCTAAGCTCTAGCCCTATGCAAACCTCCGCGTCGATTGGTCTATAATTGCGACATCTAGAGCACCTGCAAAAATAGGTCCATGTCAACCCCTAAATATTTTTTTCTGACATTAACCCCACCTCGTGAGGATCGGGCCATATTTGCGACCTGTTGCGTGATTACAAATTAACATGGACAGACGGACATACATAGCTAGATCGAATCAGCTTGGCGAGATATGAAGATCCATATTTACTTTCCTATGTGGGAAACCAACATTTCGAGGTGTTACATAATTTTTGACCCAATTAAACTTATAATGCCCCCAACACATAGTGTTGTAGGTTATAAAAACCTTTTAACCTGTTCCTAGTTTGCTATATTTTTAGAACTTAAATTATAATGGCAACTCTACTCCAAGACGACTACCTCAAAGCAACGAAAGAATTGCATGTTAACTTGGCCATTTATGATGTGCAAAAAAGGAGAAGAAGAAGACAATATAACTTCTCGTTTGTAATGCATAAAAAGTATTTCATATATTCCACATATTAATGGCGCCACTTACAGTTCTAATGATGAAGATATACCACCAGTACCTGCAGCACCGCCATCGCCACCACTACCACCACCATCAGCACAATCACCTATCTTTCGTTGCCAGAATAGACCCTGGCCAAGAGATACGAGTGCCATAGAATAAAATGAAATCGAAATTACCCATAGAATATGTAATGAGCCGAGCTGAGCTCTGCCTTGCATAGATTTCAGTCAAAGTCAGGACATGAATAAATAATACTTTTGATGCACTGATATCGATGTACAGTACAACACCCCTCCACCCGTTTGGACTAATCGTTTCCATTCAATATTCCAATGCCTGGGCCAAGGAGTTTAAATAGAATAGCAGCAAAACAAGGAAACTGCCTTATTTGTTGGCTATTAATTGGCGCCATTGATGACTTGATTTCAATGAAAATTAGCTGCGAACAGGAAAAAAAATAAAATACTTTCACTTGTACATGCCCATTTCGAAAAGTAGATCAGTAAAATGGATAGCACGGACAAGCGAAAGGAAATGCTGGTGCAGGATGACATTTTTAAATTAGATCGATTGATCTATGGAGAAGTTTATGATGTTTCCTTCATTATCCATCGCGTTCTGATCAGTGTTAGTGGTCTACTACATTTTGACTCTCATTAAAATTACTCAATAAAAAATCATAAATAACAGTTGAAATGTATCCCTGGTGGACTGATATGGCATATGGTTTGTCGTAGGATTGCTTATGACAAGACATAGTGTAAATAGTGGACTCTGCTCAGAATATGCGTAATTTATGGCATTTCAAAATTGTTTGCTGTTTGTCGGGGAATAGACAGAATACATTTAACTTTCACACTAGATACAAGGCGAGATAAGAAAAACCGAAACAAAGTCAAACGCCATAATATTAATTTTATTTATTTTTTATTTTTTTAATTTTATTGAATAAAAACAAAAATTGTCGGAAATAGCATCAAATTTTAGAATAAGTTTAGATTTGTTCGAATTGGTCACATTTGGCACGAGTTATGACCTTCAAACGGCCGGCGAAGCGCTTGCTTGAAGTGATCGACACTTTGGTATTTTTTAGTGCCAACCTTGCTTTCCCAAATTCTCCAGACACAATAGTCCAATAGATTGGAATCCGCAGATTTTGGTGGCTATTGTGCGCTGGAAATGAAGCGAGGAATCTCATTTTTAACGATTCTTGGATGGCACGTGCTGAGTGCAATGGTGCTGAGTCCTATTGGAATGTCCAAGGTCTGCGACCAAAATGTTTGCGTGTCCAAGGCACAATATTTTCGCGATCCACAATATTTTCGCGATAATATTCGGCATTTATTCTGATGCCATTCTGAGGCCAAGCGAAGCAACTCTTTAGTTCTTTTGAGTCTATTTTCTTTCTGTTGCGGTGTAAGTTCCTCCACTTTTTTGAATTTCAATGGCCCATTTTTCAATATTTGCCGAATGAAATATTGCAATTTGTTCAGCTCACGAGCCATTTTTTGGCCACTGCGACGCGGTTTTCGATCAAGTCGCTTCTTTACTTTTCGAACCATTTCTGCTGATGTTGCTGTTTTCTTCCGTCCATTTCCTTGACGTCGGGCTACGCTACCAGTACCACAGTAACGAGCGATGGTACGAGACACAAAAGATTTATTCTCATTTAAATGTTGGAGTGCTCTAATGATAGCCACTTGTAGTTTTCCAGCCAAATATAAAGAAATCACACTATCACGCTTGAATTCCATCACGAATACCTGTTTTTCTGGAAAATTCTCACCAAAATGCTTTGGGACGCTTGAAAACAATATAATGAGCTGTCACTGGAATAATTTCAACAGCTGTCGGACGAGTGGCTTAGAAATGACAGCAATCTGAAGTTGGCTGCAGTTTTTTTTATCTCATCCTGTAAATCGACTAAGAAAGTAATTTTATGTATGAAGATCCTCAGAGAAACTATGGGTTTATCTCGCTTCCTTCTCCGTGTTACAAAACAAATGCACAAAGACATAATACCGTTACCTCTATGTGGTGTAGGGTATAAAAAATATGCAAAGTGGTGTAGGTTATCGTAAAGTCGGTCACGCTCGCCTTTTGTCCTTTCTTTGCTGGTTATATAAATGCAAAAGAGTAGTGAAATAACTGACTGATCTAGAATAAACGACCAGATGAAATGGCTGAAGCTAGAATCTTGAAAATTTGCACGAGGTCTAGTCTTGGTGCGCTTAGGTAGTATGATAAGCTTTGTTTCAGGAAATTCATAGTAAAAGGTTACAAAAAGTCTTCAAATGTATTAAAAAAGTAATATTTTATTGTAGACAAAAGACTCGAACATTAAGGTTACGAAATATTCTACAATGGCACTAAACTTCTAAAATAGAACTAGAAACTTGTAAATTGGTATGAGAACAAAGTTTGAAAGCTAATTTAATATAATGATATCACATGGTATGGTGATATAGTTTCGGAAATGTGTACTAAGTGTGCGAATGGTATTAAATTAGGAACAGATTACTCTAAGGTGAACGAACGATGCTGAAATTTTGAAATTTTTCATTGGGATTCCTCATGGTGGTATGTTTCAGAAAAAGAGGTGGTTTTGGAAAATTGTATCACAAGTGCACGCATAGTACAATTTGAATTGGAGGAATAGATAGTGCTTGAAATCTGAAATTCGGAAATTTTGTATCTGATAGTAAATATGTTTCAGATTTGTCGGCGGTTTGAAAATGCGTCCTATATTTATACGATGAGTACTAAATGTTACTAAATTTGGAATTGGGTGAAGGGATAGCGCTGGGATCCCCATTGATGTCTCTGTTGGTATTTGGAATTGAGATATGGAGGTGGTTTTGGAAATGTGCACAATAATTTATCAAAAAGTACTAAATACTGCTAAACGTCTAATATTTGTTTAAAGAGTACTAATAGATACTAAATTTGGTATTGGGTTAAGGCATAGGGCAGAAATCTTCAAATCACTATTCCAAATGATACTAAATTTTGTACTGAGTGAATATATATTGATATTGAGGACTCTGTTGGCATCTGGTGTTGAGATGGCAAATGAGATACATTTGCAAAACCACCAACAGATCTCAACACCTGTTGGTGGTTTTGCAAATGCATATTTTAATTATTTGAAGAGTATTAAGTGGTACTAACTTTGAATGGTTGTTGGTGTCTAGGATAGAGAGATGTAGATTGTTTTAGATATGCGTAATAAATGTTATAAAATTTTGTATTGAATGAAGAGATACAGCTGAACTTCTGAAATTTGATAATGGTTTTATACGGGGGCCTTGAAACAGTTTTGGGCAAAAAAATTGGATGTGGGTTCATTGTCCAAGGGCTAGCTTACGAAGGAAATGAAGTAGGTTGATAACATTTTTCTCAAATGTATATAATGTCTGCAGAACTTTTGGTATTGACGTTTTGATATTGCCCCCATATATTGGTACCTCCCTATTTCGGCATTTGGGTGATTTTTGGTTTTCCCGAAATTCGATATTTTCATGATTATTATTCACCAATATTCACCGGAATTGTTTCGAAATTTGGTATTTGAAGTTCGTAATGAATACTACTGCCTATGACAGAAGACTGTCTGTGCAGGTCCACGTTTTGGTCTAGTCCCCATATAATTTCTATATTCGGTATATTGATGACTTTAGCTGCATTATTCACCCGCTTTTTTTTTTCAAGTTTCGCATTTGAATATTGTAATGGCTTATGACAAAAGTTGCCTATGCAGGTCCACGTCGTCGTATAGACCCTACATTCGGTAATTTTAAGATTACATTCGGTAATTTTAAGATTTTAACAGATTTTTATAGCCTACACTACATATTATATTATATCTTTGTGCATTTGATTGTAACAGGCAAAAGGAAACGAGATAGACTCATAGTTCCTTTTGATGATCTGCATAGAATCACATTCTGAGTCGATTTATGCATGTCCGTCCGTCCGTCTGTCCGTCTGTCCACGTATTTTTGTAAACAAAATACAGGTCGATCCAGATGAAATTTTGTACAGATCATTTGTTTGGCCCAAGGACGAACTCTATTGAAATTGGAGATAATCGGTCAAAATTTAGATATAGCTCCCATATATATCTTCGTCCGATTTGCTTTTATTGTGCACCAAACGTGTAATATCAGTCCGAATAGTATGGAATTTTGCATATACACCCAAATTAGGCCTGAAAATATGTATGCCGAATTTGATTGAAATCGGTTCAGATATAACTATAGCTCCCATATATATTGTTCATCCGATTTGTTATTTTTATCCACCGCCGCCGTAATATGCACTCTGCAACAAAAATATTTGGGGAAATATATCAACTACAGCTCAGAAATACATATGCTAAATTTTATCGAGATCGGTTCAGATTTGGATATAGCTCCCATATATATACCTTCGTCCGATTTACATTCTATTGTGCATCAAACGTCTGATATTTGTCGAAATGGGATGGAATTTGGAACTTACGACAGAATTGAGTCTTGAAGTATGTCAAATTTGGTGAAGATCGGTTCAGATATAGCTATAGCTTCCATATTATAATCATAGCTTGTATGATTGAATTCTCCCGTAAAAACTTTGAATTGTTATGTGGAGCTCTACTAAATTAGCAAAGTGGTGTAGGGTATCATAAAGTCGGCCCCGCCCGACTTTAAGACTTTCTTTACTGGTTTTTATTTATTTATTATTATTATTATTTTTATTTATTTATTTATTTATTTTTTTTTTTTTTTTGAAAATTGCCAAATTTCTTTCCAAATGGTGAAGGGTATTCAAAGTTCGGTCCGACCGAACATACAACTTTTTTACCTGCTCCTTTTATTATTGTCATTTTTGGCATTTGGCAAATGCACTCCTGGGCCCCAATTCTCGTTCTATGAAAATGTGAAATGAAAACTTTTATAAAGGAAAGAAATGTCAAATGAAAAATTTTTATAAAGGAAATATTTTTCATTTCATATTTTCATAGAACAAGAATTGGGCCCAGGAGTGCATTTGCCAAATGCCAAAAATGACAATAATAAAAGGAGCAGGTAAAAAAGTTGTATGTTCGGTCGGACCGAACTTTGAATACCCTTCACCATTTCAATTTCAATTGAGTAGGAATTTTAAATATTACGTTCGCTTTTTACTTCAAATAAGCATAAGATATTTTTTTAAATTAAATTCCTTTGGGAACCTTCTCAAAAATACTTGAAATATCGCTAAATAAGTAAATCTATGGCCATTATCAAATTATGTAAAGTTGTTGATATACTTTTTTTAAGAAATTCACGCGATTGCACATTTAAGAGTCATTAACATTGTCAGATTGAAGACAATGTAAATTACGGCGATCACAATGGCAAGACTAAAACGACGACGACGGCAGCAACTCCAACAACAACAATCATATTTCAATACAGAAAAATAGTCTGCCTACCATTCAACAGCAACAGCAGCAAGTGTTTCAACAACGACTAGAGTTCTCCCAGCTCGATTGGGCCTAGCATGAAATCAACTCCGTCTCCAGCAGTCATTATTCAGTGAGTCTGAAAACAAACTTGAAGAATTCCAGGCGTTATGTGTAAAATGAACATGCCAAACATTGCACCATGATATGGTCAGAAGAAGATGAAGAAGCATGGCCGGGTAGACATGCAGCCACTTTCCGGCTTTGATTTGTTTTTTTTTTTTTTTTTTCTTATTTTCTCTTAACTAAAGGGACAACAAATAAACGACCAGTTGAGGCAATGATCTCTAGAACAGAAAAAGAATGGAAGGAAACCAAGAAACAACAATAATCCAAACGGGGGAGAGAAGAGCTGTGAACAATTTTCCTCGCTGCATTGCTCAGTGAAAAAGGAAAATAAAGTCGCTAGTGATGAAAACTTGAGAAAAAACGGATTTGCGGATTGCTGGACGGGTATTGCTAATAGCCACTTGGTGGTAAGTTTGAATTTAGACAATGTTAAGGGCATCAATCTTGTATTAAGCTGAGTTTACGGTAATTCACCCAATTGTATGCCTGTTCCGGATACATTCCTGTTCCGGATACATACCCAGCAAAAAATCTCATTACCAAAATTTCCGGCAACTGTCAACTTAGAGGTAAAAATGAAATTAGAAATTACAATGTGCGATACAAACAAAATTACGGGGAAAATCCAGCAGATTATGAAAGTAGAACTAAACAACTAAAAAAGCAGTATGTTCAGCCGGGCTGAACTTTAAATACCCTCCACCAAATGGAACGAATTTGGAAATTTTCCAAAAAAAAAATCCATATTATGTTAAAAACTTAAGAATGCTGAAAATAGGGAGTTACCGTTATATTTGGGTCCATGCGAAAACGTGGATGTGCATATGCAATTTTTAAAGGCCCAGCAAGATAGGCCCATAGTTACTTTTGCATGCCAGTCCGTCCGTCCGTCCGTCTATCCATATATTTTTGTGAACAAAATGCAAGTTGCATTATGCGATTGAAAATAAATAATCCAAACAATATTTTTTGGCCCAAGAGAGAACTCTATTGAAATTGGTGAGAATCGGTTCAAATTTAGATATAGCTCCCATATATATCTACGACCGGTTTTGGGTTAATTGTACACCAAATGGCCAATATATATCCAATCGAATTCAGTCTAGAAAAAAACATCAAATTTGGTGAAAATCGGTTCAGATGTAGCCATAATTCCCATATATATGATTCATCCCATTTGATGTTTAAGTTCCTCACTTTTTTAATATTCACAACAATGATATTCGGTACCAGATATCTAATAGAGCTCAAAAATACCTTTGCCCAATTACATCGACATAGGTTCAGAATTGGATATAGATATAGCTCCCAGAAATATCTTCGGCCGATTTATTGTGCACTAAATAGTTAATATTATTAACATTGAGTAAATTATAGCCATTCCGACCGAATTCAGTTAAAAAACAAATTACAAAGCAATAAGTTCGGCAGGCCGAACATTGAATACCCTACACCATTTGGAACCAATTTGGAAATTTTCAAAAAATAAAATCGGTTAAAAATTCTGTTAAAATCTTAAAAAATATCGAATATAGCCGTTATATTGAGGACGTGAACTTAAATAGCCTTTGTTTGTCATAAGCCATTACCATATTCAAAATCGAAACTTGAAATAAACGGTGAATAATGTAGCTAACATCATCAAAATACCGTACATAGGGAGGTACCATTATATCGGAGCTTTACGAAGACCTGAACCTACATGGACAATTTTCTGTCACAGCCTGTAGCATCCATTACGAACTTCACATACGACATCTCAAACAATTTCGGTGAGTATTGTACTTAAAATCGTCAAAATACCGAATAAAGGGAGGTACCGCTATATCGGAGCTATACGAAGACGTGGACCAGAACACACCATTTTCTGTCTTAGGCTGTAGTTCCCATTACGAACGCTAAATACGTAATTTTCGGTGAATAATGTCGCTAAAATAATCAAAAAATACCGAACATAGGGAGGTACCGTTATAATGGAGGCTATACGAAGACTTGGACCTGCACAGACAATTTTCTGTTTTAGACTGTAGTATCCATTACGAACTTTAAATACCAAATTTGAAACAATTCCGGTGAATAATGTCGCTCAAATCACCAAATCACCAAAATACCGAAAGTAGGGAGGTACCGTTATACTTAGAATTTTTTGCTGATCAAGAATATATATGCTTTGTTGGGTCTGACATAAGTATTTCGAGGAGTTACAAACGGAATGACAAAGTTAATATACCCTCCATAGTATGGTCGAAGTCGGTATAGCTCCCATATATTTGTTTCATCTGTTAGGCCCTGTCCAACTTTTGACCTCTCTACACTGGTTTTTGATATACAATGGGGATTCCGTTTTTTAAGTGAATTTTGGTAAAATTTGGTAAAAAAAAGTTTTTTCTTTTGACGTCATCCTCCTAAAATGATTATTTCTTGGAGACGTTTGCACCAACTCTAAAATGTTTCTGTAATATATAAGAATTCCTGACGTTTAGGTATGAATATATTTTATTAAAAAGGACGTAAAATACAATTTCCTTGGGTCGTTTGAGATTTAAAAATGTCTACCAAATTATTTGGCGTATTTTTATCTGCAAGATTTTCGAAAGCACTATATACCTAAAATGCATGAATTCCGAGAAATCTTAATCCGAAAACTTCCAAAAGTGTTGAAGAAAGGGGGGGTGTGAAGAAAGGGGTGGGGGGGGGCTGTGTTAACTTGTCCCTCTATTTAGATTACTTTGCGATGTAAACTTTCAACTTTTTTAACTGTTCTAATTAATAAAAAAATGAATTTTGCCACACAGCGTTACTAGTGGCATTATTATTTTTTAAGACTGAGCTTAAGGTTCTTTAACCAATTGCATATCATTTCAGGATTCATACCAAACCCTTCTCTAAAAAAATCGGCATTTCAGATCACAGTATTTATTAGCAATAGGCCCAAAACAGATACTTCGAAATAATATTCATCGCCAATACTAATTTCTCTGAGTCCATAATTTAAACCCAATCCAATATAATCTCTAACGAACCGAATATAATCCCCCTCCCTCAGTGGCATATTCGAATCCAAATTGATTCGTTAATCCAATCCCGTTGATATCACTTCACTGCCACCGCTGAATACAACGACAATGATGATTGCGTTGTCATTTGAGAACATCGACAGGAAGAAATCATTAGAACATAAAATAAACTTGTTGTTGTTGTTGTTTTTGGTGCTGTTGCTGCTGCTTCTTCTGGTATCACGAGACAAAGGCAACAACAGAGCACTAGATGCCATGGGATATTGAAGCGGGAGCCAAGTGAAATGGAACTGAAGCAGAAAATGCAGATAAATGTAAGAAGATATCATATGATACATTATGTTGATGTTGTTGTTGTTGCTGTTGCGTACCTCAACTTGCAATAGTAACACCAACAACACAGAAACTTGAAAATGCATAATAGCTGTTACACACGTAAAGTCAAGCCCCATTCCACTGGAAGATTGCATTTAGAACAACAAAACGCACAAAAATCCAAACAAAATACACCACAGACGCCAGCCGCCAGAAACGGACGAACAAACAAACACCTAACAAGTGCAATTTTCTAGGGCCTTAAACTGGAGGGCTAACGAGATTTAGCACGCTTGACTGCAATGTGAAATTCACACACACACACTTTTATTTATTTTGATTGCATTGTTGCGCAATAGATTTACGCATTTAATTGTTTGAAATCAGTTGAGGAAATGGTCACCATACAACAAGTCAGCAGACTCCTAACATGGTTGTCGGTTTGTTCAATAACACTAGGCAAAAATATTTTGGGAATGGGTATATCCTATTGGTATTTGGACCAAAAATACCAACTGAAATTATCAAATTTGCATTATGCATTCGGAACTTAGTTGGACCTAGAATAACCTGCCTCGTTTGGACAGTTGATGTCCTTCCGCTGACACAGCTGGGATAATTTCTGAAAACATTATTCATACTGCATTGAGTTATGACAGCGGGGACTGCATAAGTATGTATTTCACTCAGACCTGTCAGATAAGATAACAGAGTGATAAAAATAGTTACTGCAAAGATATATCAGATAATACGAAATCAAATACAGTATATCTGGAGTCGATCCAGTCACGATCGAAGGCAGTTCCACATATAGTTCAACCTTGCTACATGGTAATATTGAGATACGATATGAGTCAGTTCACAAAATGGATAGTATTGGTCTAAGGCTTCTAATACCCCCACCAAAATTGTTCAAAACCAGTAAAGAAAGTCTTAAAGTCGGGCGGGGTCGACTTTATGATATCCTACACCACTTTGCTAATTTAGTAGAGCTGCGCATAACAATTAAAAGTTTTTATGGGAGAATTCAATCATACACGCTATGATTATAATTATAAAGGAGAGCTGCGCATAACAATTAAAAGTTTTTATGGGAGAATTCAATCATACACGCTATGATTATAATTATAATTTAAAGTTCAAAGAAATAATAAAATAAATATGCCGAAGCATTTGTATCCTTCAAATTCGGACTTGTATTGCCCATTTGGTGCACAATTAATTTGAAATCGGGTAAAAATATGTATGGGAGCTATATCCAAATCGGGACCGATTTCGATAAAATTTGGCAAAGATATTTCTGACCTGTATTTGATATATTTCCCTGAATATCGTTGTTACGGAGTGCATATTACGGCTGTGGATAACAAATATAACAAATCGGATGAACCGTACATATGGGAGCTATAGCTATATCTGAACCGATCTTCACCAAATTTGACATACTAGCTTCTAGACTCAATTCGGTCGTAAGTGCCAAATTCCATCCAATTCATGGGCAAATATTAGACGTTTGGTGTACAATAAAAGGTAAATCGGAAGAAGTTATATATGGGAGCAATATCCAAATCTGAACCGATCTCGATAAAATTTAGCAAATTTATTTCTGAGCTGTATTTGATATATTTCCCCAAATATTGTCGTTACAGAGTGCATATAACGGCTGCGGAGGACAAAAATAAAAAATCGGATGAACAATATATATGGGAGCTATAGCTATATCTAAACCGATTTCGATCAAATTTGGCATACTTATTTTGACTTATTCGGACCGATATTACACGTTTGGTGCACAATAAAAGCAAATCGGACGAAGATATATATGGGAGCTATATCTAAATTTTGACCGATTATCTCCAATTTCAATAGGGCTCGTCCTTGGGCCAAACAAATGATTTGTGCAAAATTTCATCTGGATAGGGCAATAAATGCGAACTGTACTTTGTTTACAAAAATACATGGACAGACGGACGGATGGACATGCATAAATCGACTCAGAATGTGATTCTATGCAGATCATCAAAAGGAACTATGGGTCTATCTCGATTCCTTCTCCATGTTACAAACAAATGCACGAAGACATAATACCCTGACCACCTTGTGGTGTAAGGTATAAATATTAATAACTCTCGTTATATGTTAAAATAGTGTCTGATTTTCTTAGCAATTAGTTTACAATTAGAAGTGACATACACTATCACCGTAACCATAGCTATAACTATAACCGAACAAAATCATGAAAACTTAGAAGTTGCGAATCTTGGAATGGAATTATTTACACCCAAATATGATTGGTCTTCAAAAAATATTCCCGATAAGGGAATATCAGACGCTGGCAAATTATCTGTATTGACTCGTCTCACGGCTGAATGTCATCGTGTGTTTTCTATTCACAATTGACCAACATTTTTGATTTATGGTTTTTAGATTTTGGGAGTCTGAATCCTGAAATTAGTCTTTGTGGTCAGTTTTTTTTTTTTTTTTTTTTTTTTTAAACGAGGCGAATATAATCTTTTATGTTGAAGTGTCTTGATAGACCAAGGGTGTCTACATAGGGGGCGCTATTCTTCGATAGACGAGCTGCAAAGTGAGTCTTCTATAGTCTAGCAGTTAAGTGAGTCCCTATAGATTAGCTAAAGCAATCTTCTATAGACGAGCTGAAGGGATAAGTTTTTTTTTTTTATCGATGAGCCGGTGGGAGAATTTTCATTCGAACCGAAAGGTATCTTTTATAGGTGAACTGAAGAGAGTGTTTACAGACGAGCTTATGGCATACCGTTTTGGGCAATTGGGAGGCATGATATTTAGACGAGCTAGAACATATTTAGAGTATTCTAGATGAGATAAAAATTTACCTTTTTAGATGTACGCGCACGTGCCACCCAAGAATTGTTACAAAATGAGGTTCCTCGCTTCATTTCCAGCGCACAATGGCCACCAAAATCTCCGTTGGACTATTGTGTCTGGAGTATTTTGGAAAGCAAGGTTGACACTAAAAAATACCAAAGTGTCGATCACCTCAAGCAAGCGCTTCGCCGGGAATGGGCCAAAATACCGCATAGCAACATTCGGGCAGAGTGTGATGGTTTCATTGGCCGTTTGAAGGCCATAATTCGTGCCAAAGGTGACCAGTTCGAACAAACTTAAACTTATTCTAAAATTTGATGCTATTTCCGACATTTCTTGATTTTATTCAAAAAAGTTCGAAAAAATTATGGCGTTTGACATTGTTGCAGTTTTTTATCTCACCCTGTATAGACCAATCATCGCGGAATTAGTTGGGGGTTAGGTTTAAGGCTGGTTAGAAGCCTGCCATTTTGTTGATCTTCGGACAATATTTAGCGGGTAAAATAGACTATAACTTTTATGTAAAAAATAAACAAGTTGTCACTAAACCGCGATTATAATTCTGCCGAAATCACAAATGCACAAAAATTTCACTTCTCACAATTACATCGATGCTCACATCCAAGATATCGCATAAGATAAATATAAGAAACATATTCCCGTTGAAAAACTAAAGGTTACATTTGTGCAGGACAGTATGGAATTATTTCAAATAATCGACTAAAATGTATTTGGAACTAAGTAGGTTTTCCAATATATTATAGTGTTGTAGGGTATCACATAGTCGGCCCCGCACGACTTTGGCCTTTGCCTACTCGTTTTTTAATTGTCAATGCAAAACTATATTTCTTTTTGTGTAAAAGTTTTATGTTTATATCTCAAAATCCCTTGTGGTGCGATTAATTAATTAGCTGCAACAAAATATTTATTTGAGCTGTTGATGCCGTATTATACATGAAACCTTGTTGGATTATGTCAGATATTAGAACATATACCGCTGAGCGATCTCTTTTTAACGAATTTACTCTTTCAGTTAATAGATTCATTCCAGTTATAAGATTCATTCCAAATTATACCTAATTGCAGTTTTCTTAAATTCATTTACATTCCTCGATTCCCCGAAACAAAACTTTTTGACTAATTACCCAAAACTACATTCCTTGCTTGCATATCATGCTAATCAATTTGTTTAACTACGCGTTCCGTAAACAGTTTTTTGATAATTCATTTCTGGAATTTCAGAAAAATCTTTAAATACCCCTAGGCAATTTTCTGATATCCACAGAGAATGACTTCAGCCTGCCAAGAACATAAATAACACTTCAAGAAGAAGAGTTTCCTTGCGATCCCTTATACGAAGTATAAAGGAAAACACAGAAACAAAACACTTTGCCTAGATTTCTTCCTTATGAGGCCACTTTGTTGACTTCCTCCGTATTACGTGATTTCATTAGTGATTTAGTGGTAAAATGGACTTTTGTAATGCACAAGCGCAACGAACTCCAGCTAAGTCCTTCATAAATATTCCTCGGCAGAGCTGGTAATTGAAGAGCAACAAGCAGCAAGTGTTACATGTTCGTCTTGTGGTCCAATGACTTTGGCCAATTCTTTTCGCTTTTAGCATTCCTTGGCAATCCTAATGAGCTGGAAATAACAAAGAACAAGGGGCGAAGAAGAAGAAGGAGAAGGAGAAAACCCCAACTACATTCACATCAATGATGGCCCTGAAAATGTTGATGATGATGATGATGATGGCAATGACGACAACAGCAGCGACGAAGAACCTGAGGTGCTCCACAAGGATGGCCCTGTCAAGGTGATTGCACCACCACAACCAATCGCCATATGTTTGTCATAGGATCTCTGGCTGTTTACTTTCAGAATGCAGTTCTTCTTATTTGGCTTTGTGGGTTTCTTTATTTTATTCTAAATTTAAACCAAACCGGGCTAAAAATAGACTCATTTTTCTATCACGATCAGGTTTACTTTATTGCCACCGTTTTAAGATAGTTTTGTTTTTTTTTCTGCCTTGACAGGCAGCCAGCTCCAGCTCCACCAGTCGTTGCTGCAAAGTGCTAAAGTGTTAGCAGGTTTATTTCATGCTCTTCTTTTAGTTTCTCTTTTCAGCTTACAACGGCTTAAGCAGAAGTATCCAAAGGATTTTTCATCAGTCTCTTCCTAGTTCTTTGGTGTGAATTGCATGGCGCATTCCATTCTATTTTTGATCATAACACCCCAAGTGTTAAGTGGTTGTTGGGTTGTGTTCTTCAATTTGTTTGTTTATTTTTTCGGATTTCGTTACTCTTCCGTGCCACCTCTAGTTTGGACACATAGAGCAAGCGGATGGGCGGATAGATAAAGGAAAGGGAAGCGCACGACGAGAAGATTTGTTGTTTGTTGACATGACTCTGAAGTGTTTATGTTGATTCTGTTGAATTTGAGCTGATGCTAATGCTGACTGACGAACTGGCTTGGCTTGGCTGGACTTGCCTGGCTGGCTAACCTGTCCATTGACGATTGACGATAATTGGCCATCTAATTACCATTAAATTGCATTTAAATATTGAAAATTGTTTTTCAAACATCAAAAAAGCATTAAACAAATAAATAATTATATGTTTTAGGCATCGATTTTTTTTTTTGGTTGGCAGCATAAAAACACTGGCCACTTGGAGGCTTTATCTCTCACCCCGTCTCTATCACTCACCCAATATTAATTAGAATAGGAAAATTGTATTTGTTTTGTTAATGGCTTTAAAATTGTTTAGATCAATAGATAGTAGGAATCAATATTGAGTGGCCATCACTATCCAGATTGAAATGCAGTGGAATTTGTATTTTATAATATTTGGGAAGTTCTGTTAATTTTAATTGTACTTCCTGATTTTTGGTGTTTTAGCGGGTTTTAGCCACAGCCTTTCAGAGAAGATTTTCATAGTCGAAATAATCTAAAAGACATTACAATGTATCAGTACGACACTTAAGATTTCCTGGAAAAAGAACATCGAGGAACATACTAACAAGTGAAAAACTATCAGTCGGTTTTGCCGGTTGACCCCTTTGTGGGGGAGGTACCAGAAGGAGCGGCCCATACATTTCATATACACACCAAAGCTGTGATGTGTATAATTTGAAGACAATCGTACTCTTTATTCAAAATTTTGACCCTTTTTGGGGGAGGTGCTTGATGGAGAATCCTTATTCGCACCTGACCTAGCGCTGATGCAAATGTTAGGATTTGTAAAGTTGGAACAACATCGGATTATCCTTTCTCTTTTTATACCCTCAGCCATAAGCCTAGAGAGGGTATATATCATTTGATACGGTTAAATCGTGCCTAGTCGAAATAAAGTTGTTAGATCCTAGGTCTCTTTGGACCGAATCCGTTTCAGGACATTTGGAGTCGATCTGGATGTCTGGTGTGCACGATAAATTTCGAAAGAAGTATCCGATTTGGTCAAAACTTGGTACATCGTAATATTTTTGTCAAACATAGATCAAGTTTGGAGATGGGCAATATTAGTCTAGTCCTTCTGATAAGTCCCCCACAAAAAGGTCGAAATTTTCAAAAATATAGAAGCGATAATCCGATTTTGCTCCAACTTTGCAAATCCTAATATTTGCCATTATCGATCCACTCCATCAAGTACGTCCCCCACAATAGGTCAAAACTTTGAATAATTACAACTCTTATATAATGTGATGTAAGAGTCCGATTGTCTTGAAATTTCTCACATTCCAATATTTCTATAAACCCAAGATCTGGTGTTAAGATGGAATATGTCGATCCATTCCTTCTGGTACCTCCTCACAAAAGCTCGAAGGTGGATTGAACCGATATTGCCCATCTCCGAACTCGATCTAAGTTTGATAATAATATTACGATGTACTAAATTTGGACCAATTTGGATACTCCCTTCGAGAGTTATTGTGCGCATCAGCCAGACAGACACATAAACGGACAGAAATCGCTAGATCGACTCCAAATGTCCTGAAACAGACTTAGTCCAAAGAGACCCATGGTTTAAAATCGTTATTTAGATGAGACACGTTTTGGCCGTCTGTAGCCATATGACTGATGGTACTAAAAGGCCCCATTGCAGTCTCTTCATGCGGGAACGCCATAGGGAAGAGCTGAGAGCTTAGTTCGGAAGTATCACTGGATGTATGTCAAAGTGGTCTTACCTGTTGTGACATATGGGTGTCCCGTCTGGTAGCATGCGACTAAATCCACAGCACTCATATCCAAATTAATCTCAGTGCAGACAGCCTGGTCCTTACTGAGAACCGGAGCTCTCAAAAGCATGTAACGTGGTTTTCTCGTCGGCTGAGGTAAAATCAGTGGTATCCAGGGACCCACTCAAGTAGATTTCTTCTCTTCGTTACGGCGAAAATCAGATGACTTTTCTAATCTAGTAGTTTTCCAATACCATAAGATAAATATGGAATATAGGATGGCAAATGGGCTTCTAAGATGCTCGGGAATTCAAAGTTGAGTTCTTCAATTTATGGTCGGAAATTCGACGTGTACGATGTCTCGCAAAACAAGAGGATATAAGACTCTTGGACAATCGGTAAGATGAATATGGAATATAGGATGGCGAATGAACTTCATAGGTGCTCGCGAATTTAAAGGAGATTTCTTGGATCCAGCCACTGAATATTTTGGATCAATCCCAAAAAGCAAAGAATGCGCTGAGACTGCGGGTAGCTGAAGGATGGCGCTTTTCACGTTTTGGTCAAGCTCAAATCCTAGATTTTCCAATTAGTTGGAATATACAGAGCGAGATGAAAAAACTAAACCAACTTCAGACTGCTGTAATTTCTAAGCCACTCGTCCAACAGCTGTTAAAATTACTCCAGTGACAGCTCATTATATTGTTTGCAAGCATACAAAAGCATTTTGGTGAGCATTTTCCAGAAAAAAATTATTCGTGATGGAATTCAAGCGTGATAGTTTGATTTCTTTATATTTGGCTGGAAAACCACAAGTGGCTATCGTTAGAGCACTCCAGCATTTAAATGTGATTAAATCTTTTGTGTCTCGTACCATCGCTCGTTACCGTGATACTGGTAGCGTAGCCCAACGTCAAGGAAATGGACGGAAGAAAACAGCAATATCAGCAGAAATGGTGCGAAAAGTAAAGAAGCAACTTGATCGAAACCCGCGTCGCAGTGGCCAAAAATGGCTCGTGAGCTACACATATCGCAATATTCCATTCGACAAATATTGAAAAAATGAGCTCAGGGTAACGCCATTGAAATTCCAAAAAGTGCAACAACTTACAACGAACTGAACTGCCGAATTTGGTTTTCTCCGATGAGAAAACATTCGTTGTCCACCAGTTTGTAAACAAACAAAATGATCGTGTTTACTTGCCAAAGAGGTCAGCTGAAAATGTGCACCTTCGGTTGGCCACAAGAACCCAAGCGCCGGCCATGGTGATGGTGTGGGCCGCCATAACAGCCGATGGTCGCTCTCAGCTCGTATTAATCGACCTTGGAATCAGAATAAATGCCGAATATTATCCCGAAAATATTCTGGAGGGTGTTTTAAAGCCTTGGGCACGCAAACATTTTGGCCGCAGACCTTGAACATTCCAACAGGACTCAGCACCATCACACTCAGCACGCGCCACCCAAGAATAGTTACAAAATGATGCTCCTCGCTTCATTTCCATCGCACAATGGCCACCAAAATCTCCGTTGGACTATTGTGTCTGGAGTATTTTGGAAAGCAAGGTTGGCACTAAAAAATACCAAAGTGCCGATCACCTCAAGCGAGCGCTTCGCCGGGAATGGGCCAAAATACCGCAGAGTAACATTCAGGCATCGTGTGACGGTTTCATTGGCCGTTTGAAGGCCATTATTTATACCAAAGATGAGCAAATCGAACAAATCTAAACTTATTCTTGAATTTGATGCTACTTCGACATTTTTTGCTTTCATTCAATAAATTTAAAAAAATGTAAAAATTATGGCGTTTGACTTTGTTGCAGTTCTTTTATCTCACCCTGTATATGGTCACTGCAGTATCAGATATCTGACCTCAAGGTGGGCTTGCAGTGTTCCTGACTAATGTATTCAGTGTATATAATATTGAATATCTACTTCGTACATATGGGACATGGTATTCCAAGAAGAGATATAGGCTATTTGGTAGGTGGAAGATAGAAACTCTAACGTTCTTCTCAGACATGGATCCATCGCCATTTATGAGCTGGCCAGAACTATTCTCTGGCTAGATAGACTGCCCTACTAACAACACATCTCTCCATAAACCTTTACTTTTCCTGCTCGTCTTTACATCTCCCCTATCTACAAATTTATCATCCGAGAGAAGCAGTTGTAGCTACTCATCTTTAAACCAATGACCATATGACCATGCATAAATATGTGTTTGAAGAATTGAAATTGAACCCAAATCTAAAATTTTACCGAAAATTTAACTTTAGTGTATTGTCAGAACACGACTACTTTTCTGGACTTATGGGCTCTTGGTGGCAGTTTAATAAGCCCTTACTTCCTACGACATGTCAGAGTTATAAATAAATGGTTTGGAAGCTATTTGTATTGCTGCCAAAGTAAACACAATATACTTCTTATTTGGTAATGGGTCTTTTCGCATATATCAACATGTATATTTGTTCTTCGTATCAAATGGGTCAAATTATTGAAGTTCAATATCCATTTTCGTTTTAGTGTTTCACGCTTACATCTTTGTGAGATTGAGTTGTTTTTGGTCTGTAATATTAAAAAAAACTAACTTAACCCTTCATCTTTTTTCTCACTGCGTAAGCCCTTTACATGAGTTATGATCATATCTATCAAAAGTATGCGAAAAATGGCCAAAGGCTGTCAACTTCTGTCAGAAAGACAAGGGCAAAAAAAAAATATTAATTTATACAAAAAACAAGTAAGCAAAGGCTACAGTCGAGCGGGGCCGACCGTTCAATACCCTACAACACTATAATAAACGATACAGTTTATATAGGCGAGATACTCGAAAGAATTCCACAAGATAATGTGACAAATAATAAAAGAAAACCATCAGGTTTCGTTCTCTAATTTTCGAATAATAGCAACTTAAACTAATTTGATCATTTCCAATTTATTGGTAGATGTTTCATGTAAATGGTCTTCCTAGATCTGGGACCAATATTTCCCAAAGACCTATAATCTCTCAGAAGTGGCAAAAGATTAAAATTTATTATTGGTTTTTGACTTAAACGCATCTATATGAGATACAGACATTTGACTATATTCTTCAACGAAATCAGCGTTAACGAAATAGTCAGAAGTGCGTCTTTCCTGTATTTGTGAATTCTCCAAAACGTCACTCGAATGGACATTTTCGTATTTTGTCTACAAAAGTTGGCAAACTATTTCACACATTGAATATTTTTGGATGGCCATCCAAAACTGCTTGGTTTATTGCAATGCCCGTAACCCCCATAATTACGACATGCTGACAATTTTGCAGTTTTTTTTGGTCCATTTCAACCCCTAAATATATGGCGATCATCTTAAAAAAGAGTGGGCTTCTATTCTGACCCTCATCTGATCCCCCTGCAAAATTTCGTTAGGATTTGGCCATAAATGCGATCTGTATATGATATCCTGATATCCTAACTACTTAGTTTTGTTAGCTGTAGAAATATTACCAAATGTTTAATTCAAAATGAAAATATGCCAAAAATATGACAAAATTGAAAAAAATGAGAAAATGTTAGAAAATCAATTTTTCATCTTTAGAGAGATATTATTATGCGATTTTTTAGATGATTTTTCTTTCCTGCCAAGAGGCCATTCTGAATTAATGAGAACTGTCGAAATCAGTTCAGCCGTTCTCGACATATAAGAGATCTTTCAAGCATATCTTCTTTGATAGACATATATATCGCACATATTTTGCTATATATCCGATTTGTTGGATGTTACCATCAATGTAAAGATCAGAAGTAAGCTTGTCATGGCTTCGTGATTTCGCCGGGATTTAAAAATTCGCGGTTTAATAAAAAATTTTGAATTTTTTCAACACAAAAACCAGTAAAGAAAGCCTTAAAGTCGGCCGGGCCGACTTTATGATACCCTACACCACTTTGCTAATTTAGTAGAGCTGCGCATAACAATTAAAAGTTTTTATGGGAGAATTCAATCATACACGCTATGGTTATAATTATAATTTAAAGTTCAAAGAACAAAATATGCCGAAGCATTTGTACCTTTTAAATTCGGACTTGTATTGCCCATTTGGTGCAAATTTAATTTGAAATCGGATAAAAATATATATGGGAGCTATATCCAAATCGGAATCGATCTCGATAAAATTTGGCAAAGATATTTCTGAGCTGTATTTGATATATTTCCCTGAATATCGTGGGTATGCACTCGTTGGAGTGCATATTACGGCTGTGGGTAACAAATATGACAAATCGGATGAAAAGTATATATGGGAGCTATAGCTATATCTGAACCGATCTTCACCAAATTTGACATACTAGCTTCTAGACTAAATTCGGTCGTAAGTGTCAAATTTCATCCAATTTGGGCAAATATTAGACGTTTGGTGCACAATCAAAGGTAAATCGGACGAAGTTATATATGGGAGCTATATCCAAATCGGAATCGATCTCGATAAAAATTAGCAAATGTATTTCTGAGCTGTATTTGATATATTTCCCCAAATATTGTTGTTACAGAGTGCATATTACGGCTGCGGAGGACAAAAAAGAAAATCGGATGAACAATATATATGAGAGCTATAGCTATATCTGAACCGATTTCGATAAAATTTGGCATACTTATTTTCAGGTCCAATCAGATCGTACGTGCAAAATTCCATACAATTCGGACTGATATTACACGTTTGGTGCACAATAAAAGGCAAATCGGACGAATATATATATGGCAGCTATATCTAAATTTTGACCGATTATCTCCAATTTCAATAGGGTTCGTCCTTGGGCCAAACAAATGATTTGTGCAAAATTTCATCTGGATCGGGCAATAAATGCGAACTGTACTTTGTTTACAAAAATACATGGACAGACGGACGGACGGACAGACGGACGGACGGACGGACAGACGGACGGACGGACATGCATAAATGGACTCAGAATGTGATTCTATGCAGATCATCAAAAGGAACTATGGGTCTATCTCGTTTCCTTTTGCCTGTTACAAACAAATGCACAAAGACATAATACCCTGACCACCTTGTGGTGTAGGGTATAAATATGGTATATTTTACCCGCTAGCTATACAGGTCGCAATTATAGACCAATCGACGCGGAATTTCGCATGTAGCTAGAGTTTAGAGCGGGGAAGAACCCTACCAATTTGGGTGGTCATCGGATAATAATGACCACCCAAATTGGTAGGGTTCTTCCCCGCGACCTGTATAGCTACTGTAAAATTCGACATTTTTTCAGTATTTGGTCCATTTCAACCCTTAAACATTTGGCGATCATCTCCAAAAGAAATAAGCTTCTATTCTGACCCTAACCCCACCTTCGTGCAAAATTTCGTTAGGATCGGGCCATAATTGCGACCTGTAGCGTGATTACAAATTAACATGGACAGACGGACAGACGGACGGACGGTCATACATAGCTAGATCGACTCAGCTCGGCGAGCTAGGAAGATCCATATATACTTTCCTATATGGGAAACCAATATTTCGAGGTGTTACATAAATTCTGGCCCAATCAAACTTATAATACCCCCAACACCTAGTGTTGTAGGGTATAAAAATTCAGTATATGTACAGCGAAGTAAAGCAAAAGAACTCAGTCAAAAATATCTGAATTAAATTTTGTTACAAGAAATCATTGGACCTCGTTGCTTTTGATGATACTTCTTTTTTTGGTATCGTACAAAATATTAAAGAAGTCAAAAACAACAACAACGCAAGCCAACTAAAAAGGGAAAAAGCAAGCGTGCAAGCTACTACACTGCTACTATATCTTAAAACGTTGCCCTCGTCCATTGAACTTTAGCTTAAAACGCACAAAGATACTACACACATACACTCCAGTCGACATTACACAAACAAATCACAAACGCAAAAACCAAAAAAAAAAAAAAAAAAAATGAAAAAGAAAAAGAAGAAGAATTCATCTTAACTGAGTCGAGCGAGGCATGTCATGTTAAATACCTTTAAAACGCCATTAATAAGCATAATCATGTCCATCATTTTCTGACCATTACTTTTACCTCTTGTTTTCGGCTTTTGACCATCAGAGACGATTGCACACCAAAAAGATTCCGAAAAAAAAAAAAACAAAAAAAAACAAAAAAAAAAAAACACATTTATGTTGAATATTAAGGAAGTTGTTATATTTAAGTAAACATACTGACATACAGATACATGAACATGTATCGAATGTGTTATATGTAGTACAGAGAATGTGGCGACATTTGTTAAACAATTTTTAAACTTTGGAAGGCTACCGCTGTTACTAAGCCCAAACCCCACTAAAAATGTTTTTTGCGAGGCAAATATAATTGAAAACAGGTAACAATTTCGAATAACAAAAATCGAATTTTTGACAATATCGGTTGTGCTTAAAATGTTAAAATTTTTGGGTTACATGGTACAATAATTACAAGGTGGGGCAGATTGATTAAATTAGAAAACAATTTTCACACATGAAAGGATGAAACACCTAATATAATAATTATACTTCTTTTCAGCCCCAAATGCAACCGGTGTAAGATGTGTAAGATAATAATTCTCCCCAAAAGCTGTATATATGAATTTACATTTCGACAGCATTTGCAAATTTTCAAAATTATTTTATTGTTATGTTATTACTTACATACAAAAATTATATATGACTTTTGACATTTCAGGACTACCAAAAGAAAAACAAGTTAAAAAGCAGTAAGTTCGGCCGGGCCGAACTTTGAATACCCTCCACCATTTGGAAGGAATTTGAAAATTTTCAAAAAATACTTAAAAAATTCTGTTAAAAATTTAAAAATAACGAATATAGACATTATATTGGGGTCTATACGACGTGGACCTATATAGGCATTGTTTGTCATAAGCCATTACCATATTCAAATTCGAAACATGTAGCTAAAATCATCAAAATATCGTATATAGGGAGATACCATTATATCGGAGCTGTGCGATGACCTGGACCAGAATAGACAATTTTCTGTCACAGGCTGTAGCATCCATAACGAACTTCAAGTACGACATCTCAACGTACCGAGTATCGGGTGTTACCATTATATGGGGGCTGTAAGAAGGCATGGACCTGCACAGACAATTTTCTGTCATAAGCTGTAATATCCATTACGAACTTCAAATACCAAATTTGAAACAATTCCGGTGAATATTGTCGCTAAAATCACCAAAAAAAAAAATATCGGGAGGGACCGTTATATGGGGGCTATACCAAAACGTGGACCTACGTGACACATTTTCAATACCAAAAGTCCTGCAGACATAATATACATTTGAGTAAAATTTAATCAATCTACTTTAATTCCTTCGCAAGCTAGAGTGATTTCCACAGACGGACAGACGGACGGGCATCATAAATAAATGAATAAATAAATAATATCCGTTAAAAATCCTGTTAAAATGTCTATACGACGACGTGGACCTGCATAGGCAAGTTTTGTCAAAAGTTATTACAATTTTTAAATGCGAAACTTGAAAAAATGACCTAAATGACCCATTTTCTGTTTTATGCTGCAGTATCTATTATGAACTTCAAATACCAAATTTGGAACGATTCCGTTGAATAATGTCGCTAACATCATCAAAATACCGAATATCGCGAGGTACCGTTATATGGGTGCTATATGAAGACGTGGACCTACATGGCTCATTGACTTAGGATGTAGTATCCACTACGAACTTCAAATACGAAATTTGAAACAATTCCGGTAAATAATGTCGCTAAAATCATCAAAATACTGAATATCGGGAGGTACCGTTATATGATATAGCCTTCTATATTAACTCGTTCGAAAGATAGCGATAGCGACAGACAGACGGACATGGCTAAATCGTCTTAGAATTTTACGCTAATCAAGAATATATATACTTTGTTGGGTCTGACATGAGTATTTCCAAGTGTTACAAACGGAATGACAAACTTAACATACCGTCCATACTATGGTGGAGGGTATAAAAAGTACGTAAGTCCGGTCCTCCACCATTTGAAAGGAACTTGAAATACACAAAAAATAGCTGAAAAATGTCGCTAATAATATCAAAGTATAGATAAAAGGAGGTATCGTTTTATACTACGACGCAGACCTGCATTCGCAATTTTTGTCGTGGGCTGTAGTACCGATTACAAACTTTAGAGACGAAAATTGAAACAATTGTGGCGAATAACATCGATAAAATCATCAAAACACCGAATCTTGGGAGATACTGTTATATATGGATTATACGAAGACGTGGACCAGCATGCATAATTTTTGTCATAGGTTGTAGTACCCATCAGGACTTTCAAATATGAAATTTAAAACAATGTTGAATAATGTCGATAATATAATTAAAATATCGAAAAAAGGGAGGATTCAGATTTTTATATAGCTTCGATGCACATCTTCATCTGATTTTACAGTTATTGCTCACCATATATGTAATATCAGCAAAAATTGAATAGATTCTTCTCATATTCAACCGAAATTTCCATTTGGAAACTCGGTTCGGTATATCTATTTCTTCAATAAATATTTTTTTAATATAATCCTTATCGCACTATAGGATAATAATGTTATTTGGTTCATAGTTGGTTGCCTTACATAAATTCCCAATATAAACTTTTTTACGGGAGCTCTTCTGAATACACTTAGTGGTGTAGGGTATTATGTCGCCAGGAACTCATATTAATTTAAGGTTATAATTGTGTTTTGTGTAAGTGTGCAAAAATCTCCAACAAAGCTCATTTTAGGAGGATGATGTCAAAGACAAACACATTCTTCATCAAATTTTGCTATAAGTCGCAAAAGAAATCACTATTTCCATTGTATACCAAAAAAGTAAAAAACATTATGTTCGCCCGGGCCGAACTATTAATACCCTACATCTTAGGGTAAAGGAAACATTAGAACCCATTATGACCCACAAATACCAATTTTTAGACATATTCGTGGGAAAGTGTGGCAGAAGTCATCAAAATACTGAATATTGGCAGGCTATAAAAAACCTAGACCTATGCATACTGTTTCGCCAACGGAGCTAGAACCCATTAGAACCCACAAATGCCAGTTTTTAGACAAATCCGTGAAAAAATGTGGCAAAACTAATCAAAATACCGAATATCGGGAGGTACCGTTATATCAAAGCGTGGACCTAAATATAAACTGTTTCGCCACACGAACTAGGACACAGTAGGACCTACAAATACCAATTTTCAGACAAATCCGTGAAAAAATGTTGCAAAAATCATCAAAATACCGAATATCGGGAAATACCGTTATATGGGGGACAGACAGACGGACATCGTTAAATCGACTTATAATTCTATGCTGATTATAAATATACAGGGTGAGATGAAAAAACAGCAACCCACTTCAGATTGCTGTCATTTCTAAGCCACCCGTCCGACAGCTCATTATATTGTTTACAAGCGTACAAAAGCATTTTGGTGAGAATTTTCCAGAATTATTCGTAATGGAATTCAAGCGTTATAGTGTGATTTCTTTATATTTGGCTGGAAAACAAAAAGTGGCTATCGTTAGAGCACTCCAGCATTTAAATGTGAATAAATCTTTTGTGGTGTGGGCCGCCATAAAGTCTTGGTAACGCAAACATTTTGGCCGCAGAAATCTATGAATTATTTGTAAGACTTAAAAAAAACCCTTTATATTAGCAGCTATGGCAGAGAGTGTAGTGTGTTTCAACTTCAAATCAAAGTTCCGATTTCAATACCAACAGCAGACAAACAAATGTAGAAAAGAGGATTCTTAAAATTAAAACGAATGCTTTTTATACCCTACACCACAAGGTGGTCAGGGTATTATGTCTTTGTGCATTTGTTTGTAACAGGCAAAAGGAAACGGGATAGACCCATAGTTCCTTTTGATGATATGCATAGAATCACATTCTGAGTCGATTTATGCATGTCCGCCCGTCCGTCTGTCCGTCCGTTCGTCCGTCTGTCCATCTGTCCATGTATTTTTGTAAACAAAGTACAGTTCGCATTTATTGCCCTATCCAGATGAAATTTTGCACAGATCATTTGTTTGGCCCAAGGACGAACCCTATTAAAATTGGAGATAATCGGTCAAAATTTAGATATAGCTCCCATATATATTTTCGTCCGATTTGCCTTTTATTGTGCACCAAACGTGTAATATCAACCCGAATAGTATGTAATTTTGCAACCGAATTAGGCCTGAAATAAGAAATTTGATCGAAATCGGTTCAGATATAGCTATAGCTCCCATATATCTTGTTCATCCGATTTGTTATTTTTGTCCTCCGCAGCCGTAATATGCACCCTGTAACAACAAGATCTGGGGAAATATATCAAATACAGCTCAGAAATACATTTGCTAAATTTTACCAAGATCGGTTCAAATTTGGATATAGCTCCCATATATTACTTCGTCCGATATACCTTTGATTGTGCACCAAAAGTCTAATATTTGGCCAAATTGAGTCCAGAAGCTAGTATGCCAAATTTGGTGAAGATCGGTTCAGATATAGCTATAGCTCCCATATATATTGTTCATCCGATTTCTAGTATTTGTTGCCCACAGCCGTAACATGCACTCCGTAACAACGATATTCAGTGAAATATATCAAATACAGCTCAGAAATATCTTTGCAAAATTTTATCAAGATCGGTTCAGATTTCGATATAGCTCCCATATATATCTTTATCAGATTTCAAATGGGCAATACAAGTCCAAATTTAAAAGATTTGAACTTTGAATTTTAAATTATAATTATAATCATAGCGTGTATGGTTGAATTCTCCTATAAAAACTTTTAATTGTTACGTGGAGCTCTACTAAATTAGCAAAGTGGTGTAAGGTATCAAAAAGTCGCCCCCCCCCCCGACTTTAGGACTTTCTTTACTGGTTTCTAATTGTAATAATTACTAATACGATTTTTAAAAACTTTCTTAGCAAACTCATTGCTGGGCAATTACATTTTTTCTATATATAAATACTGAATATACAAAATTCCTAACATTTCTCTTGACGAAATCCTTGCCATATATATCTATTTGAGTTATATTTTTATTCTCATCCCCAGAAACGTTTCTTGAAATTTAAATGCTTGTGAAAATAAAAATTAGCATTTTTCGGCTATTGATTTGGCAATGTTTACATTGAAATCATTGATATTCTTTAAGTACAAATATACCCGCTCTAAGTCTCTCTCTTTCCGTCTTTTAGAATAAAACTCATATATTGTAGCTTTTTAATTTGAATCCGATAACATCTATTTTGATTACAAAAGAAAGTGTTTTGTACAGCGGCGTTTTCTGTGTGTTACTCCAATTCTTCATAGGGGGTATTGTGATCCGGTTTGAACTTTGTTTTGAAGGGGTTATCTGTGCACGCGTATCACAACTTTCTGAAGTCAGAATAAAAATGAAATGAACAAAATGGAACCAATGCTCATCGGTAGACAAAAAAAAACACACAAAACAATATTTTACAGTTCACGCTGGATAGTGTGAAGTTAAATTTCCTTTATTGTTTGAATGCGTTCATTTAGTCAGTCAGACGACCGGCCATACCTGTATATCAGAGAAGCCACATAGAAGATACCTGCTATGAGATAAACCCTAGCTGGCTGACGGGCTAGCTGACTGCTCTATAACAGCGATCATAACAATATGTGATGTGATGATTTGTTAACATTCTTTTTCTTTACTTTTACTTGTTTTTACTTTCTAAATTGGAATTTGTGTAAATGATGCTGATGGTATTGCCGAGCTGTGGCTGCTGCCATTTCGACCTTTTCGAATATTTTTTAATTATTCTCATCATTACGTTAAAATCGACATTTAAATGCTCGCACATGTGACGGAATACCAGGTTGAATGTTTACGAACGTCAGTCCACATTGGACCAACAACAACAACAACAACAACAACGACAACAATCGGATGAAAGATGATGGCAAAAATAGAAATTTTCTTTTCAATGGATATATCGAGGTATTGCAATTCATTGAATCAGAGATGAAAGCCATGGTCATTTAGTTACTTTTGGCCAGAATTGAGAAATTTGTTTCATAATTGCGAGGAAAGAAAAACAAATATTTTTTGCACCAAAAAGGGTTTGACCCCACCCTCTTTTCTATTGAATAGCGATTTTTATAACCATGGCTTCCATAGGACACCATATATAATATGAAGGGTATATTAAGTTTGTGCTTCCATTTGTAGCTCATCGAAATAATAATTTTAGACATGACAAAGTATATATATTCTTGATCAGCGTAAAATTAAGTAAAATTAAGTCCTCTAAATCCGTCCATCTTTCCGTCCGTCGTTCTGTTGTAATCACGCTAAATTATAGCCCCATATAAAGGTACCCCCGATATTCTGCATTTTGATGCTTTTCGCCACATTTTTCAATGTAATTGTGGGAAATTCTACTCAATGAGTAATTTGTGAGTACTTAACTCCCTGGAAGAGTATTGTCTATAAGGTCAATGATATAGTATATCCCTTATATAACGGTCCCTCCGATATTCGGTATTTTGATGATTGTAGCTAAGTTTTGCAATGCAACTGTTTGAAAATCCATAACAGGAGTTTCTTCTGAGTACTTTACCCCCTGAAAGAGAATTGTCTATATACGTCCACGAGATCGTATAGAAACGATACTTCCCGATATTCAGTATTTTTATGATTTTAACGACTTTTTTATACCCTCAGCCATATGGCTAGAGAGGGTATATATCATCTGATACGTTCAAAACGTGCCTCATCGAAATATCATTTTTTTTACCCTGCGTCTCTTTGGACCAAATCAGTTTCCAGAAATTTGGCGTCAATCTAGTGATGTCCATTCGTCCATCTGTCTGTCTGTCTGTCTGGCTAACTTGCGAAGGGAATATCCGATTTCGTCCAAACTTAGTACATCGTATGCTATTTTCAAACTTAAATCGATTTCGGAGATGGGCAATATCGGTCCACTCCTTCTGGTACCTCCCCCACTAAAGGTAGACATTTTCAAACAAAATATTTTACTGCACATAGAAATGAAGGACAATCCGATTTTGCTGCAACTTTGCCAATTCTATTATTTGCATCAGTTCAGCGAAAATAGATAATATCGGTCCATTTCATCAAGTGCTTCCCCCACAAAGGGTCAACATTTTGAATAATTATAACTCTTATAAAATGTGAAGTAAGTGTCCGATTGTCTTCAAATTACACGTATAACAATATTTTTATTACCCCAAGTTCAGGTGTCTGGTGTATCGCTTAACTCCTTTTGGAACATCCCCCACAAATGGTCAAAATTTTGAATATCCATGGAGCTCATAAACTACGACATTAACATCCGATTCAATTCATACTTGATACATCTTAATATATCTATAAACTCAAGATCTGCTATAAAGATGGTTGAGATCGGACCATTCCTTCTGGTACCTCCCCAACAAAGGGTCGAAGTTTTGAATAACCAAAACCATCATAAATAACAATCATCCGCAATGAACATTTGGTTCTCTTCAAATAACACACAAACAATATTTTTATTAACCCCAGGTCTTGTGGGATATGGGGTGGGATATATCGGCCGCTACTTCTGGCACCTCGCCCACAAAGGTTCAACAATTTGAATGTCCATGAAACTCATAAAACGCGAAACTAATATCCGATTCCATTCAGACTTGGTACATCTCAATATTTCTATAAACAAAAGATCTGTTATAAAGATAGTACAGATCGGATCATTTCTTCTAGTACCTCCCAAACAAAGGGTCAACATTTTGAATAACCCAAAACGCTCATAAAAAGCGAAAAAAAAAAAACATTAAACTCTCTTCAAATTTCTCACATCCAAACATTTTTGTTAACGCAAAATCTTTTGTGAAGATGATAGATATTTGCTATCCCGTTCTGGTATCTCAACCACAAAGGTTCACAATTTCCAATACTTATATTCGTCAAAATTGCGAAACAAGTCGGCGATTCTATACAACTTGCTGTATCTAAATATTTCCCTTAGTCAGAAATCTGATATTAATATGTCAGGAAATTCAGGATTTCGTATAAAATTGGATACAAATGTTCGATTTCCTTTAAATTTTTCACGTACCAATATTTGTATCTGTATTAGATGAAGTGGAACATCTCGGTCCGCTAATCTGGTAACCATGCATATTTTTCAAAAATTTGCACATATCTCATATAAAGTATAGAAAGTAGACGACATAGTCCAAATATTGCACGTTACGAATTGGGCAATATTGGCCAACTGCTTCGGAATCTACTCCATAAAGGATCAACAGCTAGAATAATCATAACTCACGGCTGGGGGTATAAATCTGTCGGCAAAACCGACTGATATTTTTTAACTTGTTTTAAATGAATATTGACGGAGTCTTGTTATGTTTTAGGAATGACTTAAAATTTGTATATTACATATTTGTGTGGATAATTGATAAACTTCTGGAAGAATAAACAAGTAAGCAAAGGCTACAGTCGAGCGGGGCCGACCGTTGAATACCCTACAACACTATAATAAACCATACAGTTTATATAGGCGAGATACTCGAAAGAATTCCACAAGATATTGTGACAAATAATAAAAGAAAACCATCAGGTTTCGTTCTCTAATTTTCGAATAATAGCAACTTAAACTAATTTGCTCATCTCTAATTTATTGGTAGATGTTGCACGTAAATGGTCTTCCTAGATCTGGAACCAATATTTCCCAAAGACCTATAATCTCTCAGAAGTGGCAAAAGATTAACATTTATTATTGGTTTTTGACTGAAACGCATCTATATGAGATACAGACATTTGACTATATTCTTCAACGAAATCAGCGTTAACGAAATAGTCAGAAGTGCGTCTTTCCTGCATTTATGAATTATCCAAAAAGTCGCTGGAATGGACATTTTCGTATTTAGTCTACAAAAGTTGGTAAACTATTTCACACATTGAATATTTTTGGATGGCCATCCGGAACTGCTTGGCTTTTACAATGTTCGGTAACCCCCATTCAAATGTGCGTGAGGATCGGGCGATAATTACGACCTGCTGACAATTTTGCAGCATTTCAACCCCTAAATATATAATGATCATCTCCAAAAAGAGTAGGCATCTATTCTGACCCTTATCTTATCCCCATGCAAAATTTCGTAAAGATCGGGCCATAAATGCGATCTGTATATGATATCCTGATATCCTAACTACTTAGTTTTGTTAGCTGTAGAAATATTACCAAATGTTTAATTCAAAATGAAAATATGCCAAAAATATGACAAAATTGAAAAAATATGAGAAAATATTACAAAATCAATATTTTCATCTTTAGAGAGATATTTTTATGCGATTTTTTAGACGTTTTTTCTTTCCTGCCAAGAGGCCATTCTGAATTAATGAGAACTGTCGAAATCAGTTCAGCCGTTCTCGACATATAAGAGATCTTTCAAGCATATCTTCTTTGATAGACATATATATCGCACATATTTTGTTATATATCCGATTTGATGGATGTTAACATGAATGTAAAGATCAGAAGTAACCTTGTCATGGCTTTGTAATTTCGCCGGGATTTAAAATATTCGCGGTTTAATGAAAAATTTTGAATTTTTTCAACACAAACGATTTGGTCTATTTTATCCGCTAAATATTATCCGATGACCACCCAAATTGGTAGGCTTCTTCCCCGCCCTAAACTCTAGCTACATGCGAAATTCCGCGTCGATTGGTCTATAATTGCGACCTGTAGAGCAACTGCAAAATCAGGAAGATCCATATATACTTTCCTATATGGGAAACCAATATTTCGAGGTGTAACATAAATTCTGGCCCAATCAAACTTATAATACCCCCAACACATAGTGTTGTAGGGTATAATTATAACCCGATACATAATCGTGCGTATTCCAAAATATGTAATAACAACTGTTTGACCTCATGAGTTTTTTGAAATTTTATGTATTACTTTCAAGGGATTATGAACAATTTTAAAAGGAGCATTTTTAAAAGACTTTCTTGTAATGGCATTGTCTACCCTAATAAAGCTTACCGTCCGACGTAATATTTCCAACACCTCAATACACGTGTCTTCAATTTTAACATCGACCTTGTAATTGTGGTTAATCTCCTGCAATTATTTTTTTTATATAGAACAGCGTTACAGAATAAAAAATAATTCCCTCACTTTCCCTTAATTGATTAACTTTTCTTGAAATTATTATCTGTTCCATTGTATCAATTTTATGATTTTATCGCCAAACGATTACTTATGATCGCTTAACCACAACTTTAGGTCTGAAATTTCTCAGAAAACAATCAGAACAAAATCAAAATTGTTAAAACGAGTAGTAATTATGTTTTTATATTAGAAAGTGATATAAAAAGAATAACATTCGAATAACCATTTGTGAATTTTATCACACCATGGCTCAGATTTACTCCCATGTTATTGCTTTCTGTAATTAATTACAATCCATTGAAAATGAAACTTAAAGATATTGAATAACTAAATATGTCTTCCTTATGGCTTTGAAGTGATAAAAAAAACAGCAAATGATCGCATCGTTGTCACAGCACGATTTTCTAATAACTCTGAGGGACAAAAGTTATGTTTTATTGTCACAGCAAAACCCAATAGATCATGAGTATAGAGATAAATTACACTGTACAACATAAATAATAATTTCCAGAAAATACAGCAGACTATGAAAATAGAGCTAAAACAAGCAAAAACATCTAAGTTCCGAACTTTTAATACCCTTAACCATTTGGAAGGAACTTGCAAAATGTTAAGAACAATTCGTCGAAAATTACTGTTTGTATGAAAACCCTTATATGGGGGGCTATACGAAGACGAGAACCTGCATACGCAATTTTTTATCATAGCCTGTAGTACTCATTAGGACCCTCAAATACGAAATTTAAAAAAATTTCGTTGAATAATGTCGCTAATATCATCAAAATACCGAAAAAGGAGGTACCGTTATACAGGGTTGTCCATATTCGACGGACCCATCTAGCTACGCCATAACTTTTGACAGAGATGTCACATCGCTTAATGACATACCGCGTTTGAAGCGTCAGTCCATGCAGATTTTTACCATGAACCAATAAACGCCACGCGAGCGCTCTGAAATAGTTGAAATTTACATTCAACAGAAGAAGTCAATTGTGAAAAGTGCGCCTTCTAAGAACACCATTAAGCGTTTATACGAAAAATGTTCGACTGGCAAGGCTCTTTCTAATCCGAAGAGGCCATATAAAAGTCGACCAAGGCGATCGGCCGAGAATATCGCTGCCGTACGAGCCAGTGTTGAGAGGTCCCCAAGAACATCCCAAAAACGCCGTTCTCAGCAATTGGGCATGGCTCGGTTCACTTTACAACGGATTATTCGCATTGATTTGCATTTGTTCCCGTACAAAATTCAATTGACGCAAAGAATGTTGCCTGCGGACAAGCCTCGTCGATTGGAATGTGCTCAAAGGGCCCAAAGGTCCGTCGAAATACACTTTTCTGTCATAGGTTGAAATACCCATTACGAACTTCAAATACGAAATTTGAAACAATTCCGGCGAAAATGTCTGTTTATGTACATCATGTAATTAATTTGTATCACCATTGTTCTAGTGCCATCACTGTACATAAACAGGCGTGCCATCTCTGACGAAAGCTGTCAACCCTTTGTTTTGTTCATTGTTTTTTTTTTTTTTTTTTTGTTTTTGTTTTCTTTTTACGCTCCCTTTATTTTTGTTCTGCCTCAACACAGTTGAATTTGAAGTTTGAGTGAGTGCAGACGGAAAGAAAGAAACAGTTACCGATAACAAAACCAAAACGAATTTGTAAAACCGATTTATTGAAATAAATTAAAATTTATTATTGAACAAATAAGTGTTTTACTATTGCCTCATATCAGGCATATCAATAAACAGTGAATTTACTAGTGCCTCGACATAGGCGAATATATTAACAGTGACTTTATTAGTGCCTCAACATAGGCGAATACAAACAAACAAGTGCCTTTTGTAGTGTCTCGACCTAGGCGAACAACAACCCGTACCTTTTCGCAACAAATCAACAGCGCCTTGGCTGTTACCAACAACATAGCCTACTGGAAGAATCATCTGCCTTGGAGTAGGATATTTCTACGGCCGGAGTAAGGTTTTGTATTGCAACATAACATAAGGTCCTTCGAGCCGGATATGAACCAGCGACCTATGGATCTACAGTCCACAGTCAGGCCAATATCATTCAAGGTAATGGTACGTACCTACACAATTTTTATATGGAGATGTGCTTCCTTAAATTTCTGTCCCTAAATAACAACAACAATAAATAACATCCCATACCAATCCTCTCCCAAACCTATCCCTCCTTCGTCAAATGCGAGGTTGCAAAATTTCTGTAAAATAGAAAAACAGATTAGCAAAAAAATTAGAATCCCGTTACTTTTCAAATTGTTGTTGAGATAGGTCATGGCCACTTGTGTGCATTACAACAACAACAACACGCATGCTGATTGTCTACGCAAACATTGAGAGTGGCTGCTCGTTATTGTTGTTGCGATCGTTGAGAAGAGTTGTAAAAGAAGAGGAAAAGAACAACATAGAACGCAACACAGTGGTTCGAGAACAATTATTGGAAAAATTTGATTGTTATTAAAAAGAAATTTTTCTACAAGAGGAAGACAATAAAAATAAATTATTTATGGAACATTATATAAATGCATGAAAATAATAAGATGAAATGGTCCCGATTTATAAAAGATAGTTTATGATTTTCGAATTATTGTGCTAACAAACAGCACATTTGTTGAAACCGAAACACTGTTCCTGAAACAAAGTTGAGGTAATAGAAACAAAACAACCAGAATAACGGAAGCATAGAAAGAGAACTATGAAAATATAGAGGAATATACAATTTGAGATTATTACTTTCGCTCTCATCATCTCTTATACGTATGCACACAAAGGTGGGGAACATTTGTAGACATTTGAATATTGTGCCCCTTTGTATATGAGCAAATACAACTTTGTTTCTGTCCCTGGTTATTATGAAAATAAATTTGCTTGTGAATAAGAAATAACTGTCCCAGCGAATAATAAAATTTTATCGAACACAATTTAAAGGCTGGTTGTTAATTTTATATATTTCGAATAAAACTTGAAACCAATTCTTGGAAATTAGACCAAACACATTTCTCCCAAAAATAAATTAAAGAATCAATTTTCCAAATATTGATGATAATTCTGTCTCGAATGGGGAATATTATCACGGTCCCAAAGTATAATTATTTCGCATATTTGAAACTATATTTCCATAAAGATACAAAATAAATTCACAACGAATTTGAATTTGAAGATAGTTTGCCCCAATTTTGGAAATTTAATTGAGGAAAAAGCTACAATTTCTACAATTTACCATATTACTAATTCGTTGGAAAAAACAATCCATATTGTCGGCAAAGAGAAATAATACATATTTTTTATTACAAAAATATTTAATTTGCTGAACTGATTCGAAACATTATGGGAATAATGGAGGAATTTTTAGTTCTATGTGAAGAAATAATATCTTTTGAAACTCAGCTTAAAGATGCTGATTTGAAAGAATATAATGATATGTCCCTAGATGCAGAAAAGCAAGAACTAGAAAACTTGTGGGAGGAATGGAAAATATGTTATAAAAAATGCATTTCTGACCCCGATTTTCAAAAAAAGGATAAGACTACAGTCAAAGGAAAGAAGATTGAAGTTCATAAAAGTTATATGAAATGCCTTACGCTTATAGGAAGCGCCAAAGAAAATATAAAAACTGCATCTTCAAGAATATCTCAAAAAATGAGTTCATCCATTTCGGTCCCACCATGCGATACTGAAGTATTTCATGGCGACTATTTAAATTGGCCTAGTTTCCGAGATTTATTTACTGCGATTTATGTAAATAATAAAAAGCTTAGCCCGGTAGAAAAATTATACCACCTGTTCCAAAAAACTAGTGGAGAAGCCAGGCAAATTAACCAACACATACCTTTGACTGATGAGGGTTTCGATATTGCGTGGGAAAACCTCAAAAATCAGTACGAAAATAAGCGAATATTGATAAATAACCAGTTGCGAACTATTTTTAATCTGCCCCAATGCTCGCAAGAGTCATCTAGCACTCTGAAGAAATTACAAAGGGATATAAATAATGCTATTTCGGTCTTGAAATTATATAAAATAGATATTAGATCATGGGATCCAATTTTCGTATTTCAATGTTCTTCGAAGTTACCAAAACTGACTCTGTCCCTATGGGAACAATCAATAGCAAAAAAAACCGAAATGCCTTCCTGGGAAGAATTAAATGTATTTTTAACGGAACGATTTCAAGCACTGGAGAGCGTGTCTGATATATATGGCCCACAAGGCTCCCGATCGTTTTTGCCCCAACCTCAAAAATTTCACCATTTTGAACGATCAAAAAATTACAAGGTTCACCATACTAAAGTTAACACTCAAAAATGTAATTTATGTAAAGGAAATCATATTTTGCGTTCCTGCCCCAAATTTTTATGCATGGATTTTAGAAACAGAATTTCAATTGTCAAACGTGACAAACATTGTATTAATTGCCTAGCTTACGGGCACATAGTGACAAATTGTAAGAGTGAGAACACATGCTCTAAGTGCGGTTTGAAGCACCATACGCTATTGCACAAACAAAAACTGTCCCAACAGGGAGAATTGAGGCAAAGAGATGATGTAAAAGTTTCACAGTCATCTCAAACAGATATACAGTCCGCAGATTTACCTTCAACCTCTGAAAATATACGAACATACCATACTTCGGTAGCCAACAAAACTATGTTGGCGACAGCTTGGATTAATATTGTCAATAATGGAATGTCTCATAAAATCAGAGCTTTAATCGATCCCTGTTCGGACGATTCTTTCGTATCTGCACGAGTGCAAAAACTATTAAAGTTACCTACTGTGCCAATCGAGGCAGAAATCAGTGGGCTTGGCGGTGAACGTATAGCAAAATGTTGTAAAGTAGCTATTTTTAAAATTTCATCAACAAACCAAAACTTCTCAATAGAAATTGATGCATTAGTAGTGCCTGATGTCACTGGAAATGTCCCAACATATTCGTTCAATAATGTGAACAGAGAGGAATTACCTAAGTTGAATTTTGCGGACCCAAATTTCTACGTGAGTGGTCCCATTGATATCCTCATAGGAGGAAATTTATACCCATTAATTTTACTCGGTGGAGTGAAACATGGTATATTAGGATCGTTAGTTGCCCAGGAAACGGTTTTTGGATGGATCGTAACTGGCCCTACGAGTAATAAAACCACACGACACACAATAAGAGCATCTCATTGCACAAGAGTGCATATTGACAAGCTACTGTCCCGTTTTTGGGAAATCGAAGAAATTCCCATCAAACAAACTGTATCTGAAGAAGATGCAATAGGTGAAAATATATATACATCAACGGTAAAACGGAACACTGATGGTAGATACATAGTTGATTTGCCATTTAAATCTGAAACGCCGTCAACATCGGCTCTTAGTTCTAACAGATATGTGGCCCTTTGTCAGTTTCTACGCAACGAACAAGCAATGTTGAAAAAACCAGAATTTAAATCGATGTATGACGAAGTCATGCATGAATATCTGTCCCTGGGACATATGGAATTAATACAAAAATCTACTTCAAATTCTGACCCTTGTTTTTATCTGCCTCACCACGGAGTATACAAGCCTGAAAGCGCTACAACAAAACTGAGAGTGGTTTTTAATGGATCATGTCCAACGTCAACTGGTAAAAGTTTAAATGATTTGCTATATGTTGGTCCCATACTCCAAAAAGATATGATCACAATCATTATGAATTGGCGTCTGTACAAATTTGTTTTCAATGCAGATATATCTAAGATGTACAGACAAATAAATATTAATCCCGAACACGCTACTTTCCAGCGTATCGTTTATCGTTCTTCCCCTGACGAGGAAATAAAAGAGTATCAGTTAAAAACTGTAACATTCGGTCTCAATTGTGCCCCGTACCTGGCATTGAGGACTTTATTACAACTGGCCCAAGATGAGGAACATAACTTTCCAATGGGGGCAAAAATACTAAGAGACAATATGTATGTGGATGATGCACTTGTAGGGACACATTCGATTCCTGAAGGAATTGCTGCAAAACAGCAATTGATAGACATTTTGAAATCAGCAGGATTTGATCTACGAAAATGGACATCCAACTGTAAAGAAATTATAAAAGATCTTCCTCGCAACCATCTTCTCAACGGAGAATTCCTTGATTTTGATGATAAAAGTATGACAAAAACGCTAGGAATAAGATGGAACGCTAAGACAGATGCATTTTATTTCGTGACAGAAAAAATAATAAACAAAAATTCATTTACGAAAAGAGAAGTTTTATCGATAATATCTCGACTGTTTGACCCATTAGGGTGGCTTGCCCCGATTATCATAACCGCAAAAATATTTATGCAACAGTTGTGGTTAGATGAAATACAATGGGATGATCAATTAAAACCTGTCTCTCTAATGAAATGGAAATCCTTTTTAGAGAATTATGTCAACATTGACCAGATTAAAATACCACGATGGGTGAAATATTCACCAGAATGCACAATAGACATACATGGATTTTGCGATGCATCAGAACTAGCCTATGCAGCAGTACTGTATGCAAGAATACAAATAGGAAACTACATTGTCTCGAATTTATTGGTGTCAAAAACTAAAGTAGCTCCAATTAAGAAACTTTCGCTACCCCGACTAGAGCTCTGTGGAGCTCATTTGCTTGCTAACTTAATACACGTTTTTCTGCCCCAACTGTCTATCAAAGATCATACAGTGCACCTTTGGTCAGATTCAACAATAGTCTTAGCATGGCTTAAAAAACCATCTCACACTTGGACAACGTTTGTAGCCAACAGGGTAGCAAAAATTCAAGAGAAAGTCGGTGATAATTGGAAGCATGTTTCTACACATGACAACCCCGCTGATCTAGCAACCCGGGGGGTGACCCCTTTAGAATTAAAGGAGGCAAATCAGTGGTGGTTTGGACCAAAGTGGCTCCAACAGGCACAAGAATTCTGGCCCTCGAATATAAATATTCCCGATATTCATCTGGAAAAGAAAGCTTCACAGACTCATTTAGCTAGATCTGCGGAGATTGAACAAGCTAAAAATACCGAAAATGATAGTCTTGAACCTCATTTAAAACACCTACATCGTCTTACAACAGCGATACATTCATTTGGATATGTCGAAAGGTTCATTAAAGCCAATCAACCTGCCACGAGGAAAACGTATAATTATGAAAACGTGAGATTGTCTTCGGATGAACTCTCGGCTGGTCGAAAACGACTTATTAGGCTATCTCAAATGAGGTATTTTCCTGAGGAATACCAATCACTGTCCCTAAAGAAGTCAA
Source organism: Musca domestica (assembly GCF_030504385.1). Classification (NCBI taxonomy): domain Eukaryota; kingdom Metazoa; phylum Arthropoda; class Insecta; order Diptera; family Muscidae; genus Musca; species Musca domestica. Next base: position 28,001,167 of record NW_026712328.1, on the reverse strand, counting down.
TTGATAAGAAGAGTCCTCTTCTCACACTTACGCCCTTTTTGGACAATGACAAAATCATTAGAGCCAATGGACGACTCGGGTCCACCATGTCGTTGTCTTATAATGAAAGACATCCGTTTATTCTGTCCCCGAAGAGCAAGTTCACGAAACTCTATATAGCATTTATTCATGAAATGACATTACATGGAGGACCGCAGTTAATGATGGCAACCATACGATTAGAATGTTGGATTATTCGGGGAAAGAATTTAATCAAATCACACATTCATAATTGTGTCAAATGTGTTCTGTCCCGTAAAAAGTTGCAAGGACAACTGATGGCAGCTTTACCACGAGAGAGAACAACTCTAAGTAGGCCTTTTGCAAATACGGGAGTTGATTATGCTGGCCCATTCGATCTCAAAACTTTCTCAGGTCGAGGATGCCGAATCGTTAAAGGTTACATCTGTCTTTTTGTCTGTCTCGCCACCAAAGCTATTCACCTAGAAGCCGTGAGCGATCTCTCTACTCCAGCTTTCATGGCTGCTTTGACTCGTTTTGTCTCCCGTCGTGGCTGTCCAAATAAAATCTTCTCCGATAACGGTCGCAATTTCGTTGGAGCAGCTCGGGAAATCAAAACTAACTTCAGAAAAGTCATATCCGATATTAAGGAAAAAGCCATATCACATTTTGGCCAACAAAAATTAGAATGGCATTTCATACCTGCGTCTGCCCCACATATGGGAGGATTATGGGAGGCGGGTGTGAAGAGCTGTAAGAATCACCTTAAAAAGATCGCAGGTCAAATTCATTACACTTATGAGGAATTCAGCACAATTCTAGCCGCCATTGAAGCCTGTCTCAATTCACGGCCTTTGACCCAACAGTCAGAAAATATTGATGATCTTACGGCTCTGACTCCTGGTCATTTCCTGACAGGCTGTTCATTACTTTCCCCAGCAGAACCCGAGGAAATTCCTACCAAAACAGCACTCCTGAATCGATGGCGTAAGCTTAAAGTTGTTCAGCAAGAATTCTGTCGTCGGTGGAAGTCCGACTATTTGAAAGAACTTCAAAAAAGAAATAAATGGAAATACCCATCACAAAACTTAAATCTAGGTGATTTAGTAGTTCTGTCCCAAGAAATGGGAAGTCCGAACGAATGGCGATTAGGACGTGTAATTAAACTGTATCCTGGCCAAGATAGGCATGTTAGAGTGGTCGATCTAAAAACCGCTTTGGGAGTGATAAGACGTCCCGTCCATAAATTGATTTTGCTACCTCGATCGCATTAACGAAAATACATTTCCTGTCCCTAGTCCTTCAATATCCCAATATTATCTTTTAAATGTAACATAAACTAATCGCTTATTATACTACCCTCAGGAAGATGTCCCCCTTTTTGGAAGAATATCGCTGCCCCATCTGCACGACACGTCACTCCCTCAGACTATGCCGATGCTTTCTGGCCATGCATCCAACAAACAAAGCAAGATTTGTAGAGGAGCATAATGCATGCGAAAATTGTTTGGGTCTTTCGCACACCCTGGAGAATTGCCGTAGCGAAGACGTGTGTCGCACTTGCTGGCGTAGGCATCACACACTTCTGCACCCGCTGGACGCCACCAAATTTCAATGGCTCCAAATGACAGCTCTTGCCCTCATACACCGTCCAGGGATGACAGAAGATAGACGAACGATGCGTATTTTGCTCGCCCCCAATAGCCCGAATAGCTACATTCTCCCTCCATACTGCAGAATGCCATTTGAAATGGATTACGATATACCCCAGTACGACGTCCAAATTACAGACAGGCATAGTGAGGTGAGAACACTAACAACAAAACTTGGAGTGGGTGAGCATGTACGCCCGGTCACTCCCCCATCCCATTGTGTTCCTGCAGCTGTATGGAAACGATACGACGTCGAAGACGTGGCGGATCCCTCATTTTATTTACCCCATGGATGCTCAATTGTTCTCGGAAGCGATGTATCAAAATACATATATTTAGGGCTTCCTCAAGAACACAAAGGACTTCCATATGTCCAAAATACTATTTTTGGATATGCCTTCTTTGGGGCCTTGCCAACCGACCATGATAGCGCAGCTTTGGAGGAGACGTTCTTTTCTAAGCACGATGCATTCCGACGACCATAGAAGCTGTTTCGTCTTATTGATTTTAAACTTGATTCATTTTAAGTACGGTATTTTTTGAAAACAAATTGAATTTGCTCTTTTTTTGTATTTATATATATTTAGTTGATATATTTATCTCTTGCCCCGAGTGGGCTGAATTCAAGTTTATTTTATACCTTTTTGAATTATTATATTTATTTTGTTGAACTTATGGTTCAAGGGAGGCGGTATGTTTATGTACATCATGTAATTAATTTGTATCACCATTGTTCTAGTGCCATCACTGTACATAAACAGGCGTGCCATCTCTGACGAAAGCTGTCAACCCTTTGTTTTGTTCATTGTTTTTTTTTTTTGTTTTTGTTTTCTTTTTACGCTCCCTTTATTTTTGTTCTGCCTCAACACAGTTGAATTTGAAGTTTGAGTGAGTGCAGACGGAAAGAAAGAAACAGTTACCGATAACAAAACCAAAACGAATTTGTAAAACCGATTTATTGAAATAAATTAAAATTTATTATTGAACAAATAAGTGTTTTACTATTGCCTCATATCAGGCATATCAATAAACAGTGAATTTACTAGTGCCTCGACATAGGCGAATATATTAACAGTGACTTTATTAGTGCCTCAACATAGGCGAATACAAACAAACAAGTGCCTTTTGTAGTGTCTCGACCTAGGCGAACAACAACCCGTACCTTTTCGCAACAAATCAACAGCGCCTTGGCTGTTACCAACAACATAGCCTACTGGAAGAATCATCTGCCTTGGAGTAGGATATTTCTACGGCCGGAGTAAGGTTTTGTATTGCAACATAACAATGTCGTTAAAAATCATCAAAATACCAAATATTGAGAGGTACGTTTTATGGGGGCTATACGAAGACGTGGACCTACGTGGCCCACTTTCAATACCAAGAGTCCTGAATACATAATATATATTTAAGTAAAATTTTATAAACCTACTTCATTTCGTCCGGAAGCTACAGTGTTTTCCACAGACGGACGGACATCGCCAAATCGACCATGACCTATTTTCGAACTTGACCAGATTACTGACATAATACTCAGGTATGTAAAATTTTAACCTTCTACCTCAATTCGTTCGAAAGATAGCGTGATTACATCAGAGAGACGGACAGACAGATAGACGGAACTCGCTAAATTGACTAAGAATTTTACGCTGATCAAGAATATACAGGGTGAGATAAGAAAAAACTGCAACAAAGTGAAACGCCATAATTTTTACATTTTTTTTTAATAAAAGCAAAAAATGTCGGAAATAGCATCAAATTTTAGAATAAGTTTAAATCGAATTGGTCACCTTTGGCACGAATTATGGCCTTCAAACTTCAAACCTTCACACGCTGCCCGAATGTTGATCTACGGTATTTTGGCCCATTCGCGGCGAAGAGAGGATCGACACTTTGGTATTTTTTAGTGCCAACCTTCCTTTCCAAAATTCTCCAGACACAATAGTCGAACGGATTGATATCCGGAGATTTTGGTGGCCATTGTGGGCTGGAAATGAAGCGAGGAACCTCATTTTGTAACTATTCCATTATATGGGGACTATACTATAGCGTGGGCCGATATGGCCCATCTTCGAACTTAACCTGCCTGCAGATAAAGGACTTTTAGCTTCCTATCTTTCGTTTTGACTCTAGCGTGATTACAACTGACGGACAGGGCTAAATCGTCTTAGAATTTTACGCTGATCTAACATATGTACACTTTGTTATGTCTAAAATTGTTATTTCTATGAGTTACAGACGGAATGGTGAACTTAATATACCCTCCATACTATATATGGTGGAGGGCATAAAATATACAACAAAATACATATTGCAGAAAATATTCGCATTTTTATACCCTACACCACATAGTGGTAAGGGTATTATGTCTTTGTGCATTTGTTTGTAACAGGCAAAGGAACAATATTTGGGGAAGTATATCAAGTGCAGCTCAGAAATACATTTGCTAAATGTTATCGAGATCGGTTCAGATTTGGATATAGCTCCCATACATAACTTCGTCCGATTTACCTTTGATTGTGCACCAAACGTCTAAGATTTGCCCAAATTGAATGAATTTTGGCACTTACGAACGAATTGAGTCTAGAAGCTAGTATGCCAAATTTGGTGAAGATCGGTTCAGATATATCCATAGCTCCAATATATATTGTTCATCCGATTTGTTATATTTGTTACCCACAACCGTAATATGCACTCCGTAACAACGATATTCAGGGAAATATATCAAATACAGCTCAGAAATGTCTTTGCCAAAATTTATCGAGATCGGTTCAAATTTGGATATAGCTCCCATATATATCTTTATCTGATTCAAATTAATTTTGCACCAAATGGGCAATAAAAGTCCGAATTTAAAAGATACAAATGATTCGGCATATTTAGTCCTTTGAACTTTAAATTATACTTATAATCATAGTGTGTATGATTGAATTCTCCCATAAAAACTATTAATTGTTATGTGAAGCTCTACTAAATTAGCAAAGTGGTGTAGGGTATCATAAAGTCGGCCCCGCCCGATTTTAAGACTTTCTTTACTGGTTTTAGCATATTTTTATGCGATATTTTAAGATTTTTTTCTTTTCTGCCAAAGGGCCATTCGGAATTGGTGAGAATTGTTACAACCCATTCAGCCGTTCTTGAGTTATAAGCGCTCTATCTAAAATTACCTCCTTTTATATATGAGATTGTATGTATTTTGATGTACTTGCGACATCTTGGATATCATCATCAGTGTAATGGCCAGAAGAAGAATTGTTCGTGTAACATCGCTGAGATTCAAAACATTCATGGTCTAATGAAAATTTACGTACTTTTTATATAACCATAACTTGGTCTAATTCGTTCGTTAAATATTATTCGATGACTATCCAAATTGGTGGGCTTCTGCCCAAACCTAAACTCTAGCCCCATGCAAAATTCCGAATCAATTGGTCTATAATTACGGCCTGTAGAGCAAGTGAAAAATCAAGAAAATGTTCTGTTTTTGTACATTTCCACCCTTAAATATTTTGAAATCATCTCCAAAAGCAATAGGCTTCTATCCTCACCCCACCTCAAAACAAAATTTCGTGAGGATCGGATCATAATTGCAACCTGATTGCAAATTAACATGGACAGACGGACATACATAGCTAGGTCGATCCATATATAACATCCTATGTCTTGCTCCAATATTTCGAAATGTGACATAATTGTTGGTCTAATCAAACATGTAATAACCCTACCACATAGTCTTGTAGTCCAATTGTATAAAAACTGGCGATATTGTCCATATACCTATTGTATGGATCTATACCCCGTAAATACAAAATCTAAGCTAGATCGATTATGGTGGTCGAGGTATCTTCATCGACATACTAAATGATGTGTTCAAGAAGCGTTACAAATCAAACTCATAACTGACAGGTTATAAGAACTTCACATCATGGGCATAAATACATATGTGACAGCAGACATGTTCATGCATCCAAAATAGTTTTACTTCATTAACACGTCTGCAGAAGCCTACATTCTCTTCGTGACAACTTAATAATTATTATTGCGATCATCGTTAAATGTGACATCAAAAAATGATCACACACAACACATACTGCAACATTCTCATGTTTTTGTTGCCAAAAAAATATGTTCTTTACTGAAATGACCAAAATTGTTTGGCAAAACCAGACGTAAAGTGCGCGCCAACAAATGTTTGAAGACATGTACTCGTTATGATCCAGAAACGAAGTTAATCTCCTTCTTTACGCTTCATCTGAAAAATGCTTGACAAAAATTTTGTTGTGTCCATTCTTCAAAGAAAGCATATAAACTTTATTACAAATGACCAGACACTTGGTCGAAAGTCACAATTCTTCCAGTGCTGGTCATAATCGTCAACCACACCAGACAGCCAGCCAGCCAGCCAGCTAGCCATCTGAAGGGAAACTGGAAAAACTTGTAGCTAGCTAAATAAAATCAAAAGTAAAACAAACCAACGGAGAAAGTAAACGGAACAAAATGTAATAAAGCAAAGTGACGATGATGACCCGCAGAAGTGTTAAAACAAAATTAATTACAAATTAACTTCAATTCTCAAAATTTGCCAAGTCAAAAAAAAAAAAAAAACAAACAAGAAAGAAAATCAAAATCCATAACCTGGCTCACATTTTGTGATAAATGTTCGTCAAGTACACGCATGTCAATTGAATGGCAGCGATGATCATGATGATGGTATATTGCCCATTGCTGTGCAAAAATGGATAAGAAAAATGATATCTTAAATAGTTGAACCCTACACATAGAGTTTGGGTTGTTGACCGGAGAAAGTAAAGTTTAAGAAATCGAAACGAAAATCTCAAGGAATACTGAATAGAAATGTAAATAATTGAGAAAATATTCGAAGCATATTAATAAGATGCAAAAAGTAAAAGCGCAGCTAAGTTCGGCCTGTTAAAACCCTACACCATTTTCAAGGAAAATTAAAAAGCAAGTAAAAAAGCTGTAACTTCGGGCGGGCCGAACATTGAATACCCTCCACCATTTGGAACAACCACACCAGACATCCGTTATATATGGGGCTATACGTGGGGGTCTATACACAATTTTTTGTCATAGGCTGTATAACTCATTACAAAATTAAAATACGAAATTTATACTACTCCGGTAAATAACATCCCTAAAATCATCAAAAAACCGAATCTCGGGGTACCACTATATGGGGGCTATACGTTATCGTGAATATAGACAAGTCCCTTCCAGGGAGAAAAGTACTCAGAAGGAACTTCTGTGTGAATTTTCAGATAATTTCATTAAAATAGCCACATTTTCAATGAAATTGCCTGAAAATTCAATCATAAAATTACCGAAAATCAGGAGGTACCGGTAGTACTCAGAAGCAACCCCTGGTGTGGATTCTCAGACAAATCTATTGAAAATTTTTGGCTACAAGCATCAAAATACCGAATATAGGGAGGTACGGCTATATGGGAGATATACGATATCGTGGGCCTATATAGACAATTCTCTTTAAGGGGGTAAAGTACTCACATAGAGCACTTGCTGTAGAATTTCTGAGAATTCTATGGAAAAATGTGCCTAAAATCATCAAAATACCTAATATCGGGAGGGTACTGTTATGTGCGGGCCATACGATATCGTGGACCGGTATGGTGGAAGGTATTTAAATTCGTAGAAAAATACATCGCTGTAGCATTGATTCCGAACTTCAAATACGAAATTTTGAAACAATTCCGTGAATATTGACGTTAAATTAATCATAAAAATATAGGCAACTTTCAGCCATAGGTTGTAGTACCTATTAGGAACATTAAATACAAAATTTGAAACAATTCCGGTACAAATATAGCTGAAATCATCAACATACCGAATATTGAGAAGTACCGCTATATGGGTGCACAATTTTAGTCATCTAAGTTAATTTCCCCTCAATAGTATGGTGGAGGGCCGATCTTTGAATACCCTCCACCATTTGAAAAGATTTTGGCAATATTCAAAAAGAATAAAATACGTTAAAAATTCTGTTAAAATCTTAAAAATACCGAATGTAGCCTTTATATAGAACTTAATATACGACGACGTGGACCTGCATAGGCAACTTTTGTGATAAGCCATTACAATATTTAAATGGGTAACAGAAAATTCGGTGAATAATGTAGCTAAAATCATCAAAATTTAGATTCTAGGGAGGTACCGTTATATAGGGGCTATACAAACATATGGACCTGCACAGACAATTTTCTCTCATAGTATACATTACGAACTTTACACACCAAATTTCAAACAGTTCCGGTGAATACGGTCGTTAAAATCATCAAAATACCGAATATCGTGGGGTACCGTTATATGGGGGCTATACGAAGACGTGGACCTGCACAGACAATTTTCTGTCATAGGCTGTATTACCCATTACGAACTTCAAATACCAAATTTGAAACATTTCCGGTGAATAATGTCGCTTAAATCACCAAAATACCTGAGGTACCATTATATGGGGCTATACCAAAACGTGGACGTGGACCTTATGTCCTGCAGACATAATACACATTTGAATAAAATTTTATGAACCTACTTCATTTCGTGCGGAAACTAGAGTGATTTTCACAGACGGACGGACATCGCTAAATTCACATAGTATTTTACGTTGATGTTACTAAATGTGTATTTCGAGGTGTTACAACCGGAACGACAAACTCAATGTACCCTCCATAATATGTATGGTGGAGGGTATAAAAATGCATAGAAAAATACCTCTCAAATAAAACCCCTAATATGGGGGCTATACGAAGACGTGGTCCTTCATAAGTAATTTTTTGTCATAGCCTGTAGCACTGAAAGTGGTGAACTGCCGATTTTGGTTTTCTCCGATGAGGAAACATTCGTTGTCCAGTAGTTTGTAAATAATTTCAACAAAATGATCGTGTTTACTTGCCAAAGAGTTCAGCTGAAAATGTGCAATCGAAGGATTGGCCACCAGAACTCAAGTGCCGGCCATGGTGATGGTGTGGGCCGCCATAACAGCCGATGGTCGCTCTCCGCTCGTATTAATCGACCGTGGCATCAGAATAAATGCCGAATATTATCGCGAAAATATTCTGGAGGGTGTATTAAAGCCTTGGGCACGCAAACATTTTAGCCGCAGACTTTGGACATTCCAACAGGACTCAGCACCATGGCACTCAGTACGCGCCAAGCAAGATTGGTTACAAAACGAGGTTCCTCGCTTCATTTCCAGCGCACCATGGCCACCAAAATCTCTGGATACCAATCCGTTGGACTATTGTGTCTGGAGTATTTTGGAAAGCAAGGTTGGCATTAAAAAATACGAAAGTGTCGATCGCCTCAAGCAAGCGCTTCGACGGGAACGGGCGAATTTACCGAAGAAAAACTTTCGGGCAGCGTGTGACGATTTCATTGCCAGTTTGAAGGTCACAATTCGTTCCAAAGGTGACCAATTCGAACAAATCTAAACTTATTCGAAAAATTGATGCTATTTCCGACATTTTTTGCTTTCAGTCAATAAAATTAAAAAAAAAAAATTGTAAAAATTATGGCTTTATTGCATTTTCTTATTTCACCCTGTATATGTAATTTATATCCAAATCTGAATCAGATTGTGAATCCTTATGATTTTTGGATGATCGCAAAATCGAGGTTGAATGTGTAGGTGATCCAGTCTTTTGACTTTAATATGTGGTCGATTGTTGGTAATTTATTAGATCGCTGTCGATTGCAAGTACTTTATGAACTACTATGAGTCATGTTAGGGATGTTTACAGATTCTATGGGACTGTGAATTTAATTTCCTGCAGAAAAGCGAACTTATTTTTACCCACCAAACTTAATGGAATGCTCCTGTAGTCTAGCCTCTTCTTCAAAATACTTTATCTTCTTTGTTGTTAAGGTACTGGCGCTTTATATACGTGACATAACAATGTATTTGTGTAGGGTATCACCGTCGCCTAAATTCAACTTATTTTAAAGAATATTAATGTTGAATCATCAATCAATCTTCTTAATTATTATCTTAGAATAAAACACACTTCACAATGACTTCTTCGCATCTCAGCTGATAATTGTAGGTGTTTAGGCTTATTTTTGAATAAATATTTCCATTGGCAACAGAACATTAGTACCTCTAATTTTCACGCAAAATAAATATTTTGCAAATTCCTTCCTATTTCCAAAGTTTATTTATTTTTTCTTTTTTTGCTGGCAAACGTTCGTTCATTCATTAAATGCTAAACCTAATTCGTTCATTCATTCGTTCATGTACAAAAATTCACGTAAACTTAAAGCGATTTACGATCATACGCAGTCGAACGTCCACTGTCACATTTGTCCGGCAACCTTGCCTGTCTATCGGTCAGACTATATGTGTAGATGATCTTCGCTTTGTCTTTATTTTCTTATTAGCTGTATTATGGCTCTGTAGCTTTATAAATCATAAAAATGTAAATCTAGTTCATCTCTGATAGGATGTTATTTCTTGTGATCGCAAAGTGTGAAAATTTCCCAAAAATAGTTAAACTCCATTTGAGTTATAATAAAATGAAATCTTTATTCTAATTATAACATTAAAAGAAATTATGATGCTGTCTGTGCCCATAAATCAGATAAATATGTCACACATGTCAAATGCGAATATGACTGGCCCACATTTCTTCCAAGTGGCAACAACTCAATTTGAAAAATTTAAAAAATTTTTCTTTAGACATTTGGTTTGAATAAGTTATTTGTATATCTTATAGCACTATGTGGAGAGGGTATTATAAGTTCGCTTGGGACAAAAAGTGGATGATACCCCGAAACATTAGTCGATCATCTATCTCGCCAATCTGGGTCGATCTAGCGAGTCCGTCTGTCTATCCATGTTAATTGGTAATCACTCTAATTGAGCCGTTAGTTACGAAATTTTGAATGGAATTAGAGTCAGTCCATTGCTTTTTAGAGATGATAGCAAAATATTAACGGGTTGAAATGGACCAATAAAAGAAAATATTCCTAATTTGGTAGTCGTCCCAGATGCTACAATTATAGACCATTTTTTTAATTAATTTTGGTATGGATTTAAAGATTAGATCAGGGAAGAAGCCTATCAATTTGAATGGTAATCGGACAAAATATAGTGGGTGAGATAGAACATAACTTTTGAGTAAACAAGTAAAACACATTGCGTTCGGCCAGGCTGGACCTTTAATACACTCCACCATTGTTTAAAAACAAAAAATATTTTTATATAAAAGTATCTGAATTCAAACGTTTTCCACTTTTAACTACAAATACCAGTAAGACCGTTTGGATAATGCTGTTAAACTTTTCAAAAAACCATAAAGTGGATATGCCACTTATATGGGGGCCACACCGAAACGGGAACCTTATAGACTTCAAGGATTGCCATCTATCTAATCTTCTTAAATACCAAATTTAAAACAATTCCGTGGATAATTGTAACAATGATTATCAAAATACCGAATATCGACGGGAATCGTTATATGTGCGCCATAGAAAAACGTGAACCTAAATATTCAATGTTCTGCTACCGGAGCTAGAACCCATTATAAACTACAAATACCAATTTATGCACAAATCCGTGAAAAATGTGGCGAAAATAATCAAAATACTGAATATTCGGAAGTACCATTATGTGAGGGCTATACGAAAACGTTGATCCATACATACTATGTTCCACACAACAACGTGGAAAATGTGGAAAAAATCACCAAAACACCGAATATATGGAGGTACCGTTTTAATGGGTCTATACAAAGCATATATACAGGGTGAGACAAAAAACTGCAACAAAGCCAAACGGCATAATTTTTACATTTTTTTAAATTATTTAAATTATATTGAATGAAAGCAACAAATGTCGGAAATAGCATCAAATTTTAGAATAACTTAAGATTTGTTTGAATTGGTCAACTTTGGCACGAATTATGGCCTTCAAACGGCCAATGAAACCGTCACACTTTGCCCGAATGTTACACACTGCAGACACAATTGTACAACGGATTGGTATCCGGAGATTTTGGTGGCCATTGTGCGCTAGAAACCTCGCTTCATTTCTCAACCTCATTTTGAAACCATTCTTGGGTGGCGCATGCCAAAATATTTTCGCGATAATATTCGGCATTTATTTTGATTCCACTGTAGGAGAATTCAATCATACACGCTATGATTATAATTATAATTTAAATTTCTAAATATGCCGAAGCATTTGTATCTTTAAAATTCGGACTTGTATTGCCCATTTGGTGCACAATTAATTTGAAATCGGATAAAAATATATATGGGAGCTATATCCAAATCGGAACCGATCTCGATAAAATTTGGCAAAGATATTTCTGAGCTGTATTTGATATATTTCCCTGAATATCGTTGTTACGGAGTGGATATTACGGCTGTTGGTAACAAATATAACAAATCGGATGAACAGTATATATGGGTGCTATAGCTATATCTGAACCGATCTTCACCAAATTTGACATACTAGCTTCTATACTCAGTTCGGTCCTAAGTGCCAAATTTCATCCAATTTGGGCGATTATTAGACGTTTGGTGCACAATCCAAGTTAAATCGGACGAAGTTATATATGGGAGCTAAATCCAAATCTGAACCGATCTCGAAAAAATTTAGCAAATGTATTTCTGAGATGTATTTGATATATTTCCCCAAATATTGCTGTTACAGAGTGCATATTACGGCTGCGGAGGACAAAAATAACAAATCGGATGAACAATATATATGGGAGATATAGCTATATCTGATCCGATTTCGATCAAATTTGGCATACATATTTTGAGGTCCAATCTGATCGTACATGCAAAATTCCATACTATTCGGGCTGATATTACACGTTTGGTGCACAATAAAAGGCAAATCGGACGAAGATATATATGGGAGCTATATCTAAATTTTTACCGATTATCTTCAATTTCAATAGGGTTCGTCCTTGTGATTGTGCAAAATGATTTGTGCAAAATTTTATCTGGATAGGACAATAAATGCGAACTGTACTTTGTTTACAAAAATACATGGACAGACGGACAGACGGACGGGCGGACGGACAGACGGACATGCATAAATCGACTCAGAATGTGATTCTATGCAGATCATCAAAAGGAACTATGAGTCTATCTCGTTTCCTTTTGCCTGTTACAAACAAATGCACAAATACATAATACCCTGACCACCTTGTGGTGTAGGGTATAAAAATATCGCATATGGGCAGGTGTCATTTATGGACGCTATAGTAAAACGTAGACAGACTATGTTCAGCTACCAGAGATAAAACTCGTTGCAAATTTTCGATACAAATTTGGAACAATTTCATGGGAAAATGTGAATTAAATAATCAAAATACCGAATATCGAAAGGTACAGTTATGGGTGTTATACGAAAATGTCGACCGATATCTCTAATTTTCAATGCCAACCATACTAGACACAATACAAGGTCTACGTGGACTCTATGGTGATTTCAAAAAAGAGATAGACGTAGTAAAATCGACTTATATTTTTATGTTGATCATGCTATATGCACTTTACGGAGTCTACGACGAATATTTGGAGATGTTACGAACGGAATGACAAATTTAAAATTTACACAAAGACAAATTTAAACACAGCTCGTCAACATAAATTACTGGACGAAAAAATACTCTATTGTCTTGGGTGAATTGATAGTTTTCTAACACACTTTTTGTGGATTTTTTGGCTCTAAAAACGAAAAGGAAACTGAGACCTATCCATCCCGATACAGAGTATAATCCAATTCAGTCATTTTCTATTTAATAAATATTAAAGTAGAGAAGCTCAGCTGTCCCGAACGTGGAAATTATGGAGCTATACAAAAACTTGGACCTGCATAAGCTTTTTTTCTTTTTTTGACGTAGGCTATAGTATATATTAATTCAAATACGAAATTTGAAAACATTATTTTTAATAATATTGCAAATATCATCAAAATACGGAATAAAGGGTGTTACCAATATATGTGGACTATACTAAGACATATAGCTGAATAGAAAACATTCGTCTTAGATTTTAGTACCATTTACGAGCTACAATACGATATATGAAATAATAGCGGTCTCTACGATTATTTAAATACCGAGAATTTTGAGGTACCGTTATATGAGGGCTATACGAAAACGTTGACCTACGAAGTAAACCTGCCCACTACCAAAATACAGACGTATGCAAAACTTTCGCCCTCTATCTCAATGCTTTTGAAAGAAAGCGTGATTGCAACATCGCTTAATCGACTTAGAATTTTACTCTGATCTAGAATATATCTACTTTGTAGGGTCTAACATGAGTATTTCGTGGAGCTACAAACAGAATGACAAAATTAATAATACCCTACATGCCCTACAATACTACATTAGATAATCCCAATTTCAATACAGCCATTTTAAGGTAATATTTATATGATCATCGATATTTTTTCCATCAAATTAATTAATTAATAATAAATATTTTGTTATGAGACTTGGCGAAACACGACACAGAACCGAAGAAAACCCTCACCCAATTGTTGGCATCAGAAATACTTACTCATACGTTTGTAACTTAGGAGGAAGGAAACAATTTTCTTAATTACTTTTATTGCTAACAGCGCTGGTATTGATTTTATTGCTGCTGTTTTTGTATTTTTTGTTTTTCTAATAAATCAATAATATTACAAAGCAAATGTCAAGGTTGGAATTTATGAAAACAGAAGTCGATGATTTTTTTATTCGGATTTTTGTATTTTGGTTATTATAGCATCAGTTTGATCTGGATTAAAAATTGTTATTTTGTACCGCGAAAACGTAAGGTTCACATGAAGTTCTTTGACCTGTTCGATAAATAAGGTTTGGGCAATTTCTGGTGGCATTGATAAAAATAACCGATAATAAAAGTTCAAGATCTTCAATGTGGTGTTATTTCAAAGTGAGGATACGTTTTTTTTTTTTTTTTTTTTTTTTTTTTTTTTTTTTTTTTTTAGAGTAGTTTCGTTGGTTGGACACTTAGAACGGTCAAGTATGTTATTTGAACCAAGTGGGAATTTGGGTGAGGGTGTTATAATCCCTGATCGCATGATTACTTGTATACACTTAGCACATTGCAATATTTCTGCCAATATTCGATCCAAAAAGTAATATATTTTTTAAAAAAAAATAATAAATTGCTATAACTGAAACGGAGTCCACAATTAAGTTTACATTTCGAAAATTAAAATATCTATATTAGAAATTACATTAAGAAATATCAATTGAAATTTGATAAATTAGTACCTTCCGGTACTGATAGTCGGTATTTTAATGATTTCTGAAACATTATTCACGTCTTCCTATAGCCCCCATATGACGGTACCCCCGATATTCGGCATTTTGATCATTTCAGCAATATTATTCACCGGAATCGTTTCGAATTTCGTACTGGAAGATGTAAATGGATGCTTCAACCTATGACAAAAAATTTCGTAGTTTACATTTCGAAAATTATAATATCTGTGGAACTGAAAGTATGAGAAGGGATAATATCTATACTCAGATTCTCTGATAAAGTAAGAGCCTTCCTCACATAGAATCAACATTCCGCCATTTCAGTCCACATTTAGGCTGACTTAATACGTCCACTCGTATAAATCTCTTACCAAAAGCAGAAAGGGAAAACAATAGTCAGGAGTTGCCGACTTTATCATATCCAACACCACTGTCTATATTTCGTCAAGGCACCTGTAACAAATAAACGTTTATATTGGCAATTTAAGCCTTAATTGAAATCGGTTGAAGTTAACTTATGGAAGCTATACAGGGTGAGATAAAAACTGCAACAAAATCAGACGCCATAATTTGTATTTTTTTTTTTTAATTTTATTGAATGAAAGCAAAAAATGTCGGAAATAGCATCAAATTTGAAAATAAGTTCAGATTTGTTCGAATTGTCACGAATTATGACCTTCAAACCGCCAATGAAACCGTCACATGGCTGCCCGAATGTAGCTCTGCGGTATTTTGGCGAAGCGCTTGCTTAAGGTAATCGACATTTTGGTATTTTTAGTGCCAACCTTGCTTTCCAAAATTCTCCGGACACAATAGTTCAACGGATTGGTATCCGGAGGTATTGGTGGCCATTGTGCGTTGGAAACAAAGAATGTAACCATTCTAGGGTGGCGCGTGCTGAGTGCGATGGTGCTGAGAGTGCTGTTGGAATATCCAAGGTCTGCGGCCAAAATGCTTGCGTGCCCAATGCTTTAATACACCCTCCAGAATATTTTCGCAATAATATTCGGCATTTATTGTGATGCCACGGTCGATTAATACGAGCTGAGAGCGAGCATCGGCTGTTATGGCGGCCCACACCATCTCCATGGACGGAGCTTGAGTTGTGGTGGCCAACCGAAGGTGCACATTTTCAGCTGACCTCTTTGGCTAGTAAACACGATCATTTTGTTCGAACGCTTTCTCATCGGAGAAAACCAAATTCGGCAGTTCACCACTTTCTGCCAAGGGAAGCAACTCTTTAGCTCTTTTGAGTCTTTCTATAGCGGTGTAAGTTCTTGCACTTTTTGGAATTTCAATGGCTTTATCCCGAGCTCATTTTTCAATATTTGCCGAATGGAATATTGTGATATTTTCAGCTCACGAGACATTTTTCGGTCACTGCAACGCGGATTTCGTTCAAGTCGCTTCTTTACTTTTCGAACCATTTCTGCGGATGTTGTTGTTTTTTTCCGTCCACATACTTGACGTCGGGCTACGCTACGAGCGATGGTACGAGACACAAAAGATTTATTCACATTTAAGTGCTGGAGTTTTCTAATGATAGCCACTTGTTGTTTTCCAGCCAAAAATAAAGAAATCACTCTATCAGGATTGAAGTCCATCACGAATAACTTTTTTTTCTGGAAAATTCTCCCCAAAATGCTTATATTCGCTTGTAAACAATATAACGAGCTGTCACTGGAATAAGTTTAGCAGCTGTCGGACGAGTAGCTTAGAAATGACAGCAGTCTGAAATTGGTTGCCGTTTTATCATCTCGACCTGTATATACTTTTTAGGGTTTCGAAATGTGAAATGAAACAAATAAAAAAGCAGTTTGCAAATTTTCAAAAAATTCCAATAAAAAATACTGCTAAAATCATTAAAATACCGAATATAGGGAGTTACTGTAGTAGTTACTTTTATATTGGGGCCCATACGAAAGTGTTGACTTGTTTAGGTGTGACACAGGTGGAGGTTAAGGTACTGTTATATGAGGACTTAGACCTATATTAACAATTCAATGCAGGGATAGTCCTTACATATTTGGAACATATGCTGCCAATTTACAACAAATTCGGGTCAAAATTTTAAGTAAAACTCCGAAATCACCTTAAATCTGTTGCTTCAGTTACTTGGGGGCTACACAAAACGTGTCATACCAAAAGTCCTGCAGACCTAACACATATCTGAAGAACTTTATCAACGTACTTCATTTGGTTCGAAAACTATAGTGATTTCTATAGCCAGACAGACCGACGGACGGACATCGCTAAATCAACATAGAATTTCCTGCCGATCAAAAATATCTCAAGAATGACAAAATGAATATACCCTCTCCATACCTACGATATTGGAGGCTATAAAAATATTTTCCCATTGAAATGTTTTATTTGATATTTCTTTCTTTTTATACACTCCTCCTTGGTAAGAAGGATATATTATTTGTCATTCCGTTTGTAACATCCTTAAATATTCGTCGTAGACCCCATAAAGTATATATATTCATAATCAACATAAAATTCTAAGTCGATTTATCGATGTCCGTCTGTCTGTCTGTCCGTCTGTCTGTCCGTCTGTCTGTTGAAATCACGATACAGCCCACAGTATTTGACGTAGAGCGCCAAGAGCAATTCGCATTGTGTCTAGGATGATTGGTATTGAAAATGAGAAATATCGGTCCACGTTCCGGTATAGTCCCCATATAACGGTACCTCCCGATATTCGGTATTTTGATGATTTATGCCACATTTTTTCACGGATTTGTTTGAAAATTGGTATTTGTAGGTCATAACGGGTCCCTGCACGTGTGGCAAAACATTGCATGTATAGGTCCACGTTTTGGTATAGCCCTCATATAAAGGTACCTCCCGACATTCGGTAATTTGATGATTATTGCCACATTTTTTCACGGATTTGTCTAAAAATTGGTATTTGTGGGTCATAATGAATTCCACCTCCGGTGGCGAAACATTGCATGTATGGGTCCACGTTTTGGTATAGCCCCCATATAACGGTACCTCCCGATATTCGGTAATTTGATGATTTTTGCCACATTTTTTCACAGATTTGTCTGAAAATTGGTATTTGTTGGTCATAATGGGTTCCAGCTCCGGTGGCGAAACATTGCATGCATGGGTCCATGATTTGATATAGCCCCCATATAACGGTACCTCCCGATATTCGGTATTTTGATGGTTTTTGCCACATTTTTTCACTGATTTGTCTAAACATTGGTATTTGTGGATCATAATGGGTCCTAGTTCGTGTAGGGAAACATTGTAATTATAGGTCCACGTTTCGGTGTAGCCCCCATATAACGGTACCTGCCGATATTCGGCATTTTAATGGTTTTTTTCACATTTCTTCTAATGTTTCTTTTACCCTAAGGTGGAGGGTATTAAAAGTTTGGCCCGGCCGAACTTAATGTTTTTTTACTTGTTTCATTTTACAATGTCAAAGAATTAGAATTAAGCAAGAATTACGATTTTAGGCTTAATACATAGAATACTGCCCACTTTCAATTGATTTTACTTTCGTATGTCAGTCAAGGTAGATTCAAAGCTTGAAATGTAAATTCTTCTTTTAATATGAGAGAAATTTATTTACATCTGTGTTCCGAACTCTCGTTGAGTTACAAAATAACCGTTACTTTTTTCTTAAGAATTAAAAGTTCTAAAACCCTCCCATTCATAAAATCGACATATTATCATCCCCAAATCTATTGAAAATGCAATCTTAATTAAAGAATCTTTTGAATTCTGAAACGAAAAAAAAAAAACATCACCAAATGATCCAGCATGAATAGAAATTAGTTCGTTTTACTGCTGGATCGTGGAACAAAATTGCTTTAATCCGTTTCGAATTATTGCTTGTTATAGATTGTTCTTAGTCATCGTTTTGTGATTACAAAAAAAAATATTGAAAGGAAGTAAACAATAACGATTATAATAATCAACAACAAAACGAAAACACCGTCATTGGCCGGAGAAAGAAGAACCGCACCAATAAAAAAATATTTAACATAACAAAATATCTATGAAAAGACTTGAAGACTTTCGCCTTGGTGTTGAAAAACAAAAAAAAAAAAAAACACACACACACACACACACACACAAAGCAAAGAATTTTCAGCAGAATACCCAGCAATCATGGCGAACAGCTGGAGTTGGTTTTGAGCTAACAAGTCTAACAAGAATCCCAACCAAGCTAAAACAATGGCGGGTAAATGTTGAATTTGGTGGTTGGTTGGTTATTCCTCAAAAAATTTTTGGAGTAAAACAAAAATCGTTTTAAAAAAACTCTTTATTTGATGGTTATCCAAGTGGCTAAAAGTCTGTGCATATTCTGACCAACAGATTTACAAGTGAAAGTAAAACCGAAAAAAACACATGGGCAGCCTAACTTCTTTACGGCACAACAAACAACAATAACTACAACAGCAAAATGCGAAGAAGCGCTCATTAAAACTGGTCTGATTATAAACGCACAGCCAACTAACTCTTCATTTAATAATGTTGTAATTTTGCACTCTTCAACATTTTCTAATGCCAAACAACCGGAAATCTACCAACACGTATGGGTATGGGTAGGTTCGAAAATTAATATCTTGTTTGTCGTTGTAACTAATTCAGAATTATGGGGAGAAAACTAATGTTTTTTTTTTTTTTTCAATGGCTAAGAATACCAATCCTGTTTCTAATTTCATTTAACAAGTGAATTTGCTCTTTGTGAGGCTTAGCATTTGAGTTATGTTGTACAACTTGTATAAAATGGAATAATAACAAGTAAAAAAAACATTAAGTTCGGCCGGGCCAAACTTTTAATACCCTCCACCTTAGGGTAAAGGAAACACTAGAAGAAATGTGGCAAAAACCATTAAAATGCCGAATATCGGGAGGTACCGTTATATGGAGGCTATACCAAATCGTGGACCTACACATGCAATGTTTCGCCAAAAGAGCTAGAACCCATTATGACCTACAAATACCACTTTTTAGACAAATTCGTGAAAAAATGTGGCAAAAATCATCAAATTACCGAATATCGGGAGGTACCGTTATATGGGGGCTATACCAAAACGTGGACCTATAATTACAATGACTCGCCACACAAACTGGGACCCATTATGATCTACAACTACCAATTTTTAGACATATCCGTGAAGAAATGTGTCAAAAGTCAACAAAATACCGAATATTGGGAGGTACCGTTATATAGGGACTATACCAAAACGTGTACCTATACATACAATGTTTCGTCACACGAACTAGGACCCATTCTGGCCCACAAATACCATTTTTAAGACAAATCAGTGAAAAAATGTGGTAAAAACCATCAAAATACCGAATATCGGGAGATACCGTTATATGGGGGCTATACCAAATCGTGGACCTATACATGCAATGTTTCTCCACCGGAGCTGGAACCCATTATGACCAACAAATACCACTTTTTAGACAAATCCGTGAAAAAATGTGGCAAAAATGATCAAAATACCGAATATCGGGAGGTACCTTTATATGGGGGCTATACCAAAACGTGGACCTATACATGCAATGTTTTGCCACACGCACAGGGACTCGTTTTTACCTACAAATACCAATTTTCAAACAAATCTGTGAAAAAATGTGGCATAAATCATCAAAATGCCCAATATCCGGAGGTACCTTTATATGGGGACTATACCAGGACGTGGACCGATATATCTCATTTTCAATACCAACAATCCTAGATACAATAAATATTGCTCTGCTAATTTTTGGCGCTCTACGTCAAATAATGTGGGCTGTATCGTGATTTCAACAGACAGAGAGACAGACGGACGGACATCATTAAATCGACTTAGAATTTTATGCTGATTATGAATATATATACTTTATGGGGTCTACGACGAATATTTAAGGATTTTACAAATGGAATGACAAAGTTAATATGCCCTCCTTTCCAAGGTGGAGGGTATAAAAAATGTAACAATATGCATGACGAAATTTGAAAAGGGCTTTCCTTCTTTTAGTGGCCGACAAGAAGCACACCAATCAATATAATGGGTGTGAAATACCCGAAGATAGGTGATAAAACTAGTTCGAAGGTTTCAGATGTCCTTGAAGATACATTTTAAGTTATAGTAGCAAAGACATAAACCACTTGCATTTAGCGGACTAAACAAAAAACCTTTACCAAAAATTAAATTAAATTAATAAATAGTTGCGTATTTAAGATTACCTCTTCGTATAGCCCCTATATAACGATACCTCCCCATATTCGGTATTTGATTTTAGCCACTTATACAATACAATTTCTAAAATAATACAAAAGGAGTTCATTCTGAGTACTATACCTCCTGGAAGAGAATGGTCTAAATAGGTCCAGAATATTGAATAGCTCCCATACAATGGTATCCCCGATATTGGCTATTTTGATAATTTTAGCCACACTTTTTATCGGAATTGTTTTAAATTTCGTATTTAAAGTTGGTAATGGATAATACAGCCTATGACATAAAATTGCATATGCAGGCCCACGTCTTCATATAACCCCCATACAAATTTCTTATTTTAAATTCATAATGGGCACTACAGTCTGTCACCTAAAATGTTCTATGTATGTACACGTCTTCGTATAGTTCCCAAAAAATGGTAACTGCCTATATAAGGTATTTTGATGATTTCAACGACATTATCCACCGGGTTTGTTTCAAATTTCGTAATGAAAGGTCGTAATTGATGCTGCAGTCTGTCATTGGGCCAATTCACACGAGAGTAATTGTTCTGGTCTAACAAAGCAGCTCGTATGCCTTTTGCGGTAAGGAGAGTAGTTTTTGGTTGGACTAAAATTTCATCCAGCTGCAATCCCGCATTAGCAGAACAAACTTAATAGATGCAAATTGTTTGGACTAAAAACTAGCGTCGTGTGAATTGGGCCATTGAAAATTGTATATGCAAGTCCACGTCTTCGTATATTTATGATTTTAATGATTTTAGCAACATTTTTCACCGGAATTGTTTCAAATTTGGTATTTGAAGCTCGTAATGGATACTACATCTTAAGACATAAATTGTATGTGCAGGTCCACGTCTTCGTATAGCCCCTATGTAACAGTACCTCCCTATGTTTGGTATTTTGATGATTTTAGCGACATTATTGACCGGAATTGTTTAAGTTGTGTATTTCAACGCCACTAACTATTTAGTAGAGACACGTGTAGCAAAAAAACGTTCATATTGGAAACTTGAAATAGATTAAAACTAACCCATATAAGCTATATCTAATTTCCGCAAAATTTAACTGAGGTAATTTTATGTTGTATATGACCTATAAAACAAAATATCGTTGCTATGGAGTGCATATTATGACTTTCAGAATAATTATATGTAAAATCAAAAATCTTATTTACATCAAATTCAAGGGAAATATATCTGGGGGACTTATTCAAATCTCAACCGATCTCGACAAGACATGGAAAAGTTATTTTCAGGATGTACCCAAGATTTTGAATTGGAAATCCTTGTTATGGAGTGAATTATACGGATTTGGTACACTTAGATATATAATCGGATAAAACATAGATATGGGAGCTATAGCCATTTCTAAAAATGAAATTTAACACACTTGATTCTAGGCTAAATTTGGTAGTCTCTGCCAAAATGCATCCCATTTGGGCTAATATTACACATTCGGCGAACAATATACTTGAAAACAAAATAAAAAACTGCAACAAAGTCAAACGGCATAATTTTTACATTTTTTTTTTTAAATTTTATTGAATGAAAGCAAAAAATGTCGGAATCAAATTTAGATCACACGCTGCCCGAATGTTGCTCTGCGGTATTTTGGCCCATTCCCGGCGAAGCGCTTGCTTGAGGTGATCGACACTTTGGTATTTTTTAGTGCCAACCTTGCTTTCCAAAATACTCCAGACACAATAGTTCAACGGATTGGTATCCTGAGATTTTGGTTGCCATTGTGCGCTGGAATTTAAGCGAGAAACCTCATTTTGTAACCATTCTTTGGTGGCGCGTGCTGAGTGCGATCGTGCTGAGTCCTGTTGGAATGGACAATCCAACACTCAGCACGCAGCACGTGCCACCCAAGAATGGTCACAAAATGTTTACGTGCCCAAAGCTTTAATACACCCTCCAGAATATTTTCGCGGTAATATTCCACGATTAATAAGAGCGGAGAGCGACCATCGGATGTTATGGCGGCCCACACCATCCCCATGGCCTGCGCTTGAGTTTTGATGGCCAACCGAAGGTGCACATTTTCCGCTGACCTCTTTGACAAGTAAACACGATCATTTTGTTTGTTTACAAACTGCTGGACAACGAATATTTCTCATCGGAGAAAACCAAATTCGACAGTTCACCACATTCCGCCAATCGAAGCAGCTCTTTTGAGTCTTTTTTCTTTCTGTTGCGGTGTATGTTCTTGCACTTTTTGGAATTTCAATGGCTTTACCCCGAGTTCGTTTTTCAATATTTGCCGAATTAAATATTGCGATGTGTTCAGTTCACGAGCTATTATTCGGTCACTTCGACGGGGGTTTCGATCAAGTCGCTTCCTTACTTTTCCAACCATTTCTGCTGATGTTGCTGTTCTTCCGTTCACTTCCTTGACGTCGGGCTACGCTACCAGTATCACAGTAACGAGCGATGATACGAGCCACAAAAGATTTATTCACATTTAAATGCTGGAGTGCTCTAACGATAGCCACTTTTGGTTTTCCAACCAAATATAAAGAAATCACACTATCACGCTTAAATTCCATCACGAATAACTTTTTTTCTGGAAAATTCTCACCAAAATACTTTTGTACGCTTCTAAGCAATATGATGAGCTGCCACTGAAATAATTTTAACAGCTGTCGGACGAGTGGCTTAAAAATGACAGCAGTCTGAAGTTGGTTGCAGCTTTTTCATCTCACCCTGTATATGGAAGCTATATCCAAAACTGAACCGATCTCGACAAAATTTGGAAAAAACAATATATTTCTGAGCTGTATCTAATATCTGGCACGAAATATAATTGTGGTGAAGTGCATATTACGAATGTCGGCGACGTAAGCCCCAAATCCGATGAAAAATATATATTACAGCTATAGCTATTTCTGAACCAATTTCACCAAATATGAAAAGCTTGGTTCTGAGCTTTATTCGGTCGGGCGTGCCTAAATCTATCGATCCATCCATATAGGAGCTATATCTAAATCTGAGCCGATATTCACCAGAACATGGCCATATGTGCTAAAATCCATTTGACTCGGACTTATATTACGCATCGGACGACACTATATATGGGAGCTATATCCAAAGCTGATCCAATTCAACCGATTCAATAGGGGTCGTTCTTGGGCCAAAAAATGAATGATTTATGGACATCAGACAATAAATGCGATTACAAAAATACATGGACAAACGAACGGACATGCATAAATTGATTAAGAATGTGACATTTCAAGTTTGAGAGCCCGAAAATGCTGGAAAATTTCCGAATTCTAAATTGCATCAAGTGGTTCTAAATCAAAATGTGATTCTGTGTTGGAATAATTGTTCAAGGAGACATTCTGCTCACTGAGACTTTTAAACGTACAGGTACACCACTTCCGTTACAATAATGCCTGGAAACTAAAAAATATTTTACATCTGACTAAAGCATTATTTTTAATACCAAACATTTAAAATTTTCTTCCACAATATAGGGTAAGTGTGCCTAAGTTCGGCATGTCCCAGTAGCCGGCACTTTTTATTTTTAAGCCCATATAAACGAAACTATTATAACTAAATGTATTTTGTTTACTTCAAATATATTGTCAGCTATCTTTGTGTAGAATTTCGCTAAGAAAAGATTCATTATTCTAATAAAAATTAAATTTTTGTCTGTGAAGGTCCTCAACAATCCATATTCTTAAGAAAAGTACAATAAAAACGTCGAATCAGTTTAACTAAACAAAAATATTATATTTTAATGAATTAATTTATTATTATTATTAATTATTCTTACAAAAAAATTGGTATGCCGACTGTTGGAACATGCCATACCGACAATTAGCAAGTGGTGCCGACTACTGGCAAAAAAGCATTGTTTTAATAAAACTTCAAATTTATGAAATTTAATAAAAAGTTATTAAAACTTTATTTATTATTGCAAAAACTATACAAAATTTTGAACCTGAATAAATTATCTTTGTAATAATTGAATAGTTCCACTCAGAATAGTGAGCGATTAAAAACGCGAAAATCCTAAAAGTGCCGACTACTGGTACACTTACCCTATTTATTATTTTGTGAAGATTCAAAAGTGCACATTTACTGTTTATTATCTTCTTATAATCTTGAAATAAATTCTGTCGCGTGCTCCAAAAATAAAATGAATACTTTTAAGCAGCTTTTCACAGCACATTTTCTTTCACAAAGGAATCGATGAGTAACACACACCTTTACTGACCTATCACCATAGACGTACACATGCTGTGGTGCAGTCAAATAATTATAAAAATTATGAAACTACAAATTTCCATTGGAAAGTCTTTATTTTTGCATGCTACCCAACTAAGCACGTTCTCGTCTTAAGTCTTTCGATTACTCATCCCTCTCTCGCGTTGGCCAGGTAGAAGGCAAAACAATCAAGCCATGGCTAACTAATCATTAGGCATTTTCGTTTACTTCCCCTCAATTAAGTTGAATGGATTTCCTTAAAACCAAAAAAGAAAGAAAAAACGACGAACATGCTTTAAAGTCATCCAATAGTTTTTTTTTTAATGATCGTTGCCACCTGGCCTTACGGCTAGATCCGCTACCACACAATGTCAATTATAAGCATTTAGAGAAATTTTGCATGAAAACAAAAACATACACACATATTCTTTATTCGTGTGTGTGTGTGTGTGCGTGCGCAGTAGAGATACATCAATAACGAATTGATTGATTTCAAATATTTGCATATTTAATGAGTAATTTATTAATGAGGTGCGTTTAGTTGAACATTGTGTTTCGTTTGAATACAACCCAGCATTCAATCAAATGTCAATAATTTATTGTTGTTTTTTTTTTCATTCATATGTTGTTGTAAAATTGCATATTTTATCTGAGAAGTACAACGAGATTTCATTGTCTAATAATCCCATTTATTTCATTTTCATAGGAATCTTCATAAATTCTTGTGAAACTAAAATAATAACATAATTAACAAACATTTTTTTCACTAATAACTTCTCCTGTAAATCACCCCAAATATCTATTATTTTGTTTCAACTAATAAAGAGATAATTATTTTGACATCCATTATTAACAAATAATTACATATTTCAATTTGATTTACAACGACAACGGGAGGATCGTGCCAAAACAAAGAAGAAAAAAACAATATTGCGGATCTGTTTGTATTTTCATCGCTTGTCTCTCTCTCTCTCTCTGTTTCTAAAATACATCAATGACCGGTTTGTTTAAAAAATATATTTTTAGAACAAATGAACAATCGTTTTTTTTTTTTCTGTTTTTTTTTTTTTTTTTCTTTTGTAATTTTATTAATGAAGTGAAGAATATTCAATTAAAAAACTATATTTTATTAAAATGTACAGGCAATGATTGAATTGTAAATTATTTATTTACAGCGATATAAACCTATAACAGATGTAACGTCAAAGGTACCTCGTGGTACGACTATTTTCATTACTGTTCAATAGCGAAGCTGTTTTAATTGGTTGCGGTTTCTTCTATGAATGAAATATATGACTCATTCATAACAAAAATATATAGATTTTAATTGATGTACCTGTACATATGTTTGATATGCAGTTCTGAAGAACAATGTGAAATAATGAGTGCAATTCCAAGGCGATGTTTTATTTTTCGATAGCTTTCCACAGCAACAATCCACAGTAATTTAAATTTAGGCTGATATTACATATACGGTGAGCAATAACCGTAAAGTCAGATGAAGGTGTATATCGGAACTATATACAAAGCTGAACCGATCTCAATAAAGTTTGGCAGAACTATTTTCGAGCAGTATCTGATACTCGGTATCAAATATTATTGTTGTGGGACTTTAACACCTAATCGGATGAAACATATACGTGGGAACTATATTTTTAACAAAATTTGAAGCACCTGCTTTTGTGCTGAATTCCGTTGGAAGTGCCCAAAATTTAGTCCATTTGGGCAGATATAAACCATTTGGTGCACAAACAATATAGATATACAGGGTTGTCCATATTCGACGGACCCATCTGGCAACGCCATAACTTTTGACATAGATGTTACATCGCCGTACGAGCCAGTGTTGAGAGGTCCCCAAGAACATCCCAAAAACGCCGTTCTCAGCAGTTGAGCATGGCTCGGTCCACTTTACAACGGATTATTCGCATTGATTTGCATTTGTTCCCGTAAAAAATTCAATTGACGCAAAGAATGTTGCCTGCGGACAAGCCTCGTCGATTGGAATGGGCCCAAAGGTCCGTCGAATATGGGCAACCCTGTATAATAAATATATACAGGGTGAGATAAAAAACTGCAACAAAGTCAAATGCCATAATTTTTACATTTTTTTTTAAAATTTTATTGAATGAAAGCCAAAAATGTGGGAAATAGCATCAAATTTTAGAATAAGATTAGATTTGTTCGAATTGGTCACATTTGGCACAAATTATGGCCTTCAAACGGCCAATGAAACCGTCACACGCTGCCCGAATGTTGCTGTACGGTATTTTCCGGCGAAGCGCTTGCTTGAGGTGATCAACATTTTGGTATTTTTTAGTGCCATCTTTGCTATCTGAAATACTCCAGACACAATTGTCCAACGGATTGATATCCGGAAATTTTGGTGGCCATTGTGCGCTGGAAATGAAGCGAGGAACCTCATTTTGTAACCATTCTTGGGTGGCGCGTGCTGGGTGCGATGGTGCTGAGTCCTGTTGGAATGTCCAAAGTCTGCGGCCAAAATGTTTGCGTGCCGAAGGCTTTAATACACCCTTCAGAATATTTTCGCTATAATACTCGCCATTTATTCTGATGCAATGGCCGATTAATACGAGCGGAGAGCGACCATCGGCTGTCATGGCGGCCCACACCAGGTGTACATTTTCAGCTGACCTCTTTGGAAAGTAAACAAAATCATTTTGTTTTTTTGCAAATGCTGGACAACGAATGCCTTCTTATTGGTGAAAACCAAATTCGGCAGTACTGCACTTTCGGCCAAGCGATGCAATTCTTTAGCTTTTTTGAGTCTATTTGCTGTCTATTGTGGTGTAAATTCTAACACTGTTTGGAATTTCAATGGCTTCACCCCGAGCTCATTTTTCAATATTTGCCGAATGGAATATTGCGATATGTTCAGCTCACGAGCCATTTTGCGGCCACTACGATGTGGGTTTCGATCAAGTCGCTTCTTTACTTTTCGAGCCATTTCTGCTGATGTTGCTGTTTTCTTCCGTCCACTTTCTGGACGTCGGGCTGCGCTACCCGGTGTCACGGTAACGAGCGATGGTACGAGACACAAAAGATTTATTGACATTTAAAAGCTGGAGTGCTCTAATGATAGCCACTTGTGGTTTTCCAGCCAATTATAAAGAAATCACATTATCACTCGGTATCAAATATCATTCTTCTGCGGTTCCTTATACCGCTATGAGGGACTTAAAACCCCAAATCGGATGAAACATATATATGGGAGCTATAGCTATATCTGAACCGAATTTGATTTACTTGCTTCTTGACTGAATTCGGTGTGATGTACCAAAATACAGGTCATTTCGACTTATATTATCAATTTTGTACACAATTAACCCGAAATCTGTTGAAGATATATGGGAGCTATATCTAAATCTGATCCGATTATCACCAATTCGTCCTTGGGTCAAACAAATATTGTTTACAAAATTTCATGGTGCATGGTATAAACAAGTAGTTGAAGTTGACAACATTAGCATCAATCGGAGATATTAGCGACTACTATGAATTCGTCGCAAACTTACCCACAAATGTCGTTAATTACCGGAATTATAAAAAAAGTAAATATATATATATATATATATATATATATATATATATATATATATATATATATATATATATATATATATATATATATATATATATATAATAAAATGGAACATTTATATCCAATTTATAGGAAATCATAAATTCCATATTCATCTCAGGATTCTGGATGAGAGACAAAGAATCACTAAGTTGTTTCGCAATTTATGACAGATAAAAGTATTGGAAATTTTGTCCCTTTGTGGGTGAGGTACTAGAAGGATTTCGCAGATATATAGCATCTTCACAACAGATCTTATTTTAGCAAAAAATATTTGTATGTGTGAAATTTGAAATATGTTGGATGCTTATATCGCATTCTATGAGCGTTATGTTTTTCAAAATGTTTAACCCTATGTGGAGCAGTTGCCAAAAGAAATGGCCCGATCTCTACCATCTTTATAGCTGATCTTGTATTGATGGAAATATTGAGATGTGCCATGTCTGGAATGAAATCGGATGATGATTTCGCTTTTTATGAACTTCATGGATATTCAAAATGTTGAGCGATTGTGGGCGAGGTACCAGAAGGAGTGGACCGATATATTCCGTCTTACTACCAGATCTTGGGTTCAAAAAAATAGTAGGATGTGTGAAATTATATTTTTTAAGACTTCAAATTATTCAAAATGTTTTGTTGTTGCAAAATGGTCAGGCTTATCCCTTTATTGTTGTTTTTTTTTTTTTAAAAACAACCTTTGTTTATTAGCGGAGAACGGTGGTAATGTTTACCTAGGTTACCTGGTCAGGCTTATCCCTTTATTGTTGTTTTTAAAAAAACAACAATAACGGGATAAGCCTGACCATTTTGCAGCAACAAAATACTACGGTATCCCGAACAAACAAGCCACACTGTTCTATTATTCAAAATGTTGACCCTTTGTGGGAGAGGCACTTGATGGAGTGGACCAATACTATCCATTTTGTCACGAGCTCCATTCTGGCACTGACGCAAATATTAGGACTTGCAAAATTAGATTATTGCTTCCCTTTCTGTGCAGAAAATATTTTATTTTTGCAAATTTCAACCATTTGTGGGGGAGGTACCAGAAGGAGTGGTCGATTTTGCCCCTCTTAACACCAGTCTTTGGGTTAATATAAATATTGGGATGTGTGAAATTTGAAGACAATCGGACTTATCCTACAACACATTTTAAGAGAGTTGTAATTATTCAAAATTTTGACCATTTGTTGTGTGGGGAGGTACTAGATGGAGTGGACCGATACTGTTCATTTTGACACCTGACATTGCACTGACGCAATTATTAGGATTTGCAAAGTTGGAGCAAAATCGGATTACCCTTTCTCTTTCTGTGCAAAAAATATATTATATGAAAATTTCGACCTTTTGTGGGAGTGGACCGATATTCCCCATCTCCGAACTCGATCTAAGTTTGACAAAAATATTACGATGTACCAAGTTTGGACCAAATCGCATACTCCCTTCGAGAGTTATCGTGCGCACCAGCCAGCCAGACAGACGGACGGACGAAGGGACGGACGAAGGGACGGACATCGCTAGATCGACGCCAAATGTTCTGAAACAGATTTGGTCCAAAAATACCTAGGGTCTAAACCGTTATTTCGGTTTGACAGTTTATATACAGACGGTATATACAATTTGTATATAACGTCTGTAGCCATATGGCTGAGGGTATAAAAATGATTTAGAGAATTCCACTGCACGTCTTTGATTAGACCCCAAAATATCGGTTACTCTCTATATTCGGTTTTTCGTTAGATTTGAACAGAATCCTTAACGAATTCTATTTTTATACCCTACACCACAAGGTGGTCAGGGTATTATGTCTTTGTGCATTTGTTTGTAACAGGCAAAAGGAAACGAGATAGACCCATAATACCTTTTGAAGATCTGCATAGAATCACTTTCTGAGTTGATTAATGCATGTAAGTCCGTCTGTCCGTCCGCCCGTCTGTCCATGTATTTTTGTGAACAAAATGCAGGTCGCATTTATTATCCAAATGAGATGAAATTTTCCAAACAACATTTGTTTGGCCCAAGGACGAACCCTATTGAAATTGGAGATAATCGGTAATAATTTAGATATAGCTCTCATATATATCTTCGTCCGATTTGCCTTTTATTTTGCACCAAACGTGTAATATCAGCCCGAATAGTATGGAATTTTGCACATACAATCAAATTAGACCTGAAAATAAGTATGCCAAATTTTGTCGAGATCGGTTCAGATTTGGACATGGCTCCCATATATAACTTCGTCCGATTTACTATTTAATATTTTCCCCAAATGGGATGAAATTTGGCATATACGACCGAATTGAGTCTAGAAGGTAGTATGCCAAATTTGGTGAAGATCGGTTCAGATATACCTATATATATATTGTTCATCCGATTTGTTGTATTTGTTACCCACAGCCGTAATATGCACTCGGTAACAACGATATTCAGGGAAATATATCAAATACAGCTCAGAAATATCTTTGCCAAATTTTATCGAGATCGGTTTAGATTTGGATATAGTTCCCATATATATCTTTATCTGATTTCAAATTAATTTTGCACCAAATGGGCAATACAAGTCCGAATTTAAAAGATACAAAGCTTCGGCACATTTAGTCCTTTGAATTTTAAATTATAATTATAATCATAGAGTAGAATTCTCCCATAAAAACGTTTAATTGTTATGTGGAGCTCAACCAAAGTGGTGTAGGGTATCATAAAATCGGCCCGCCCGACTTTAGGACTTTTTTTACTGGTTTTTATTTGTTATATTTATGAATTCCTGGTGTTTACATAAGATTTTAATATACACTGTTAAACTATTTATATACTACTAGGAATCCCGTTCAAGTTTGGCGTCATTTTGTGGATATCTTAAAAATTAGATTCGATACCAGTAAAATGGTGAAAAATGCAGAAGAGCATACCAAAATCATATATATCTCAAAAACTCCAAAAGCGTTTGCATGGACACCGACGATATACCAAACTCCTGTGCCAAATCAAACCTACAAGCCTCTCCAGGGTGTAAAAATTTTGAACTAATACCTTTTATTTTTCCTAGAAACCCTTGAAGCATTCCACAATTCGTTCATATGTTCTAATTTATTCAAGTGGCAAATTTCTCAAAAATCGAATTCTGTTTGAAATTCGACCCAAATTATATATTTGCTATACACATAATTTAATATCGATTTATTTATGTGACACAGATCCCGGTGTGAAATCGACTTTCATGATTAATATTTGGTTTTTTGCACCAGCCTCCGATTTCCATATTATATGAGGAGGCCACTAATTAAATCTTCATTTTGCCACCCATAGTGGCGGCAGCAAATGATTGAGATCTCAATAAATTATTAAGATTTCGTTGAACTGTCAACATTTCCAAACTAATTTCAGTTAGTTTTGAATACGTAACGAGTTCTGGTGTTTCGGTGTCGTGTCGGTGTCGTCATTTTGTAGGATTTTTCTCGTCGTCATTGTGATTCTAATTAGGCAAAGGCATAATGCCAATTGTTTAGCATAAATTAGCTGGGCGCACAAAAATGAAAATTGCTTAACAGTTATTCCAAAAGAGTTCAACAACCTCATGGCATCTCTTCATTACTTTGGTCCATTTCGATTATTTGACAGTTGCTTCTGCTTTTGTGATTGCCAAGACCGAGAAAGGGAGCGAGGTGTGGAGGGGCATGGTAGGAACCATAAACCAGTTTATTTTAAAATATAGCTTTTGAATTGTTAAATCATTTGAATATTTTTTGGAATTTCTTTAGTTTTGCTTTTTTTTTTTGGTTTTCAGAGGTACATTTAGTGTTGTTGTTGTTGCTGCTGCTGCTGTTGTATTGTGTTTACTTTCGTAAACATTTAATAATATATTTATAAGTTTATAACCCAACAAAAAAAAAATACAATATTGTTAAATATCACAAAATGTTTATTTTTAACAATGATGACACATTTCTCTTTTTCTTCTTCTATTCTAATATCTTTATGTCGTTGCATAAATTATTTTTAGATTTCTATTTAAAGTGTCAAGATGTTGTTTGCTAAAAATTTCGCAAAACTGTTATTTGCATTATTAGGTCAAATGATTATAATTTCCTTATAAATTTTAATTATTTGGTAGCTAATTGCTGGTTGCAAAACGAAAGACTTAAGAAACGAACTTTTATGGAAAGGATATTAAAAGACTTGTTATTCAAAGTTTTATCAGCTTGAAAATATTTTCGTAAGCGTTAAATCATAACCATACAGAACGAAATTGTTAACATTTTTTTGCAATTAGGTCAAAAATATGTTTTTATACCCTCCACCAAAAAAGTATGGAGGGTATATAAAGTTCGTCATTCCGTTTGTAACTCATCGAAATACTTATGTCAGACCCAACAAAGTATATATATTCTTGATCAGCGTAAAATTCTAAGACGATTTAGGCCTGTCCGTCCGTCTGTCCGTCTGTTGTAATAACGCTATCTTTCGAACGAATTGAGATAGAAATTTTTCAATGGAATTGTCTGAAATCCCACAAAAGGAGTCCCTTGTGGACATTTTACACCCTCAAAAAGAATTATCTATATAGGTCCACGATATCGTATATCCCCCATATAACTGTACCCCCCGATATTCGGCATTTTGATGATGTTAGCCACATTTTTCAATGGAATTGCCTTAAAATCCACACAAGTAGTTCCTTGTGAGTACTTTACCCCCTGAGAGAGAATTGTCTATACAGGTCCACGATATCGTATATCCCCCATATAACGGTACCCCCCGATATTCGGTATTTTTATGATTTTACCCACATTTTTCATCGGAATTGTCTGAAAATCCACACAAGGAGTTCATTGTGGGTACTTTATACCTCGGCAGAGAATTATCTATATAGGTCCACGATATCGTATAGCCCTCATATAACGGTACCCCCGATATTCGTTATTTTGA
Organism: Musca domestica; assembly: GCF_030504385.1. NCBI lineage: Eukaryota > Metazoa > Arthropoda > Insecta > Diptera > Muscidae > Musca > Musca domestica. The sequence goes on along the minus strand of NW_026712328.1, from coordinate 27,967,304 downwards.
TGTTTTTAGCCATATTTTTCAACGTAATGGTCACAAGGGGTTCTTTGTACACAAGGGGTTCTTTGTGAGCACTTTACCCCCCGACAGAGAATTCTCTATATAGGTTAACGATAACGTATAGCTCCCATATAACGATACCCTGCGGTAGTCGGTATTTTTAAAATCCACACAAGGAGTTCCTTGTGAGTACTTTACACAGATTGTCTTTATAGGTCCACAATATCGTATATCCCCCATATATCGGCACCTTCCTATATTAGATATTTTAAAGATTTTAAAAGAACTTTTAATGGATTTTTTTTTTTTTTGAAAATTTTCTAATTCGTTCCAAATAGTGGAAGGTATTCAAAGTTCGGACCGGCCGAACTTACTGCTTTTTTACTTGTTAATTTTACTTAATTTAATTTTAAGTAAAAAGGGCCACTAATATAAACCAAAATTTATAAAATGGCACAAAATTAAAACTGGGTGTCGGGTTTACGCTCTTCTAGTCTGATTTTGGTCTTTGGAATTTCGTTTTAAAAGCATACGAAAAGTACAAAAATGTACTAAAACTTAAATGCTAATAATCAAGGTTGGAAAGTAAGTTTGATATATGAAATGTGTACTATAGGTACGAACTGTACTAAATTGTACTAAATTTGAAACTGTTTTGTTAAGTGTGAACAGATGAAGCGAGAATTTTTAAATTTTGTATTGTGGTCCATTTTTGTTGTTGGTTTGTGATAAAGAGGTGATTTTGGAAAGGTGTTCTACAAGAGCTCGAAAACTACTAAATCCTGAAAAAACTGCAACCAACTTTAGACTGTTGTCATTTCTATGTCAATCGTCCGACAGCTGTAAAAATTATTCCAGTGACAGCTCATTGTACTGTTTACAAGCGATCAAAAGCATTTTGGTGAGAATTTTCCAGAAAAATGTTATTCGTGATGGCATTGAAGTGTGATAGTGTGATTTCTTTATATTCGGCTGGAAAACCACAAGTGGTCATCGTTAGAGCACTCCAGCATTAAAATGTGAATAAATCTTTTGTGTCTCATACCATCGCTCGTTACCGTGATACTGGTAACGTAGCCCGACGTCAAGGAAGAGGACGGAAGAAAACAGCAACATCATCAGAAATGTTTCGAAAAGTAAAGAAGCGACTTCATCGAAACCCGCGTCGCAGTGGCCTAAAAATGGCTCGTGAGCTGAACATATTGCTATATTCCATTCGGAAAATTTGGAGAATGAGCTCGGGATAAAGCCATTGAAATTCCAAAAAGTGCAAGAACTTGTACCGCAAAAGAAAGAAATTAAACTCAAAAGAACTAAAGAGTTGCTTCGCTTGGCCGAAAGTGTTGAACTGCCGAATTCGGTTTTCTCCGATGAGAAAACATTCATTAAACAAAAACAAACAAAATTATCGTGTTTACTTACCAAAGAGGTTAGCTGAAAATGTGCAACTTCGGTTGGCCACCAAAAGTCTAGCGCCGGCCATGATGATGGTGTGGGCCGCCATAACAGCCGATGGTCGCTCTCCGCTCGTTTTAATCGACCGTGGCATCAGAATAAATGCCGAATATTATAGCGAACATATTCTGGAGGGTGTATTAAAGCCTTGGGCACGCAAACATTTTGGCCGCAGACCTTGCACATTCAGCACGCGCCACCCAAGAATGGTTACAAAACGAGGTTCCTCGCTTCATTTCCAGTGCACAATGGCCACCAAAAATTCCGGATACCAATTCGTTGGACCATTGTGTCTGGAGTGTTTTGGAAAGCAAGGTTGGAACTAAAAAACACCAAAGTGTCGATCAACTCAAGCAAGCGCTTCGCCGGGAATGGGCCAAAATACAGCAGAGCAACATTTGGGCAGCGTGTGACGGTTTCATTGGTCGTTTGAAGGTCATAATTCGTGCCAAAGGTGACCAATTCGAACAAATGTAAACTTATTCTAAAATTTGATACTATTTCCGATATTTGTTGCTTACATTCAATCAAAATTAAAAAAAATTATAGCGTTTTCTTTGTTGCAGTTTTTTATCACACCCTGTAATAGTACCTCCCTATTTTCGGTATTTTGGTGATTCAAGCCACAATTTTCACCAAAATTGTTTCAAATTTGGTATTTGAAGTTCGTAGTGGATATTACAGCCTATGACAGAAAATTGTCTGTGCAGGTCCACGTCTTCGTGTAGGCCCCATATAATGGTACCTCCCGATATTCGGTATTATGATGATTTAGCGACATTATTTAGGGGAATTGTTTAAAATTTGGTATTTAAATTGCGTAATGGATACTACTGTCTAAGACAGATATCCGATATTCGATATTTTGATGATTTAGCGACATTATTTATTGTTTGAAAGTTGGTATTTAAAGTTCGTAATGGATACTACAGCCTACGACAGAAAATTTTCCGTGCAGGTCCACGTTTTGGTATAGTCACGGTTTCTCCCTATATTCGATATTTTGATAATTTCAGCTGTATTAGGTATTAGATCAGAAGGGCATAACTTCAGAAAATTGTGGATTTCGATACCAATTTTTATAAATATAAGCTGGAGCAATTAACAATATAAACCAATATTTATTAAATGTCGGAGTTCTGCTCTTCTGACCTGATATCATCACATGCACTTAGCATTTGTCACACACACAATACCAAATCAGTTGGAAACATGGAATTTTGAGCTACACTTAAATGGAGCTAAACCGAAATCTATATGTATAAAGGAGAAGTGAAATAACTGACTGACTGATCTAGAATCAACGCCCAGACAAAATGGCTGAAGTTAGAATCTTGAAATTTCGCGCGGGACTAGTCTTGGTGCGAAGGGATGTGAAACGGTTGGGCTTTTTGGAAACCGTACTAGAAGAGTACGAAAAGTACAAAAATGTACTAATAATTAAATACTTAGTATTGGACAAACGGAATGAGTTATGACTCTGAAATTTAAAAAGAGCATCAGAAAGGATACAATAGATGTGTGAAAGGATCTTTGGAAATTCGTACTTTAATTATATGCAAATTTCTAAAATTGTACTGAACCTCTAAAATGCTACTTTTTGGTATGATAATCAAGGATGAAAAGTAAGTTTTATGTATAAATACAGATTTGGAAATGTGTAATAAGGGTGCGAACTATACTAAATGGTACTAAATTTGGAACAGTTTGGTTAAAGGTGAACGGATTAGACTGGAATTGTGAAATTTTGTATTGGGGTCCATTTTGGTTTGTTACAAGTTCATGAAAAGTACTAAATTGTACTATATTTGGTACAAGGTGGACAGATAATTCTTGGAATCTAAAATTCGGTATTAGTGTCGCTGTTAATGTGTAGTCTAGATATATTGAGGTGCTTTCATAAATATGTACTATAATTCTACGAAAAGTACTGAAAGGTATTAGGCATTGGGTGAAATTTGATATTTAGATTACTGATGGTATCTGCGTTTAAGATTTGGTGGTGGTTTGGAAATGCGTCCTATATTTGTACGAAAAGTACTAAATGGTACTACATTTCGGTATTGGGGGAAGGGATAGGGGGGAATCCTGAAATTTGATACTGAGATGTCTGTTAGTATCTGGAATTGAGAGATAGAGGTGGTTTTGGAAATGTGTGTTATAATTGTAAGAGAAGTACTAAATAGTATTAAAATTTGGTATTGGGTGAAGGAATACAGGTGGTCTTCTGAAATTTGATATGGATGTCACTGTGGGTGTCTGATATCCATATATGGAAATTGTTTTGAAAATGGGTACTATAATTGTTCGAGAAGTACTGAATGCTACTGAATTTGGTATTGGGTGACTGAACTGAGCAGAAATCCTTAAATTTGATATATATGACACCTTTGCTGTCTGTAGTTGAGACAAGGGGTGGTTTTGGAAATGCGAACTATGATTGTTCTAAAAGTACTCAAGGACACTAAATTTGCCATTGAGCGAATTGATGTATAGCTGGTATTTTGAAATTTGATTTTCTTTTGTTATCTGGAATTAAGATATGCAGTCGGTTTGGAAATTTGTACTATAACTGTACGAAAAGTACTAAATAGTAAAAATATGGTAATGGGTGGAAAAATAGGGCTGAAATCTTGAAATTTGATATGTATATCTTTGTTGGTGTCTGTGGTTGAGAGAAAGAAGTGGTTTTGGATATGGTACTAAATTAGGTAATGGAGGAAATTACAGTGCTGAAATCCTGAAATTTGGTATTAGGAGACATTGTTGGTACCTGAGATTTCAGATTGTTTTCAAAATGCCTACTATATTTGTTCAAAAAGAACTTATTTATTTAAAATGCTACTAAATTTGTAATGAGGCAAGGGATAAAGCTGGAATGCTGAAATTTCATATGGATGTCACTTTTGGTGTCTGTAGTTGAGATGGAGGTGCCACAAACTATGCAGTTAGTTATAGGGATAGAGGTGGAATTCTGAAAATAATTATCGAGGTCACTGTTGGTTTCTGTAAGCTCGAACGGGCCGAACTTTGAATAGCCTCCCCCATTTGGAACGAATTTGGAAATTTTCCAAAAAATAAAATCCGTTAAAAATTCTAATAAAATCTTAAAAATACCGAATGTAGGGCTTTACTAAAACGTGGACCTGCACCGACAATTTTCTTTCATACTCTGTAGTATCCATTACGAACTTCAAAGATCAAATTTGAAACAATTTGGGTGAATAATGTCGCTAAAATTATCGAAATACCGAATATCGGGAGGTACGATTGTATGGGGCCTATACCAAAAGTCCTGCTGACATAATATACATTTGAGAAAAATTTTATCAACCAACTTCATTTCGTTCGGAAACTATGATTTCCACAGACGTCGCTAAATCGACATAGAATTTTATACTGATTAAGAATATATATACTTTGTGGGGTCTAAAATGATTATTTCGATGAGTTACAAACGGAATGACGAACTTAATATACCCTCTATGCTATGGTGGAGGGTATAAAAAGAGTTATTGAACTGGTTCAGCTGAAAAATTAGTACGATGTATGATTTTTTACCAAACTTTGCCAACCCTTGGCAGAAGAGTTCAGAAATTCATATTGAGCGAGGGTTTCAACTTAGGGCATAGTTAGGATCGAAAATAGGCAATATTGATTCACTCGTTACAAAAGGTCAAAATTTTCTAAAAGTTATGCCTCCAATAAAGAATGGGAAATCAATTAGCTACATTTTTCAATGGAATTATCTGAAGTTCTACCAAACGAGTTCTTTGTAAGAACTTTACCTCCTGAAAGATAAATATTTATATAGTTACACGATATCGTATAACCTTCACATTACGGTACATCAGAACCTGTGACAGAAAATTACCTATACAAGGTAAATTACCTATACAAGGTCTTGGTATAGATTCCCCCACCCCCCATATAACGGTATTTTTAATTATTCAAATGTTGACCAGTTGTGGGGGAGGTAGTTGACGGAGTGGGCCGATATTTTCCCTTTTCGCTTTATACTTGACACTGTTAAAAATATTAGGATTTTAATTATACTTATTTGTTGTACAGGGTTGCCCATATTCGACGGACCTTTGGGCCCTTTGGGCCCATTCTCACATTTTTTAATGTTTTAAAAGCACGTTGAGTTTTCACAATTGACTTCTTCTGTTGAATGTAAATTTCAACTATTTCAGAGCGCTCGCGTGGCGTGTATTGGTTCATGGTAAAAATCTGCTTGGACTGACGCTTCAAACGCGGTATGTCATTAAGCGATGTGACATCTCTGTCAAAAGTTATGGCGTTGCCAGATGGGTCCGTCGAATATGGACAACCCTGTATACCGTAAATTATTTTCTTTGCAAAATTTAACCTTTTGTGGGAGAGGTCCGATGGGCCTAGGTTACTATGGGCCATCTCCGAACCCAATCTAAGTTGGCTACACTACCAGTATCACGGTAACGAGCGATAGTACGAGATATAAAAGATTTATTCATATTTAAATGCTGGAGTGCTCTAACGATAGCCTTTTGTGGTTTTCCAGACAAATATAAAAAAATCACACTATCACGCTTAAATTCCATCACAAATAACTTTTTTGCTGGAAAATTCTCACCATAATGCTTTTGTACGCTTGTAAACAATATATTGAGCTGGCACTGGAATAATTTTAACAGCTGTCGGACGAGTGGCTTTGAAATGACAACAGTCTGAAGTTGGTTGCAGTTTTTTTCATCTCACCCTGTATACCCTCTGTATCCAATGTACTTAGTCCGTCACAATGACGACTGAAACTTCTAACTTCAACATTCAATACAAACATCTCTTCCCATATATTTATGACCACTAAAATATCTTTTACAACTTTCGATTGCTAAACCCCTTTCGATATTTGAGAACATTTGGCATGTCATCTTTTAAATGTTTGAAAAATGCGCAAAAATCGATACAATTTCAAATTTCATTGTTTTCAAATTTCTCCTGAACAATACGAAGAACACCGTTCCCCTCACAATAAGAAGCGCAAAATATATACCTCTAATTCGTGTCTTTTTCATTTCGTCACTGGGTGAGTGTGCCAAGAATTAAGGTTAATGTAGAACAAATTGTCACGTGTAATTGTCATTGCCGAAATGTAATACATCGAAATTCAACAAATTCTGAAAGAAAAAAAACTTTCACCTCTTCGAAAAAAGTGAAGGTCGCAAAGCGTGTATTTGTTATTTTTTAGTTTTTTTCTTTCAGAACATTTTGTGTTCTAATAATTATTGGTCATTAAACAGTACTTAAAGAATTAAGCTTTCTTTAAAATAAAAAAAAAGTCCGACAATTGAAAATTATTTTCTGCAACATCAGCCGGAGCATCAGTAATAGAGCTTTGAGGAGAAATGAAATTTATTTCTGGACCTATAAGCTTCTTAAGAAATGACAATTTTTTTTGATATTCTATTGACAAATGAATCTTTTTTTTTAACATTTGGATCACAAAAAAAAAACATGTTTTCTTTTGTGATGTTCCTATTGTTGACATGGGAGACATTTAGTCGGGAATTTTTATGGATTTTGTTGGATTCTTTGATCGATACAAAGCAATATTTTACTAATCGAAATTCCATTACCAATTAGCATAGAATGTCAAACGTGTTAGTAATGCGCTCTAAAATGAAATTTACGTCCAACCAAAAACTGTCAATTTTGATTCAACGGAGCAGGGGATCAAGCATTTGGGTTGCAGCAGTAGTCTGAGTCATTGAAAACCTAAGACTCAATGAAAATTCTTCGGCTTGGTAACATAAACATATACTTTTATACCCTCCACCATAGTATGGAGGGTGTATTAAGTTTGTCAATCCGTTTGTAACACATCGAAATATACATTTTAGACCCGCAAAGTATATATATTCTTGATCAGCATAAAATTTTATGTCGATTTAGTGATGTCCGTCCGTCTGTCCGCCTATCCGTCTGTGGAAATCACTCTAGCTTCCGAAGGAACTAAAGTAGATTGATAAAATTTTACTCAAATGCATATTATGTCTGCAGGACTTTTGGTATTGAAAATAGATCACGTAGGTCCACGTTTTGGTATAGCCCCATATAACAGTACCTCCCGATATTCGGCATTTTGATGATTTTAGCGACAATATTCTTTGGAATTGTTTCAAATTTGGTATTTGAAGTTCGTAATGGATACAATAGCATAAGAAAGAAAATTGTCTGTGCAGGTCCACCTCTTTATATAGACCCCATACAACGGTACCTCCCTTAATTCGGAATTTTGATGATTTTAGCGACATTATTCACTGGAATTCTTTCAAATTTGGAATTTGATGTTCGTAATGAAGGCTACAGCCTATGACAGGAGATTGTTTGTGCAGCTCCACGTCCACGTCCTCATACATACAACGGTACCTCCCGATATTCGGTATTTTGATGATTTTGGCGACATTATTCACCAGAATTGTTTCAAATTTGTTATTTGTAGTTCGTAATGGATGCTACAGCCTAAAACAGAAAATTGTCTTCGTATAGCCCACATATAACGGTACCTCCCTATTTTCGTTATTTTGATGATTTTAGCTACATTATTCACCGATTTTTATTTTAAGTTTCGCATTTGAATATTGTAATGGCCTATGACAAAAGTTAGCTATGCAGGTCCATGACATCGTATAGACCCTAATGTAACAGCTACATTCGGTATTTTTAAGATTTTAACATAATTTTTAACGGATTTTATTGTTTTTGAGAAATGCCAAATTCGTTCCAAATGGTGGAGGGTATTCAAAGTTCGGCCCGGCCGAACTTATAGCTTTATTACTTGTTCTGTTTTCATTCCGATTGCCACACCTTTTCCACTACTCTCTTTCCTATAGTCCATTTCATTGAGGAAGAGATGCTGACTTGACGCTTAGGAATGGAGAAACAGTTTTAACACGCGACTAAAAGCCACTGACCGAAACGAAAGACTTAAGGCACGAACCTTTTGTCATGTAAATATCCACTGTTGACAAAATCAATGAGAATGCCTCGGAAAAAAAGCCCCAACTGGATTGGTACAGCAGCATCACATACCAAAGAGATGAAAAAAAAATGCTTTCCTCCTATTCTACAAATAGGCTCCATCAAGACGTTGCAACACCACCACGGTCATAACACTACCATGGACATGGTTTGCAGGAAGGCAGTCAGGCAGTCAGCTTCACAATTACAATGAATGACAAGCGGGTGCTAAAAATAACACCTTTACGCAATGTGAAAATTCAAATCAAACGCATGTAAACTCAAACAAAATGTGAGTCACTCACCCTTTTGACAAATAGAATTTGTCTAACAAAAACAAAAACAAAAACCGGGGAATCGTCGGCCAGCAACGGCAAACAAACAGAAAATACAAATTTAAATTTATTTGAACTTTACACGAAGAAAACGCGTAAAATATAAAACAAACTGTGGCAATAACTATTCAGGCGACGACGGCGACGACGACGACGAAGGCGTCAATGACATTAAGAACAACACCAACAACAACAGCAACGAAAGCCCAAGCTATTCACTACCTAAGGGAAATAATAAAAACCTCAGTCTTTTTTGTAAATTAGAACCATTTAGAGGGCAATGATGTCTTCACAGGTGACTTTTCTATAGCTTTGTTCGACAATTAAGTGGAATGACTTAATACGATTGTGTGAAGTTAATGCACAGTTTTGGAGCTTACATGTCACATCGAGTGGAAATTTAAATGAAAATTAACAACAATTTGAGCATCATGTGTGGTCGCTATTGGCTTACACCAAAAAGAAATCCAACTCAATTATCACTAGCCAAGAAACTTTGATTTGATGTTCGTAATGGACGCTACAGCCTATAACAGGAGATTGTCTGTGCAGGTCAACGTCTTCGTATAGCCTCCATGTAATGGTACCTCCTCATATTCCGTATTTTAATGATCTTATCCATATTATTTACCGATTTTTTTTTTTTCAAGTTTCGTATTTTAATATTGTAATGGCTTATGATAAAAGGTGCCTAAGCCATGCCACGTCGTCGTACAGACCCTATTATAACGGCTGCATTCGGTATTTTTAAGATTTTAACAGAATTTTTAACGGATTTTATTTTTTGAAAATTGTCAAATTCGTTCCAAATGGTATTTAAAGTTCGACCCGGCCAACTTACAGCTTTTTTACTGGTTTAAAGTTAAAATGCATATCTGTTGATGTTAGAAAGATACAACTGAACTGAGATAAAAAACTGCAACAAAGTCAAACGCCATAAGTTATACATTTCTTTTAAATTTTATTGAATGAGAGCAAGAAATGTCGGAAATAACATCAAATTTTAGAATAAGTTTAGATTTGTTCGAATTGGTCACCTTTGGCACATATTATGGCATTCAAACGGTCAATGAAACCGTCGCACGCTGCCCGAATGATGCTCTGCGGTATTTTGGTCCATTCCCGGCGAAGGGCTTGCTAGAGGTGATCGACACTTTGGTATTCTTTAGTGCCAACTTTGCTGTCCAAAATTCTCCAGACACAATAGTCCAACGGATTGTTATCTGGATATTTTGGTGGCCATTGTGCGCTGGAAATGAGGTGAAGAACCTCATTTTGTAACCATATTTGTGTGGCGCGTGCTGAGTGCGATGGTTCTGAGTCCTGTTAGAATGTCCAAGGTTTGCGGTCAAAATGTTTGCGTGCCCGAGGCTTTAATACACCCTCCAGAATATTTTCGCGTTTAATATTCGGAATTTATTCTGATGGATGGAGCTTGAGTTCTGGTGGCCAACCGAAGGTGCACATTTTCAGCTCACCTCTTTCGCAAGTAAACACGATCATTTTGTTTGTTTACATACTGCTGGACAACGAATGTTTTCTCATCGAAGAAATGCAAATCCGACAGTTCACCGCTTTTGAGTCTATTTTCTTTCAGTTGCAGTGTAAGTTCTTGAACTTTTTGAAATTACAATGGTTTTAACCCGAGCTAATTTTTCAAAATTTGCCTAATAGAATATTGCAATATGTTTAGCTCACGAGCCATTTTTCGGTCGCTGCGACGCGGATTTCGATCAAGTAGCTTCTTTACTTTTCGAACCATTTCTGCTGATGTTTTCTTCCGTCCACTTCCTTGACGTCGGGCTACGCTACTAGTACCACGGTAACGAGCGATGGTACGAGACATAAAAAATTTATTCACATTTCAATGCTGGAGTGCTCTAACGATAGCTACTTGTGGTTTTCCGGCCAAATATAAAGAAATCACACTATCACGCTTCAATTCCATCACGAATAATTTTTTTTCTGGAAAATTCTCACCAAAATGCTTTTGATCGCTTGTAAACAGTACAATGAGCTGTCACTGGAATAATTTTAACAGCTGTCGGACGAGTGGCTTAGAAATGACAGCAGTCTGAAATTGGTTGCAGTTTTTTCATATCACCCTGTATAGAGATGTGCTGAGTTTGAAAGACGTACCTGATGGAAATTGTCAATTTTCGCACCTGACCTAGCATTGATGCAAATATTAGGAATCGCAAAGTTGGAACAGGATCGGATTTTTCCTTCTCTTTCCGTGCATAAAAATATTTTTTATACCTTAAACCACAAAGTGGTCAGGGTATTATGGCTTTGTGCATTTGTTTGTAAGAGGCAAAAGGAAACGAGATAGACCCATAGTTCCTTTTGATGATCTGCATAGAATCACATTCTGAGTCGATTTATGCATGTCCGTCGTCCGTCTGTCCATGTATTTTTGTAAACAAAATGCAGGTCTCATTTATTATCGGATTGAGGTGAAATTTTTCAAACAACATATGTTTGGCCCAAGGACGAACCCTATTTACGAACCCTATAGCTCCCATATATATCTTCGTCCGATTTGCTTTTTATTGTGCCCCAAATGTGTAATATCAGCCCCAATAGTATGGAATTTTGCACATACAACCTAATTAGGCCTGAAAATAAGTATGCCAAATTTGATCGAAATCGGTTCAGATATAGCTATATCTCCCATATATATTGTTCATCCGATTTGTTGTATTTGTTACCCACAGCCGTAATATGCACTCCGTAATAACGATATTCAGGGAAATATATCAAATACAGCTCAGAAATATCTTTGCCAAATTTTATCGAGATCGGTTCAGATTTGGATATAGCTCCCATGTATATCTTTATCTGATTTCAAATTAATTTTGCACCAAATGGGCAATACAAGTCCGAATTTAAAAGATACAAAGCTTCGGCACATTTAGTCCTTTGAATTTTAAATTATAATTATAATCATAGCGTGTATGATTGAATTCTCCTATATAAACTTTTAATTGTTAGGTGGAGCTCAACAAAGTACCAAGTTTGTACTAAGGTTTATAATAATATTAAAATGTACCAAGTTTTGACCAAGTCGGATACTCCCTTCGAGAGTTATCGTGCACTCCAGCCAGAGAGACAGACGGACGAACGGACATCGCTAGATTGACTCCAAATATTCTGAAACGGATTTAGTCCAATAAGACTTAAGGTCTAAAACCTTTATTTCGGTGAGGCACGTTTGGCCGTATAAAATGGCATATACCCTCTTTAGCCATATGGCAAAGGGTATAATTAATTTTAGTAGGAATTTTTTGCAATACTCCATGTAATTAATTCACTTTGCAAAATAACAAAAAAAAAAACGGTTAAACAATTAAACTCTCTTATAGCTAAAAACAATTAATTAATTTAAAACTTTCTGCAAATTTTCAAATTTGCATTTAAATTTCTGAAAAGCTTTCGCTTTCTTTTTACAAAAATTGGAATTAAAACTGGAGTTTTGCTATATCTTAGTCAATATTATGCAATCTCATCCTGCAGAATGGTTCTATATGGGAAGATACAATTCTCGAGATTATATTAAAACAAGTAAAAAATATTAAGTTCGTCCCGGCCAAAATTTTAATACCCTCCACCTTAGGGTAAAAGAAACATTAGAAGAAATGTGGCAAAACCATTAAAATGCCGAATATCGGGAGGTACCGTTATATGGGGTCTACACCGAAATGTGGACCTATAATTACAATGTTTCCCCACACGAACTAGGACCCATTATGATCCACAAATACCAATGTTTAGACAAATCAGTAAAAAAATGTGGCAAAAACTATCAAAATACCGAATATCGGGAGGTACCGTTATATGGGGGCTATATCAAATCATGGACCCATACATGCAATGTTTCGCCACCGGAGCTGGAACCCATTTGACCAACAAATACCAATTTTCAGAGAAATCCGTAAAAAAATGTGGCAAAAATCATCAAATTACCGAATATCGGGAGTTACCGTTATATGGAGGCTACACCAAAACGTGGACCTATAATTACAATGTTTCGCCACACGAACTAGGACCCATTATAACCCACAAATACCAATTTTTAGACAAATCAGTGAAAAAATGTGACAAAAACCATCAAAATACCGAATATCGGGAGGTACCGTTATATGGGTCCTATACCAAATCATGGACCCATACATGCAATGTTTCGCCACCGGAGCTGGAAACCATTATGACCCAAAAATACCAATTTTTAGACAAATCCGTGAGGAAATGTGGCAAAAAAAAAACTAAAATACCGAATATCGGGAGGTACCTTTATATGGGGGCTATACCACATCGAGGACCTATACATGCAATATTTTGCCACACGCTCAGGGATCCGTTATGATCTACAAATATCAATTTTCAGACAAATCCGTGGAAAAAAGTGGCAAATACCGAATATTGGGAGGTGCCGTTATATGGGGACTATACCAGAAAGTGGACCGATATATCTCATTTTCAATACCAACCATCCTAGACACAATGCAAATTGCTCTGCTAAATTTTGGCGCTCTACGTCAAATAATGTGGGCTGTATCGTGATTTCAACAGACAGACGGACATCGTTAAATCGACTTAGAATTTTATGCTGATTATGAATATATACTTTATGGGGTCTAAGACGAATATTTAAGGATGTTACAAACGGAATGACAAAGTTAATATACCCTCCTTTCCAAGGTGGAGAGTATAAAAATTGAATGGTTAGTCTCTTGTGTGGCGTTTCCACTGCACTTGATTCGCTCTCTATTCGTTGTTCGACCCTTAACTATGAAAAAACTAACTAATTCTTCACACAAAATTTGAACAAAATTTGTTCAAATCAAATCACTCTCAGAACAACGAAAAAATATGTCCCAGCCCTAACAAATGAGGGCATTTATCGAAAAAATAAATTATGACATTTAAATATTAAAAATAGAAAAAATTTATGAAATTTAAAAATTTTTGGGAAGACTGAAAATTATGAATGAAAACTACAATGTTGAATGGCGTATGTACATTCAAACGAAAGGAAATTTTGTTTTCTCTCTCATTCGAGGTACGCATTTGGTCCACGAGTTAAATTTTCCACAGACAACTGCAAACAAAAGAGGCAATATTTTCAAAATGTTTCTATCGGCAGAAAAAATGTTTGACAAGTGTCTCTCCAGCAGAAATTAAAAATGGAAAAACACAAAAATGTGTTCAAAATGTCAACATTTACACAAAAAGTTGAAAACTTGAATGAAAATTGTAAAATTAATGATATAATAAATCTTTGGGAGGAAAACAATAATTTCTTCTATTCATATCAGTGAGAATTTCATGTATTTTCGTACAAATTCCCATTAAAATCCACAAACAAAATTTTTGAAAAAAGGAATTACTTTACTATAAATTACGAATCGTGCCGTATGAACGGGTTAATTCGTGTACCTAATTCTGAGAGCGAACAACGTTGTTCGGTTTCCAATGGAAACATGCTATTAAAATAATTGAATTCTTTAACATATTTAACCTAAATTTCTCACAAAAGCGCTTAATGTTACATTCCTTCGAATAATACTTCCATTTTATGACAGGAAGCCTTCATTAGATCTTGGCAGTTGGAATGTGAAAATGTGTTAACGGTTTCTTTTACACGACTGAGAGTCTGGTGGTCCCAGTTCTATATGTGACATACCAAAAAATGCACATTTTCTTTCTCTTTACTTAGAAAGACAACCCATCGGAATGCTAACAATGCACAATGAATGAACGAATGAATGAGTGACTCATGGGCGAAAACTATTGACTTTCATTTGAATAGCAAACATCTTAACTAAGACCCCATAATTCAATTTCTCTTCGGAAGAAAAAAAAAAACTATTTATTGACTTCTTACGGCTTTTGTGGTAATAATCCAAACTCCCGCCATTACAACCTAGAACTTTACTCACATAAATACCTACGTCGATTTGTATGTATTTTCAAAAGAAACGAAAAGAAAAAAATAAACAAAAATGTCATATTTACCATCCAAAGTTCCCTTTGTTCTTAGCAATGAGTTCAAAATTTACATATTACAAAGTAGGCTCATTACACGAAAACATAGAAAACAAGACAACAACAAATGTTTGCAGCTAGCCAAGGCGTAGCTGAGATGCAGAAGGCGAAAAAAAAAGAAAATTTCCTCCATTTCCATTATTTACAGCTTTCATTGTTTGTTCGGGTGGACTTTTGAAATGACCAACTAATGAAAAATGTGTGGGTTTTCACAAATTCCATTTAGCAGCAACCAGCCTGTCTATCCGGCAATAATCGCAAACGAAAAAATAAGTATTCTTTCTATTATGGGAAATGTTCGCAAACAGAAAGAATTTGAAATTGCCTCGAGAATGGTTCGAAAGTGGCAAAATGGAATTGTAAAAAAAAGTGTTGTGAAATGTGTAGTTAAGGATGAAATCGAGACACAATCAATTGGGAAATGCAGGCAGGTTAGAGCGTATAAGCGAGTAGGCGTCGGCTATATACCCACAAACTATATGCTCCAAGATAGAAGCCTATTGTTTTTTGTAGATTATCGCAAAATATGGTTTAGAATGGACCAAAAACGATCTAGATATCGCATATATAGCAAAATCATATATCAACCAGTAAGGACAGTTCAAAAGTCGGGCGGTCCGATTATATAATACTCTACACCACTTTGCGTATTTAGTTGGGCTCCCGTACCTTAACAGGTTTATTTTGGGAATTTATATGAAGTAGATCATACCAACTATGAACCTTATTTGAATGCTTATCACGGCCATAGATTAGTTACAATTTGGCAACAATATCCAACTCTGAACCGATTTTCAACCAATTAGACAGAGGCTTTTGTTCCTCTAGTACAAAAAAAAACATTGCTGTATAGTGCACGATATGATAACCTTTATTATTTTAACAATAACTTAGCAAAGGATATAATCGTGCGGGGCCGACAATGTGATACCCTACAACACTACAATATGTGGGAAGCCCCCTTAGGTTCCATCTTGGAAGATTTCGTTTTTGAAATGATGTTAAGAGCCCTATCTCAGATATTACCCTTAGCTTTTTGACCGGGGGCATTCGCTTTATATTTACGCTCTCCGTCGCGCTAATAGGTATTCAAAACAATTTCACACGAAAGTTGTGGCCCAATTTACAGCTAAATATAATCCAATGGTCATCCAAAATGCTCAACTTCTTCCCTGTCCTTAACTCTTTTCTCAGCCTAAATTCCGTGTCGATTGGTATTCAATTATGACCTGTAGAGCGACTGCAAAATCAGGAAAATTTTATTTTTTTGGTCCATTTAAATTACTAAATTTACATCTTTAAAAACAATAGGGTTTAGTTCTCACCCTAACCCTACCCCATGCAAAATTTTGTGAGAATCGGACGATAATTGCGACCTGTATATAATACCCTCAACAAATAGTGTTGCGGGGTGTAGGAAAACTTTAGATAATGTACAATTCAAAATTCTAAGTCAACATTTAAAAGATCGCAGGCGATAAAAATTGTGACAAAAATTGAAAAAATGTAACAAAAAGTATTCATTTTTATACCCTCCACCATAGTATGGAGGGTATATTAAGTTTGTCATTCCGTTCGTAACACCTCGAAATATACATTTTAGACCCCACAAAGTATATATATTCTTGATCAGCATGAAATTCTATGTCGATTTATTAATGTCCGTCCGTCGATCCGTCTGTGAAAATCACTCTAGCTTCCGAACGAAATGAAGTAGATTGATAAACTGTTACTCAAATGTGTATTATGTCTGCAGGACTTTTGGTATTGAAAATGGACCATGTAGGTCCACGTCTTCGTATAGCCCCCATATAACGGTACCCCCCGATATTCGGTATTTTGATGATTTTAGCGACATTATTTACCGGAATTGTTTCACAATTGATACTTAAAGTTCGTAATAGATACTACGGCTTAAGATAGAAAATGCGCCATGTAGCTCCACGTCTTCATATAGCCTCCATATAACGGTACCTCCAATATTCGGTATTTTGATGATTTTTGCGACATTATTTACCGGAATTGTTT
The DNA here is from genome assembly GCF_030504385.1 of Musca domestica. Taxonomy (NCBI): domain Eukaryota; kingdom Metazoa; phylum Arthropoda; class Insecta; order Diptera; family Muscidae; genus Musca; species Musca domestica. The sequence continues at coordinate 27,950,439 of NW_026712328.1, read as the reverse complement.
CAAATTTCTCATTTGAAGTTCGTAATGGATACTACAGCCTATGACAGAAAATTGTCTGCACAGACCCCCATGGTACTTCCCTATATTTGGTATATATATGATTTTAGCTACATTATAAACAGATATTTTTCAAGTTTCGTATTTGAATATTGTAGTAGCTTGTGACAAAACTCTCCTATGCAGGTCCACGTCGTCGTATAGACCTTAACTGAATTTTTAACGGATTCTATTTTTTTTTTTTTTTTTTTGAAAATTGCCAAATTTGTACCAAATGGCCCGGCCCGGCCGAACTTACAGCTGTTTTACTTGTTTATTGGTATATTTTAAGGCGATTTTCTTAGATTTAATCCTCTCCTGGCAATAGACCATCCCGAATTGACGAGAATTGTCAAAATAAAATACCTCAATTTCTTTTACATATCGATTGTACCTATTTCGCTATACATCCGATTTCTTGGCTGTTAGCATCACTGTAATAGACGGAAGTGACATTTTAATGTATTTGTGATTTTGCCGGGATTGAAAACATTCGCGGTTTAGTCAGCATTTTTGTAAAATATGCTCCGATAACCATCCAAATTGGTAGGCATCTCTCCAGCCCTAAACTCAAACTCCATGGTAAATTCCGCGTCGATTGGTCAATAATTGTGGCCTGTGGAGCAACTGCAAAATCAGGAAATTTATCTGTTTTTAGTCCATTTCAACCACTAAATGTTATACGATCATCTCCAAAAAAAAATAGGTTCTATTCTGACCCTAACCCCACCTCCACTTTCAATTTCGAGAGGATCGGGCCATAATTGCGACCTGTAGTGTGATATCAAATTAACATGGACAGACAGACAGATGGAGGGACGGACACACATAGCTAGATCGACTCAGTTCGGCGAAATAGGAAGATCCAGATATAGTTTCCGATGTCAGGGACCAATATTTCGAGGTGTAATTTTTGGTCCAATCAAACTTTTAATACCCCCAACACATAGTGTTTGAGGGTATAAAAATAGATATACCGGACCGAGTTCCACCATATGGAAAAATTCGGCTGAATATATATTTATATCTATATATATAAATGAAAGTTGTGTTAGTTACTACGCTTATAACTTAAGAACCGCTGAACTGATTTTAATGATTCATACAAATTCGGAATTGTCTCTTATCCGAAAAGGATAATATCCAAAAAAATCGCGTAAAAATGTGATATGTTAACATTTTCATTTTGACTTTTGAAATGTACAATAGTAATGTTTTATTTTGCATGTTTTTTTTTTTCATTTTGACTTACTTTTTTCTAATGTACATTTGTAGTGTTTTTTATATTTTATTAATGCCAATTTATTTATTTGGCTTGCTTTCTTGAGAACTGAAACTGATGGCGAGTTACATGGAAGTGTAGTACCGAATTATGTGGTGGCGAAAAGGAATAGATAATACCGAAATAATTTAACGCGATCACACCAAGGTTAAAAGATAATTACTTTTTCAAAATCGCTAAAAAATTACGAAAAAGAGATCACTTTGCAAAAATTCTCCAATCGGGAAAATATCAAGGAAAAATGCTATGGAATTAAATTTTAAAACAAAAGTACATTCTAATGACAAACTTTGGATGGATCTTTAAACATTTGCTGTAAAAAATCAGCGAACAAGTTGAAGATTTTTTTTTTCAATTTGTTGTTCTTCTTTTGTCAATTTTTTTTTTCAATTTGTATTATCATAATGAATTCAGTGGATTTTTTGTGAACAAAATAAAGAATAATTTTTCACTATATACAATTTTTCACCAAAAAAATGAAATAAATGCGAATTACGATGGTAAATGACATCTACCAGGGCCTACATCGTGGTTCAGCTGGAAGATGCGAACACATTTAAACAAACAAAAATGACCGAAAAAGACTAATAGGGCTCACTTCAAAGCGTGGACCTACTTCTTTTATGTGACAATAATCCGTCCAATGAGAGCTCAAAATGCAAAATTCTTTGGGAGTACAATCAGTAAAACACCAAATATAAAGGGTGGAAAATTGTAGAGCGAATAGGACTTTAAGTAAGAAAAGGATTTCTATCCTTCCAGAAATTCTTCCCGAACATTCAAGATACTTTAAATTGCTTTTGCAGGTCATGATATCGATCAAATATAACCATCGTATGATTTAGGCTATTTTTGGGGTCTTCGCCACTTTCTTCTATTTTTGGCCCTTATTTGGCATCTTTGTTTCTAAGGGGGTAGAGAACCTCTTCGCATAAAATTTTCGGAGTAGGGCCCGTATTGGTCTTGACCACATTCATCAATTGATTTGGCTAAAAAATTGTATTTATGCTACCCTGGGGTAAGGAACCATCATACAGATAATTGCCACATAGGAATTTATTTAAGTAAAGTCCTCACATTGGAGTAACCCTAAGTCCACTTTCACATCTAATGTGTGGTCAGAAAAGAAAATTTTGTATTGTACGGAATTTGTTACCCCCAAGAGAATATTGGTTGGGAACGTAGATTTGGGATGTACATCTATATCAAATAAATTGTGAAAACATGAACAAATTACAAATATAAGAAAGTAGCACGGGACCGAATATTTGTTGAATCGTCATTGAATTATACTATGATGAAAAATATGGACTTTATGGGGTCTCCAATTTACAATTTAAATGGCAAATTCCCATCTTAGGGTAATGTGTGTAAAATAGTAATTATATTTCATTATTCTGAAATCATTCTGCCCTCAATTATGAGGTCGATAAAACTATTTTTACTTATTTAAATCACTCGAAATTTTTTTCAGTTTGTCATGCTATGTTGTTGTTTTCAATGTAGGTCGATGTTTCGGAGTAGTGTCCATATAAAGGTACCTCCTGATTTTACCATATTTCAAATGTGTATTTGTACAAATTTTAGAATTTTAATAGTCACCCTCAAGTCCACCTTTTGGCGGACAAGCAGACCGACATGATTAGTGGGACTTATGAGGACTCTAATGCACAATCTAAGGTGCTAATGGGTTTAAAAAAGTAACTAACTTTGGCTATTCTTAAATCATTCAGCCCTCAATTATGAAGTGTACAAAATACAGTAAATTCCCAATTACTGCTCATTTGACTGGAAAATTTTGCTACGATTTTTACCATACTAAAAATTAATTTGATCCCATACATGGGGATAAGATTGGTATATATTTTTTAATAGATTTGTTTAGCACATCCACACATCTGAAGCTTACGGTTTAAATATTGAAGCCCATGGCTTAAATATGGGGACAGGTATTTTAAAATACGTTTAATCGACCAGTACTTGAACTCTTATATCAATCATATCTGTGAATAATTATTTCTTTGACAAATATGCATAATAGACAAAAACTACGGGCCGGCAACGCGGACTGGGCC